>NC_041232.1:66057253-66099006 GCF_002837175.3 Physeter macrocephalus
CTGTTTGTGTCATATTTGATTTCTTTCATCAGTGTCTTATAGTTTTCTGAGTACAGGTCTTTTACCTCCTTAGGTAGGTTTATTCCTAGGTATTTTATTGTTTTTGTTGCAGTGGTAAATGGGAGTGTGTCCTTAATTTTTCTTTCAGATTTCTCATCATTAGTGTATAGGAATACAAAGATTTCTGTGCATTAATTTTGTATCATGCTACTCTACCAGCTTCATTGATTAGCCCTACTAGTTGGCTGGTAGCATCATTAGGATTCTCTGCAGATAGTATCCTGTCATCTGCAAACAGTGACAGCTTTACTTCTTCTTTTCCAATTTGGATTCCTTTGATTTCTTTCTCTTCTCTGATTGCTGTGGCAAAAACTTTCAAAACTATGTTGAATAATAGTGGCAAGAGTGGGCAACCTTGTCCTGTTCCTGATCTTAGTGGAAATGTTTTCAGTTTTTCACCATTGACGACGATGTTGGCTGTGGGTTTGTCATAATCACCTTTATTATGTTGAGATAAGTTCCCTCTCTGCCTACTTTCTGGAGGGTTTTTATCATAAATGGGTGTTGAATTTTGTCAAAAGCTTTTTCTGCGTCTATTGAGATTTTCATATGGTTTTTATCCTTCAGTTTGTTAATATGGTTTATCACATTGATTGATTTGCCTATATTGAAGAATCCTTGCATTCCTGGGATAAACCCTACTTGATCATGGTGTATGATCCTTTTAATGTGCTGTTGGATTCTGTTTGCTAGTATTTTGTTGAGGATTTTTGCATCTATGTTCATCAGAGATATTGGCCTGTAGTTTTCTTTTTTTGTGACATCTTTGTCTGGTTTTGGTATCAGGTTGATGGTGGCCTCGTAGAATGAGTTTGGGAGTGTTCTTCCCTCTGCTGTATTTTAGAAGAGTTTGAGAAGGATAGGTGTTAGCTCTTTTCAAAGTGTTTGATAGAATTCACTTGTGAAGCCATCTGGTCCTGGGGCTTTTGTTTGTTGGAAGATTTTAAATCACACTCTCAATTTCAGTGCTTGTGATTGGTCTGTTTATATTTGCTATTTCTTCCTGGTTCAGTCTTGGAAGGTTGTGCTTTTCTAAGAATTTGTCCATTTCTTCCAGGTTGTCCATTTTATTGGCTTATAGTTGCTTGTAGTAATCTCTCATAATCCTTTGTATTTCTGCAGTGTCATTTGTTACTGCTCCTTTTTCCTTCTAATTCTTTTGATCTGAATCTTCTCCCTTTTCTTCTTGATGAGTTTGGCTAATGATTTATCAATTTTGTTTATCTTCTTGAAGAACCAGCTTTTAGTTATATTGATCTTTGCTATTGTTTCCTTCATTTCTTTTTCGTTTATTTCTGATCTGATCTTTATGATTTCTTTCCTTCTGCTAACTTTGGGGGTTTTTGGTTCTTTTTCTCTAATTACTTTTGGTGTAAGGTTAGGTTTATTTGAGTTGTTTTTTGTTTCTTGAGGTAGGATTTTATTGCTATATACTTCCCTCTTAGATTTGCTTTTGCTCCATCCCATAGGTTTTGGGTCATCGTGTTTTCATTGTCATTTGTTTCTAGGAACTTTTTGATTTCCTCAGTGGTCTCTTGGTTATTTAGTAGCGTATTGTTTAACCACCATGTGTTTTTATTTTTTTCCTGTATTTGATATCTAGTCTCATAGCGTTGTGGTCGGAAAAGATACTTGATATGATTTCCATTTTCTTAAATTTACCGAGGCTTGATTTGTGACCCAAGATGTGATCTGTCCCGGAGAATGTTCCATGAGCACTTGAGAAGAAAATGCATTCTATTGTTTTTGGATGGAATATCCTATAAATATCAATGAACTCCATCTTGTTTAATGTATCATTTAAAACTTGTTTCCTTATTTATTTTCATTTTGGATGATCTGTCCATTTGTGAAGGTGGGGTGTTAAAGTCCCCTACTATGATTGTGTTACTGTCAATTTCCCCTTTTATGGCTGTTAGCATTTGTCTTATGTATTGAGGTGCTCCTATGTTGGGTGCATAAATATTTACAATTGTTATATCTTCTTCTTGGATTGATCCCTTGATCATTATGTAGTGTCCTTCTTTGTCTCTTGTAGTAGTCTTTATTTTAAAGTCTATTTTGTCTGATATGAGAATTCCTACTCCAGCTTTCTTTTGATTTCCATTTGCATGGAGTATCTTTTTCTATCCCCTCACTTTCACTCTGTATGTGTCCCTAGTCTGTACTGTGCCTCTTGTAGATAACATATATACGGGTCTTGTTTTTGTATCCATTCAGCCAGTTTATGTCTTTTGGTTGGCGCATTTAATCCATTTACATTTAAGGTAGTTATTGATATGTATGTTCCAATTACCATTTTCTTAATTGTTTTGGGTTTGTTAGTGTAATTCTTTTCGTCCTCCAGTGTTTGCTGCCTAGAGCATTTGTTGTAAAGCTGGTTTGGTGGTTCTGAATTCTCTTAGCTTTTGTTTGTCTGTAAAGGTTTTAATTTCCCTGTCAGATCTGAATGAGATCCTTGCTGGGTAGAGTAATGTTGGTTGTAGTTTTTTCCCTTTCATCACTTTAAGTATGTTCTGCCACTCCCTTTGGCTTGCAGAGTTTGTGCTGAACGATCAGCTGTTAACCTTATGGTGATTCCCTTGTATGTTATTTTTCCCTTGCTGCTTTTAATATGTTTTCTTTGTATTTAATTTTTGATAGTTTGATTAATATATGTGTTGGCATGTTTCTCCTTGGACTTTTCCTGTATGGGACTCTCTGAGCTTTCTGGACTTGATTGACTATTTCCTTTCCCATGTTAGGGAAGTTTTCACCTGTAATCTCTTCAAATATTTTCTCAGTTCCTTTCTTTTTCTCCTCTTCTTCTGGGACCGCTGTAATTCGAATGTTGGTGCATTTAATGTTGTCCCAGAGGTCTCTGAGACTGTCCTCGATTCTTTTCATTCTTTTTTCTTTATTCTGCTCTGTGGTAGTTAATTCCACTATTTTATCTTACAGGTCACTTATCCATTCTTCTCTCTCAGTTATTCTGCTATTGATTCCTTCTAGAAAATTTTTAATTTCATTTATTGTGCTATTCATCATTGCTTGTTTTTAATTCTTCTAGGTCCTTGTTAAATGTTTCTTATAATTTCTCCATTCTATTTCCAAGACTGTAGATCATCTTTACTATCATTACTCTGAATTCTTTTAATGGTAGACTGCCTATTTCCCCTTCATTTGTTTGGCCTGGTGGGTTTTTACCATTCTCTTTCATCTGCTGTGTATTTCTCTGTCTTCTCAGTTTGCTTAACTTACTGTGTTTGGGGTCTCCTTTTTGCAGGCTGCAGGTTTTTAGTTCCCGTTGTTTTTGGTGTCTGCCCCCAGTGTGTAAGCTTGGTTCAGTGGGTTGTGTAGGCTTCCTGGTTTAGGGGACTGGTGCCTGTGTTCTGGTGGATGAGCCTGGTTCTTGTCTTTCTGGGCACAGGGCCACCTCTGGTTGTGTGTTTTGGGGTGTCTGTGACCTTATTATGATTTTCAGCCACCTCTCTGCTAATGGGTGGGTTTGTGTTCCTGTCTTTCTAGTTGTTTGGCATAAGGTGTCTAGCACTGTCGCTTGCTGGTCATTGAGGGGAGCTGGGTCTTAGTGTTGAAATGGAGATCATTGGGAGAACCTTTGCTGTTTGATATTACATGGAGCTGGGAAGTCTCTGGTGGACCAGTGTCCTGAACTCGGCTCTCCCACTTCAGAGCCTCAGGCCTGACACCCGGCTGGAGCAACTAGACCCTGTCAGCCACATGGCTGTTGATCCAGAAGAAGAGTAAATTCCAACTAGGGTGAGCCCCCCAAAATCTTTTTTACCTTATCAGACTGGCTTCTGTTCAGGATTTCCAAGCTGCTATAATTCTGAGTCATTCTCATCTCTGCTCTTCTCCAGTCCTTCTGAAAATTGTGAACCAGGAACTAGTCTTGGTCCGTGGATTTCAGTAGTAAAAAGCAGTCAAAAATGTCTGGCTTCATGGAATTTATATTGGTCTTCCTAAAGCTGGGTTGCCGGCAGCAGCAGCAGCAACTTCTTCCAGCCCCTCCTGTCCTTATGGTTTTGTACATAATCAATTTTTGTAAATATCCCAGGTTTGCATGTAAATGATGTGTAATTTCTAGTTTTGTGTGTGTATATACATATAAAACATAATTTGATATCTGTCTAAATCTATGTCTATATCTATATCTATATATAATTGAGTTGTTCAAATCCTTGGCATCCTTACTGATTTTCTTTACTTTAGCAATTCTAGCGAGAGGGTTCTTAAACTCTCCCATTAAAATGCTGGATTTGACAATTTCTTCTGGTAGTTATGTCAAGTTTTACTATATACATTTTATAAAGTTTGATTACCTGTGTGGAATTTAAAATTTATATCTTCCTTAATATGAAACCTCTTATCAATGTTATGACCTTCTGTATTTTTAGTAATTTATATTGTCTTCAGGACAATTGTGATTGATGTTGACATAGCTATACTAGACTTTTTGAATAGTGTTTGACTGGTACACATATAGTTTTAATCTTTTCAAATGTCCACTGTCCTTATGTTATCAGTTATGATTTTTGTAATCTAATCTAACTAGAGAGATTAAATTTTTACAATATGATTATTGATATATTTGGCTCTACAATCTAAAGTATATCTCATTTCAATTTGTATTGTTTTTGAATGTATCACTGTTCTTGTTTTTCTCCTTTCTTGTATTAATTAAGGCAACACTAGTTTATGTAATATATAAATCCCAAAGTCTCAGTAGGTCAATATAATAGACGTTTGTCCCTCGTGTAAAGCCTAAAAACAGGTGTTCCTGGTTTGTGGGCTTTCTTCCAAGTAAGGATTGTAGGATTCTGTTTCCTAATATCTATGATTCAGTGTTACCGGGGAAGGGCAAAAGGCATGGAGAAATTAGGCATGACAGGTGTTTTGAATGAGACTAGGAAGTGGTTCATCATGTCCACTAAACTGACCAGAACTCAGTCACATGGCCACACCTAACTATAAGGGAGGTTAGAAAATGTAATATACCTGTTTGTCTGGACATCCCAGTGTTTACTAAATATATACCCAGTCTCTATCACATAGGCTGCCTTTTGAATTTCACTCTTCTTCTCATTCGAAATCTTATTCTCTGTTTACTTGGAAATTTTGAACACTATTTCAACTCATTTGTTAACCTATTTTTTTTAGGTGTAGAATACCGTATTATTAACTATAAATACAATGTTGTACATCAAATCCCCAGAATTTATTCATCTTATAATTGGAAGTTTGCACCCTTTGATCAACATCAACCCATTTCCCTCACCCTCAGCCTAGTAACCACAACTCTACTGTTTCTATGTGTTCAGCTTTTTAATTTGCCCTTCTCTGTCTGATTAATTTCACTTAGCGTAATGCTCTCAAGTTTCAGCCATGTTTTTGTAAATGGAAGGATTTCCTTCATTTTCATGTGAATAATATTCTGTTGTATGTGTGTATATACATGTTTGATATCTTCCTTATCCATATGTTACTTGATGGGCACTTAGATTGTTTCCATGTCTTTGAAATTTTGAATAATGCTGCCATGAACATGGGAGTGCAGATGTCTCTTCAGGATCCTGTTTTCCTTTCCTTTGGATATTACCCAGAAATGGGATAGCTAGATCATATGATAGTTCTATTTTTAATTTTTGAAAAACCTCCATACTGTCTTCTATAGTGGCTGTACTAATTTTCACTTCAGTGCACAAGAATTCTACGCATTCTCACCAACACTTGTTATCTCTTGTCTTTGTGATGATAGCTTTTCTAACAGGTGTGAGGTAATATCTCATTATGGTTTTGATTTGCATTTCCATGATTATTAGTGATATTGAGCACCTTTTCATTTACCTGTTGGCCATTTGTATGTCTTTGGAAAAATATGTATGTATTCAGATCCTCTATCCACTTTTTAAATTGTTTTTCTTTCTATTGAGTCTTATGAGTTTTTAAAATATATTTTGAATATTAAGCCCTTATCAGATTTATGATTTGCAAATATTTTCTCCTATTCTTTAGGTTGCATTTTCTTTTTGTTGATTATTTCTTTTTCTGTGCAAAAGCTTTTTAGTCTGTTGTAGTCCCACTTATTAATTTTTGCTTTTGTTGCTTGTGATTTTGGTGTCATATCCAAAAAATCATAGCCAAGACCAAAGTTAAGGAGTTTTTTGTGAGTGGTATAAGATAGGGGTTCAATCTTATTCTTTTGCACGTGATTATACAGTTTTCCTAGCAGCATTTCTTGAAGAGACAATCCTTTCCCCATTGAATATTCTTGACTCACTTGTCAAATATAGTTAACCACAATATTTGTGAGGGTTTATTTTGGGTTTTTTAATTCTGTTTCATTGGTCTATATGTCCCTTTTTATTCCTGTACCATACTGCTCTGATTACTATACCTTTGTAGTATGGTTTGAAATCAGGACGTGTGATGACTCTAGCTTTTTTCTTCTTTCTCAGGATTGCTTTGGCTATTCAATGTCTTATGGTTCCATAAAAATTTTAGGATTGGTTTTTCTATTTCTGTAAAAAATGCCATTGCAATTTTGATACGGATTACAATGAGTATGTAAGTGGCTTTGGGTAGTATGAACATTTTAACAATATTCTTTCAATGCATAAACATTGGGCTGTCTTTCCCTTTGTTATCTTCTTTAATTTCTTTTTTTTGAAAATTTCAAATCTCTATTTTTTTTTTTTTTGGCTGCATGACATGGCTTGCATATTAGTTCCCAGACCAGGAATTGAACCCGGGCCCTCAGCAGTGAAAGCACAGAGTCCTAACCACTGGACCACCAGGGAATTCCCTCAGATCTCTTTAATGAGCCTGCATTACTTCTAGAATTAAGTGCAGAAGCTTCACCTAGCATGGTAAACTAGTAAACTAACCCAGTCAACCTTGCTAACCCTGTCTCCCAGCATTTCTCTTGATCAAAGAAATGAATGAATAAATGGATAGATGCATAAATATGTTTTCATCAAAGTCTTATAGATTTCAGTATATAGATTTTTCACCTCCTTGGTTAAATTTTTTTCTAGGGATTTTATTGATTTTGATACGATTGTGAATGGAATTGGTTTCTTTATTTCTTTTTCAGATATTTTTTTGGTGGTGTATAAAAGTGCAACTGATTTCAACTGAATTCCGTATGTTGACTTGGTATCCTACAACTTAATTAAATTTGTTGAATAAATCTAACAGTTTTTTTGTTGAATCTTTAGGATTTTTCATATATAAGATCATATCATGTACAGAGACTCTTCCTTTCCAGTGTGTGTGTGTGTGTGTGTGTGTGTGTGTGTGTGTGTGTAAATTGCCTGATTGCTCTGGTTAGGACTTCCAGGACTCTGATGAGTAGGAGTGGTGAGAGCAGCCACCCTGGTTTTATTCCTGATCTTTTGGGAAAAGCTGTCAGCCTTTCACTGTTGAATATAATGTTAGCTGTGTGTTTATCAGATATTTTTGTTGTGTTGGAAGGACAACTTTGCTGGGTAAAGTATTCTTGGTTGTCACTTTTTTTCAGCACTTTGAATACATCATCTTGTTCTCTTTTGCTCTGCAAGGTCTCTGCTTAGAAATCTACTGATGGCCTTGTAGGGGTTCCCTTTTATGTGTGTGTGTGTGTGTGTGTGTGTGTGTGTATGTAAATTGCCTGATTGCTCTGGTTAGGACTTCCAGGACTCTGATGAGTAGGAGTAGGAGTGGTGAGAGCAGCCACCCTGGTTTTATTCCTGATCTTTTGGGAAAAGCTGTCAGCCTTTCACCGTTGAATATAATGTTAGCTGTGTGTTTATCAGATATTTTTGTTGTGTTGGAAGGACAACTTTGCTGGGTAAAGTATTCTTGGTTGTCACTTTTTTTCAGCACTTTGAATACATCATCTTGTTCTCTTTTGCTCTGCAAGGTCTCTGCTTAGAAATCTACTGATGGCCTTGTAGGGGTTCCCTTTTATGAGGAGAAAGTTTTTTCTCTTACTCCTTTGGAAATTACCTCAGTCTTTGATTTTAGACAGTTACAGTGTGTCTTAGAGTAGATAATTTTGGATTGAAATTTTGCGGTGGGCTATTAGCTTCATGAACATGTGGATATACAGATCTCTCTCCAGATTTGGAAAGTTCGAGGCCATTCTTTCTTTTTTTTCTTTTTTTTTTTTTTTTTTTTTGCGGTACGCAGGCCTCTTACTGCTGTGGCCTCTCCCGTTGTGGAGCACAGGCTCCGGACACGCAGGCTCAGCGGCCATGGCTCACAGGCCCAGCTGCTCCGCAGCATATGGGATCCTCCCGGACCAGGGCACAAACCCATGTCCCCTGCATTGGCAGGCAGACTCTCAACCACTGTGCCACCAGGGAAGCCCTAATTCTTTCTTTAAATAAACTTCCTACTCCTTTCTCTCTCTCTCTCCTCCTTTCGGACCTCCACAATACATACGTTGTTTCTTTAGTGGTTTCCCGTAAGTCCTGTAGACTTTATTCATTCATTTTCATTCTTATTTTCTTTTTGCTCTTCTGGATAATTTCAATTGAGCTGTCTGTGAACTCACTGATTCTTTCTTCTGGTTGGTCAAATCCACTCTTGAAGCTCTCTATTCATTTTTTCAGTTTAGTTATTGTGTTCTTCTGCTCCAGAAATGTCTGTTCATTTCTTTTTTATGTTTCTATCTCTTTTTTGAACTTATTTTGTTCTTGCGTTGTTTTCTTGATGTCATTAAATTATTTATCTGTATTCCCTTGTAGCTCTCTGAGCGTCTTTAGAACAGTTATTTTGAATTCTTTGTTGGACAGTTTGTAGATCTCCATTTCTTTGCAGCCAGTTACTGAAGGTTAACTGTTCCTTTTGTGGATTCATATTCCCCTTTTTCTTCATGGTCCATGTAGCCTTGTGTAGGTGTCTGCACATTTGGAGAAGCAGTCACCTCTTGCAGACTCTAGGAACTGAGGTTTAAGAAAGGCTTGTGTAAAGAATAATGGCTGTTGATTTACTCTCCCACAGCTTCACAGTTTCCCTTTGAGCCTGCACACTTCAGTGGAGACTGGTGATGAGTGTCAGACATGAGGCATGCAAGTAATATAGCTAGAGGGGCTATCCCTGGGTTTGCATGTTGATTGGGCTCATCCATGGGGGTCTGGCTGGTGTCTTGCACTCACACAGCTGCAGAAGCCTATGCTAGTTGCTGGTGCAGTTCCAGCGTTCTGGCAGGGGTTGTTGGGGGTGGGATGGGAGTGGGGAAGCTCTCAGGTGACTCGCATTAGCAAATGCGAATACTTGTGTGGCAAAAGCTGGTGAAATATGCAGCAGTGTGCTACAGCTATACTGGCTGTTCTTCAGTTGCAAAATCTGGTGGATTTGTCTGCTGAGTAGGTCACTACAAACTGTGATTGATCCCACTATATGGCTGCCATTGGTAACCCCTGCTTTTCTGATGTTTTTCTCATGCTGGCCCACTCTTGTCCTTTATCATTTCATTAAATATATTTTAGTTGAATTCTTCTTACTAGCATGTATGGCATCCTGAGGCACTGAACCCAAGCAAGCATGTCCTTGTGTTCCATTTCTACTTGCAGCTTCCTGCTTTCCTTAGATTTTTGACTAGTGGGTTGCCCTGCAATATCAGCTCTCTGATCACTTTGAGCAAAGTTGTAAATTTGCCCTTATCCAGTGAGTTTTATTATTGTAGTAAAAATGAGAATGACACCTTTTTCCAGATTTCTACATAGTAAGCAGAAGTCTGAAGTCTCACCCTCATCCTTTTTTAATTTTTTTATTATTTTTTATTTATTTTTATTTTTTTGATTTTTTCACCTTCATTCTTGAAAGATAGTTTTGTTGTACATAGAAATCTAGGATGGCAGTTAATTTATCATAGTTCTTTGAAGATACAATTCTATTTCTTATAGTTTCAAAGATTACTGCTGAGAAATTAGCTGTCAGTATAACTGTTACTATTTGAGGTAATCTTTTCCCTTTGGTTGTTCTTTAAGATTACTTTATTGCTTTTCACATTCTGCAATTTCATTGTTACATATCTACTTATAAATTTAATTTTATCTCTCCAGTGAAAATTTCAGAGTTGTGTGTGTTGCATCAACTCTGAAAAACTCTCATCCATTATCTTCTATTTGAATATTACATCTATTTCAATATTCAATATTTCCAAAGACAATATTGCAATACTGCCTATTCTCTTTGCCTTATAACTTTTCTTTTTAAATTTCTTTTCACATATTTTGAGAGATTTTGTAATGCATTTGGGTGATTTCATTAGATTTAACTTTGTTGCACCTAATTTTGTTTTTTAATCTATTCCACTAATTAGACAGAGTTAGAGATATATAAATATAGATGCATACACAGCCTTGGTTGAAACTTAATTGCTCCAGAATGGATTTGCCTGTGGGTCAGTCAGTCCAGTCACCTGGGGGTCTACTAACCCAACATTACTTTAAATTTCCAGTTTGTACTTTTGGAGGCCATACAGGAAGTGTGAATTCTAGCCTCAAGCCTGCTTGCAGGCTTTTAATTGGGAATCTTCATTAGAATCTTTCCCCCATTTCTTCTGCTATACTTAAAATCAAATCCAAAACACGAATATCCCAGTAGCCCCTTAGGTACAGCATTTTTCTTGTATATGTGATGAGTTTATTGTCCTTTAGGAAACCTACTTTATGGAGAATTTTTTCTTTTAACGCAGTCTTGCATCTTACTAGGCTCCCAAACTTGTGTACCCTACATTCTTCATTACTCAAGCCTTCTTCAAACCTCATGACTCTGGAACATAGTCAGGGAATAATTTCTACTTCAATTTCACTATCTTATACAGATTCTTTTTTTCTTTTTTCGTTTTTTTTGCTGCTATGATATTCCCTTATTTTATCCCTAGTTCATTCATATGTCAAAAATATATTTTTATTTTTATTTATTTAATTTATTTTAACTTTTTATTTTATATTGGAGTATAGCCATTTAACAGTGTTGTGATAGTTTCAGGGCATAGCAAAGCGACTCAGCCATACATATACATGTATCCATTCTCCCCCAGACCCCCCTCCCATCCTGGCTGTCACATAACATTGAGCAGAGTTCTCTGTGCTGTACAGTAAGTCCTTGTTGGTTATCCTTTTAAAATATAGCAGTGGGTACATGGACTCCCCTTGTGGTCCAGTGGTTAAGACTCTTTGCTTCCACTGCAGGGGACACAGGTTCAATCCCTGGTCAGGGAACTAAGATCCTGCATAGAACATGGCATGGCCAAAATATATATATATATATATTTAAAGATTTTTTTGATGCTGAACTGAGAATGATTTCTCTAAACCTCTTCTAAATAGTATATTTCTCTTAATTGTATCATTTACAGTTGTCTGCCTTACAGTCAAATTTGTGGTTTATATGTTAATATCTACTTCTGGATAGACTCACTCTTGAAGGCAGGAAGCTATGTTTTAAGTCATCTTTCTCTTGGCCAAGAGATGGCACACATTAAGTATTTAATATATGTTGACTAAGTAAATGATTTGATGAATAAATTAATGAATACAAACATAGATTTGGCATTAGCAGAGGAAATTAAGTTCGGGAGGTATATTGAGCTCCTAATATATGTCATGCCGGGTGCTAAGGGCTAAATAAGTTGAAACAAATGAAACAAATTCCTTAAGGAGAGGAACTGCCCTTTAATTCTATAACATGGAGTGTGTGGTCAAGGGGGTGTATGTATTATTTCCTCAGATGAGAAGAGAGTGTATAAAAATATGACTGTGATCAATGAAGCATTCATAATGAATCATAGAAGAAACGAGGATTCTGGAGGGTCATCTCTTCATTGTTGGGATTTATATCATGTATGCCAGTCATACTCCTTTGCAACACATTATTGGTATACGGACTGGACTTACATTGGTATAAGATAGGACAAGGGTCATGCTTGTATGTGCACACACCTGTGTGTGTGAGTGATTTTATAAGCCAAGAGGAATTGTTATTTTACCATTATCCCAGCATTCAGAAAAACGAAGTTGTGATTGTGGAATGGATTATTTTTGGTTTATAAGAGATATCCAGGAAATATCCTATTTTTGTACATAATGCACACTTAATAATGTGTATCAAAGTTTATTGTTTAAAGGCCAAATAATAAACTTACATATTGTAAGAGTGGGGGCTGTGGACCCAGGCACAGAGAGCTAAAATGTCTTCATTTATATTTTGTCTTTTACACAGATCTCTATGATTTATCTCTGGAATTTTGAATATGTTCTTGTTTGTTCTATTCACAACTGAACAAACAGTTGACTGGCGTAAGCCCAGTGAGTGTCTTGTTGATTTACCACTTTTGGCACTCAGAGTGATTTCTGTCTTTGTCTCAACTATATTAGGTTTATGAGATCTATACTTCTTGTATCAGCATTTTCATCTTCCATTTGTTTTTATAAAAAAATGAAGACAGAAGGCAATAAAATATTCAAGACACACAAACACCTCTGTACAAATATGCTGCCAAAATTGTACCACTGTCAGAAACGTTATGTACTACCTGCACATTTCAGCTTATCGGCTATACAGAGAAGTCCAAATTGAGCTTATGAAACCTAGTTAGGGCCGTTGATGTATAATGTGCAAACGAATGGATTGTATGAAAGTAGAATGAACCAAAGTCAAGGAAGACTGATATCTAGAGTTATGACCCTTAAGTCTCTTCTTTGACTTACATGCATGAAGCAAAAAGTGAGCCTCTACTTTTGGAGCTGTGACTCTCTCTTCAGGAATATACCAAAGATAATAACTCTCTGAGCATCTGGAAAGGAAAGTGCTCAAAACTGCATGTCAAGATTGATAAAATAATATTATCATTAATAATAATAATACATCAATAATGTTAACATAAACCCTGCCCCCTTCCTCCCTCCCCCGCCCACTGTCCCCCCCAATGGAAGCATGGAGTCCTAACCACTGGACCGCCAGGAAATTGCCAGTGTATGTGTATTCTAAGCAATGTGTTTTCTTTGTGAGAGCCTAGGCAACATTATGGTTCCAGTGGAAAGTTTATCGCTCTAGTTCTCAGATTCTTCTTTTTTATTGCCTTGTGACTTTCACCTTTCTTATCTCCTTTCTCAATAATCTGTTCTTGGAAAAGGGTGTAAGAGTCACCATTGACACTTTGATTGAACCTAAGTCAGTGCAATACTTCTGCAAAGTAATTTTCCAGTTATTTATAATTACCAAGTAAAAGTATTAGAGGAATTTTTGTTCTCAATAAGCAAAAGAGCAAACATTTGGAAAATTGGGAATAAATTTATTTGTGCATGAGAGGAGGCTCTTGGTCCCTTGATTTCACGCCAAATAAGTGGTTTCTGAGTACCAGCAGCCTTAGGGACAGATGATCCTGGTCAGCTTTCTTCTTCTGTTCCTTGCCTGGCCTCAAACTTTAACACAATAAGGACCCTGTGACATGGTTTGGATATAGACTTACGGAGAATTTATTCAGCCACCATTCCATATAAATAATGCTGAGGAAATATGTGGTTTCATCAAGAGTACTGGGCTGTGAATCAAAGTATTTGGGAACCTCTATACTGTTCACCATAGTGGCTGCACCAATTTACATTCCCACCAACAATGTAGGAGGGTTCCCTTTTCTCCACACCCTCTCCAGCATTTATTGTTTGTAGACTTTTTGATGACAGCCATTCTGACTGGTGTGAGGTGATATCTCATTGTAGTTTTGATTTGCATTTTTCTAATAATTAGTGATGTTGAGCATCTTTTTTTTTTCTGCCCATTTTTGATTGGGTTATTTGTTTTTTTGATATTTAGCTGCATGAACTGTTTGTATATTTTGGAGATTAATCCCTTGTCAATCGCATCCTTTGCAAATATTTTCTCCCATTCTGTGTGTTGTCTTTTCATTTTCTTTATGTAGTACAGAGGTTTCTTAAAATACTAAAAACAGAGCTACCATATGATCCAGCATTCCCACTTCTGGGCATATATCCAGAGAAAACCATGGTTCAAAAAGATACATACACACCAGTGTTCATTGCAGTGCTGTTTACAATAGCCAAGACATGGAAGCAACCTAAATGTCCATCGACAGATGAATGGATAAAGAAGATGTAGTACATATATGCAATGGAATATTAGTCAGCCATTAAAAAGAATGAAATAATGCCATTTGCAGCAACATGGGTGGACCTAGAGATGATCATACTAAGTGAAGTAAGTCAGTAAGAGGAAGACAAATATCATATGATATCATTTATATGTGGGGTCTAAAAAAATGATACAAATGAACTTATTTACAAAACAGAAGCAGACTCACAGGCTTAGAAAACAAACTTATGGTTGCCAAAGGGGAAAGGTGGGGGGAGGGATAAATTAGGAGTTTGAGACTGACATATACCCACTACTGTATTTAAAATAGATAGCCAACAAGGACCTACTGTATAGCACAGGGAACTCTGCTCAATATTCTGTAATAACCTAAATGGGAAAAGAATTTGAAAAAGAATATATATATGTATATATATAAAACTGAATCACTTTGCTGTACACCTGAAACTAACATAACACTGTACATCAACCATAGTCCAATATAAAATAAAAAATTTTAAAAAAGCACTTGCATTGTAGTTCCTGTCCTGTCATTAAACTAGGTTGAGATTTGGGGCAAGTTTTATTCCATCTTTGTGCCTAAGTTTTCTCATGAGTAAATAAATACATAGGACTAAATCAGTGGTTTTACAGCTTGGAGGTACACTAGAATCCAGGAAGCTTTTATATTAATGCCTGAGCTTTGTTCCTGGGTATTCTGATTTACTTTGTGTGAGGTGGAGTTTGATCATCAATACTTTGGAAAAGCTTCTCAGGTGATTCTAATGTGCAGCCAGTGCTGACAACTGCTGGGCAAGGCAACCCCCGAAGCCTTGTCCAGGGAGACAGTGTATCGTAGGTGTTTAAAAGACAAGCATTGCAGGTAGATGGAGTTGAATGTGAATCCCAGCTCTCTCAATTCCAGGCTAAGTAAACTTGGGCAAGTTTTAACTTCAAGTCCCAGTTTCCTCGTCTTTACAATAAAGATACATTTGCCTCATTGGGTTGTAATAAAGATTGAATATAATACTGGATATAAAGTAAATAGCTCAGGACTCTGTACTTAGTAGGCAGTTAACAAATGCTGATAATGAAGAGAATGATTACTATGATAAAGATGATTATCTCTCCATTCCCTCCCCCCCACAAAAAATCCTTTCCTGAGTGTAGTATTGGTCCAAGAATAGAAAGTAGAATGATAAAACAAAATAAAGATGAGAAACAGCTCTGCTGAGTTCCACCAAACTTGGTATATCCCACAGCTGCATTTGGTATTGTCAGGGACTGTGTTATAAATGGTGCTAGGCTGACTGGTTACAAAAAAAGGAAAAATACCAAAAACAAACACCCCCCCCCCGTCTTCTGTTGTTCACAAAATTAGGTTCCAGATGGATGAAAGACTTAAATATGATAAAGCAAAACTTGAAATATTTAGAAAAAAATAGTAGAATATTGTTATATTGGGGTAGAGTCTTTAAACACAAAAGGATACATCATAAGGAAAATGATAAAAAATACTGACTGCTTTTAAATTTAACATTTCTATATTCCAAAAATACTAGAAAGTTAAAAAATATTTACAACACATATAAGAAAGAAAACTTATAACAGGCATATCTCAGAGATACTGTAGGTTCAGTTCCAGATCACTGCAGTAAAGTGAGTCACAAATTTTTTGGTTTCCCATTGCTTATAAAAGTTATGTTTATATGACACTGTAGTCTATTAAGTGTGCAATAGCACTATGTCTAAAAAACAATGTACATACCTTAATTAAAAAATAATGCATGGGCTTCCCTAGTGGCGCAGTGGTTGAGAGTCCGCCTGCTGATGCAGGGGACACAGGTTCGTGCCCCAGTCCGGGAAGATCCCACATGCCGCAGAGCGGCTAGGCCCGTGAGCCATGGCCGCTGAGCCTGCGCGTCCGGAGCCTGTGCTCCGCAACAGGAGAGGCCACAACAGTGAGAGGCCCGCATACTGAAAAAAAAACCAATAATAATAATGCTATTGGGAAAATGGCGCCGATAGACTCACTTGATGCAGGGTTGCCACAAACCTTCAATTTGTAAAAAATGCAATATCTGTGAAGCACAATAAAACAAGGTATGCCTATAATCAGAATATATTAAAAATCTAAAAATCAAGAAGACAAAATAAATCAAGGGAGTAGAAAAATGGAGACAGTTTAGGAATTGGCAGCTCATGGAAGTAGAAATAAACAAATGAAAAGATGTACACCTTTACTTTTTATCCGAGAATTGTGAAATAAAATGAGATGCTAATTCACATTCATCAGATTGACAAATTTTAAAAATCTGACAATTCTATAAACTGCTGCCAGAAATGCATACTACTGTGACAACTTTATGAGAAACCCTAGCTTATATGTGTGTAAGGGGGCATGATCATGAATGATTCCAGTAACATTTGAATAGACAAAAATTTTAACCAACCCCAGTATCATCAACAGGAGAAGTGAGAAATGAATTGTGGGAATAATAGAACAGAGTACTATTCAAGAATGAAAATTAATGAGTTAAAGCTGTGTTTGTAAGTATGGATGAATTTCACAATCATCTTTTTTTTTTTAAAGAAAAAACATTGCAGAAAAACATATAGGGTATGTTACCAAAAATACTTTGAATAGTCTGTTGATAATGTGTAAATTGTGGTAAAAAGAATACACACCAACTTCAGGTTAGTAAATAGTGCAGAGAGAGAGAACGGTTAAGGAAGGTACGCAGAAGGAATTTCAACTTGCTTCTAATTTTCTATTTCTTTTTAAAAACGCTTGAAGGAAATGTGATGAAATGTTAAGATTTGCTAATTTGGGATTGTAGTCACAGGGTTTTAAAAAATGTTCAACGTAAATATTTCTATGTGAATAAATATATAAAATTCTTGTCTGTCTTTTCACCTTGGTGTCCTTATATGCTATTTCTCAAAATCCTTGTACTACTAATAATTATTTTAATTTGATTATGTTCTCATACTGTCCCAGGCCCTGTGCTATGACCACGGTGTGCGTTTTCTCACTTAGTCATTATGAGGAAGTTATGACTGCCTCAAAATGACTTCATTTTTTTATTGAAGTGAAGTATAGTTGATTTATATTAGTTTCAGGTGTAGAACATAGTGTCTCAATATTTCTATAGATTACACTTCATTTAAAGTCATTATAAAATATTGGCTATGTTCCCTGTGCTGTACAATATATCCTTGTAGCTTATTTATTTTATACATAGTACTTTGTACCTTTTAATCCCATGCCCGAATCTTGCCCTTCCTCCCTTCCTTCTCCCCACTGGTAACCACTAGCTTTTTCTCTATATCTGTGAGTCTATTTCTCTTCTGTTATATTCATTTGTTTTATTTTTTAGATTCTACATAAAAGTGGTAACATACGGTATTTTTCATTCTCTGTCTGACTTGTTTCACTAAGCATAATACCCTCCAGGTCCATCAGTGTTGTTGCAAATGGCAAAATTTCTTTCTTTTTTATGGCTGAGTAATGTTGCAGTGTGTGTGTGTGTGTGTGTGTGTGTGTGTGTGTGTGTTGGGTTGGCCAAAAGGTAGGTTTGTTTTTTTCCGTAATATGGCTCTAGTAGCACTTAGTTGTCTTTAACTTCATTTGAAACAATTTTGTTAAGATTGTATCGTGACAGCTGTCATATCAGCATGCATTTAAAGAAAAAACTTATCAAAATTGGTGAACTTTTGCATAGCCATTTTACTGTTGAAGATCGAAGAAAAAAGCAACATTTTCGGCCTACTGTGCTTTATTATTTAAAGAAAGGTAAAAACGCAACTGAAACACACAAAAAAGATTTGTGCAGCATATGGAGAAGGTTCTGTGACCGATTGAACGTGTCAAAAGTGGTTTGCAAAGTTTTGTGCTGGAGATTTCTCACTGCACGATGCTTAACAGTCGGGTAGGCCAGTTGAAGTTGTTAGCAATCAAATTGAGAAATTAATTGAGAACAATCAACGTTATACCATGAGGGAGATAGCTGACATACTCAAAATATCCAAATCAAGCACTGAAAATCATTTGCATCAGTGTGATTATGTGAATCACTTTGATATTTGGATTCCACATAGGTTAAACGGAAAAAACCTTCTTGACTGTATTTCTGCATGCGATTCTCTAGTTAAATGTAATGAAAACATTGTTTTGAAAACAAATTGTGATGGATGATGCAAAGTGTATACTGTACAAAGATGTGGAATGGTAGAGATCATGGTACAAGCAAAATGAACCATCACCAACAACAGCAAAGGCCAGTCTTCATCCAAAGAAGGTGATGTTGTGTATATGGTGGGATTGCAAGGGAGTCCTCTATTATGAGCTCCTTCTGGAAAACCAAACGATTAATTCCAACAAGTACTGGTCCCAGTTAGACCAACTGAAAGCAGCACTCTTTGAAAAGCATTCAGAATTAGTCAAGAGAAAACACATAATCTTCCATCACGGTAATGCAAGACCGCATATTTCTTTGATGACCAGGCAAAAACTGTTACAGCTTGGCTGGGAAATTCGGATTCATCCACCATATTCACCAGACATTGCAACCTTCAGATTTCCATTTATTTTGGTTTTTACAAAATTCTCTTAATGGGAAAAATTCCCATTCCCTAGAAGACTGTAAAAGGCACCTGCAACACTTCTTTGCTCAAAAAGATAAAAAGTGTTGGGAAGATGGAATTATGAAGTTGCCTGAAAAATGGCAGAAGGTAGTGGAGCAAAACGATGAATACATTGTTCAATAAAGCTCTTGCTGAAAATGAAAAATGTGGCTTTTATTTTTACTTAAAAACCGAAGGAACCTTTTGGCCAACCCTATAAATATATATATATATATATATATAAGTATATATATATATATATTTATAGGGTTTATATATATATATATATATAATATCTTCCTTTTCAATTCATCTGTTGATGGACACTCCAGTTGCTTCCATATCTTGGGTATTGTAAATAATGCTGCTGTGGAGAGACCTTCAAGATGGCAGAAGAGTAAGACGCGGAGATCACCTTCCTTCCCACAAATACATCAGAAATACATCTACATGTGGAACAACTCCTACAGAACAGCTACTGAACGCTGGCAGAAGACCTCAGACCTCCCAAAAGGCAAGAAACTCCCCCACATACCTGGGTAGGGCAACAGAAGAAAGAAAAAAGAGAGACAAAATAATAAGGACGGGACCTGCACCTCTGGGAGAGAGCTGTGGAGGAGGAAAGGTTTCCACACACTAGAAGCCCCTTTGCAGGCGGAGATGGGGTGTGGTGGAGGGGGAAAGCTTCAGAGCCACGGAGGAGAGCGCAGCCACAGGGGTGCGGAGGGTAAAGCGGAGAGATTCCCGAATAGAGGAGCTTGGCCGACCTAAACTCACCAGCCTGACAGGCTTGTCTGCTCACCCGCCGGGGCGGGGGCGGGGCCTGGAAGCTGAGGCTCGGGCTTCGACGGTCGGATCCCAGGGAGAGGACTGGGGTTGGTGGCGTGAACACAGCCTGAAGGGGGCTAGTGTGCCACAGCTAGCTGGGAGGGAGTCCAGGAAAAAGTCTGGAGCTGCCGAAGAGGCCAGATACTTTTTCTTGCCTCTTTATTTCCTGGTGCGTGAGGAGAGGGGATTAAGCGCGCCGCTTAAAGGAGCTCCAGAGACGGGCGTGAGTTGCGGCTATCAGCGCGGACCCCAGAGATGGGCATGAGACGCTAAGGCCGCTGCTGCCGCCACCAAGAAGCCTGTGTGCGAGCACAGGTCACTCTCCACACTGCCCCTCCCGGGAGCCTGTGCAGCCGCCACTGCCAGGGTCCCGTGATCCAGGGACACCTTCCCCGGGAGAACGCACAGCGCGCCTCAGGCTGGTGCAACGTCACGCTGACCTCTGCCGCCGCAGACTTGCCCTGCATCCGTACCCCTCCCTCCCCACCGCGTGAGTGAGCCAGAGACCCCGAATCAGCTGCTCCTTTAACCCTGTCCTGTCTGAGTGGGAACAGATGCCCTCAGGCGACCTACATGCAGAGGCGGGTCCAAATCCAAAGCTGAACCTCGGGAGCTGTGTGAGGAAAGAAGAGAAAGGGAAATCTCTCCCAGCAGCCTCAGGAGCAGCGGATTAAAGCTCCACGATCAACGTGATGTACCCTGCATCTGTGGAATACTTGAACAGAAAACAAGTCATCCCAAATTGAGGAGGTGGACTTTGGGAGCAACGATATATATATATTTTTCCTTCTTCTCTTTTTGTGAGTGTGTATGTGTATGCGTCTCTGTGTGATTTTGTATATATAGCTTTGCTTATACCATTTGTCCTAGGGTTCTGTCTGTCCGTTTTTTTTTCTTTTTGGTATAGTTTTTAGCACTTGTTATCATTGGTGGATTTGTTTCTGGTTTGGTTGCTCTCTCCTTTTTTAATTATTACTTTTAATTTTTTTATTTTGAATAATTATTTTTCATTTTAATAAATTTATTTTATTTTATTGTTCTTACTTTCATTTTTTCTCTCCTTTATTCTGAGCTGTGTGGATGATAGGGTCTTGGTGCTCCGGATGGGTGTCAGGCCTGTGCTTCTGAGATGGGAGAGCCAACTTCAGGACACTGGTCCACAAGAGACCTCCCAGCTCCTCATGATATCAAACGGTGAAAATCTCCCTGAGATCTCCATCTCAACACCAAGACCCAGATCACTCAATGACCAGCAAGCTCCAGTGCTGGGCACCCTATGCCAAACAACTAGCAAGACAGGAACACAACCTCACCCACAGCAGAAAGGCTGCCTAAAATCATAGTAAGGCCACAGACACCCCAAAACACACAACTGGACGTGGTCCTGCCCACCAGAAAGACAAGATCCAGCCTCATCCACCAGAACACAGGCACTAGTCCCCTCCACCAGGAAATCTACACAACCCACTGAACCAACCTTAGCCACTGGGGGTAGACACCAAAAACAACGGGAACTACGAACCTGCAGACTGCGAAAAGGAGACCCCAAACACAGTAAGGTAAGCAAAATGAGAAGACAGAGAAACACACAGAAGATGAAGGACCAAGGTAAAAACCCACCAGACCTAACAAATGAAGAGGAAATAGGCAGTCTACCTCTAAAAGAATTCAGAGTAATGATAGTAAAGATGATCCAAAATCTTGGAAATAGAATGGAAAAAATACAAGAAACGTAAAAAGAAGGGGACTGAGAAAGTATTTGAAGAGATTATAGTTGAAAACTTCCCTAATATGGGAAAGAAAATAGTCAATCAGGTCCAGGAAGCACAGAGACCCATACAGGATAAATGCAAGGAGAAACATGCCAACACACATATTAATAAACTATCAAAAATTAAATACAAAAAAAATTAAAAGCAGCAAGGGAAAATCAGCAAATAACTTACAAGGGAATCCCCATAAGGTTAACAACTGATCTTTCAGCAGAAACTCTGCAAGCCAGAAGGGAATGGCAGGACATATTTAAAGTGATGAAAGGGAAAAATCTACAACCAAGATTACTCTACCAAGCAAGAATCTCATTCAGATTTGACGGAGGAATTGAAACCTTTACAGACAAGCAAAAGCTAAGAGAATTCAGAACCACCAAACCAGCTTTACAACAAATGCTAAAGGAACTTCTCTAGGCAGGAAACACAACAGAAGGAAAAGACCGACAATAACAAACCCAAAATAATTAAGAAAATGATAATAGGAACATACATATCGATAACTACCTTAAATGTAAATGGGTTAAATGCTCCAACCAAAAGACATAGATTGGCTGAATGGATACAAAAACAAGACCCATATATATGCTGTCTACAAGAGACCCACTTCAGACCTAGGGACACATACAGACTGAAAGTGAGGGGATGGAAAAAGATATTCCATGCAAAAGAAATCAAAAGAGATCTGGAGTAGCAATTCTCATATCAGACAAAATAGACTTTAAAACAAAGACTATTACAAGAGACAAAGAAGGACACAACATAATGATCAAGGGATCCATCCAAGAAGAAGATATAACAATTGTAAAAATGTATGCACCCAACATAGGAACACCTCCATACATAAGGCAAATGCTAACAGCCATAAAAGGGGAAATCGACAGTAACACAGTCATATAGGGGACTTTAACTCCTCACATTCACCAATGGACAGATCATCCAAAATGAAAATAAATAAGGAAACACAAGCTTTAAATGATACATTAAACAAGATGGACTTAATTGATATTTATAGGACATTCCATCCAAAAACAACAGAATACACTTTCTTGTCAAGTGCTTATGGAACATTCTCCAGGATAGATAATATCTTGGTTCACAAATCAAGCCATGGTAAATTTAAGAAAACTGAAATCATATCAAATATCTCTGCGATCACAACACTATGAGACTACGTATCAATTACAGGAAAAAATCTGTACAAAATACAAACACGTGGAGGCTAAACAATACACTACTTAATAACCAAGAGATCACTGAAGAAATCAAAGAGGAAACCAAAAAATACCCAGAAACAAATGACAATGAAAGGACGACGACCCAAAACCTATGCAATGCAGCAAAAGCAGTTCTAATTGGGAAGTTTATAGCAATACAGTCCTACCTTAAGAAACAAGAAACATCTCAAATAAACAACCTAACTTTACATCTAAAGCAATTACTGAAAGAAGAACAGGAAACCCCAAAGGTAGCAGAAGGAAAAAAATCATAATGATCAGATCAGAAATAAAAGGAAAAGAAATGAAGGAAACAATAGCAAAGATCGAAAAAACTAAAAGCTGGTTCTTCAAGAAGATAAACACAATTGATAAACCAGTTGCTGGACTCATCAATAAAAAAAGGGAGAACACTCAAATCAATAGAATTAGAAATGAAAAAGGAGAAGTAACAATTGACACTGCAGAAATACAAGGGATCATGAGAGATTACTACAAGCAACTATATGCCAATAAAATGAACAACCTGGAAGAAATGGACAAATTCTTAGAATAGCACAACATTCCGAGGCTGAACCAGGAAGAAATAGCAAATAGATACAGACCAATCACAAGCACTGAAATTGAGACTGTGATTAAAAATCTTCTAACAAACAAAAGCCCAGGGCCAGATGGCTTCACAGGCGAATTCTGTTAAACACTTAGAGGAGAGCTAACACCTATCCATCTCAAACTCTTCCAAAAAAATGGCAGAGGAAGGAGCACTCCCAAACTCATTCTGTGAGGCCACCATCACCCTGATCCCAAAACCAGACAAAGATGTCACAAAGAAAGAAAACTATAGGCCAATATCACTGATGAACATACATGCAAAAATCCTCCACAAAATACTAGCAAACAGAATCCAACAGCACATTAAAAGGATCATACACCATGAGCAAATGGGGTTTATCCCAGGAATGCAAGGATTCTTCAATATACGTAAATCAATCAATGTGTAACACCGTATTAATAAATTGAAGCATAAAAAAACGCATATTATAATCTCAATAGATGCAGAAAAAGCTTTTGACAAAATTCAACACCCATTTTTGATAAACATAGAGATGCTACCAGAAAACTTTTAGGGCTAATCAATGAATTTGGTAGAGTAGCAGGATACAAAATTAATGAACAGATATCTCTTGCATTCATATATACTAATGATGAAAAATCTGAAAGAGAAATGAAGGAAACACTCCTATTTACCATTGCGACAAAAAGAATAAAATAACTAGGAATAAACGTACTTAGGAGACAATAGACCTGTATGCAGAAAACTATAAGACACTGATGAAAGAAATTAAATATGATACAAACAGACGGAGAGATATGCCATGTTCTCGGATTGGAAGAATCAACATGTGAAAATGACTGTACTACCCAAAACAATCTGCAGATTCAATGCAATTCCTATCAAAGTACAACTGGCATTTTTCACAGAAGTAGAGCAAGAAATTTCACAATTTGTATGGAAACACAAAAGACCCCAAATAGCCAAAGCAATCTTGAGAAAGAAAAACGGAGCTGGAGGAATCAGGCCCCCTGATGTCAGACTATACTACAAAGCTTCAGTAATCAAGACAGTATGGTACTGGCACAAAAACAGAAATATAGATCAATGGAACAGGAGGGAAAGCCCAGAGATAAACCCACGCACATGTGGTCACCTTATTTTTATTAAAGGAGGCAAGAATATACAATGGAGAAAAGACAGCTTCTTCAATAAGTGGTGCTGGGAAAACTGGGCAGATACATGTAAAAGAATGAAGTTAGAACACTCCCTAACACCATGCACAAAAATAGATTCAAAGTGGATTAAAGATCTAAATGTAAGGCCAGACACTATAAACCTCTTAGAGGAAAACATAGGCAGAACACTCTTACATGAATCACAGCATGATCCTTTTTGACCCACCTCCTAGAGAAATGGTAATAAAAACAAAAATAAACAAATGGGACCTAAAGACACTTAAAAGCTTTTGCACAGCAAAGGAAACCATAAACAAGACAAAAAGAGAGCCCTCAGAATGGGAGAAAATATTTGCAAAGGAAGCAACTGACAAAGGATTAATAACTACAATGAGGTATCACCTCACACAGGTCAGACTGGCCATCATCAAAAAATCTACAAACAGTAAATCTTGGAGAGGGTGTGGAAATAAGGGAACCCTCTTGCACTCTTGGTGGGAATGTAAATTGATACAGCCGCTATGGAGAACAGTATGGAGGTTTCTTAAAACACTAAAAGTAAAACTACAATACCACCCAGCAATTCCACTACTCGGCATATACCCTGAGAAAACCATAATTCAAAAAGAGACATGTACCACAATGTTCATTGTAGTTCTTTTTACAATAGCCAGGACATGGAAGCAACCTAAGTGTCCATTGACAGATGAATGGATAAGGAAGATGTGACATATATGTACAATGGAATGTTACTCAGCCATAAAAAGAAATGAAATTGAGTTATTTGTAGTGAGGTGGATGGACCTAGAGTCTGTCATACAGAGTGAACTAAGTCAGAAATAGAAAAACAAATGCCATATGCTAAACACATATATGGAATCTAAAAAAAAAGAAAAATGGTCATGAAGAACCAAGGGCATTGCGGGAATAAAGACGCAGACCTACTAGTGAATGGACTTGAGGACATGGGGAGGGGAAAGGGTAAGGTGGGACAAAGTGAGAGTGTGGCATGGACATATATACACCACCAAAAAAAAAAAAAGGATTTCTAGTGGGAAGGAGCCGCATAACACAGGGAGATCAGCTTCGTGCTTTGTGACCACCTAGAGGGGTGGGATAGGTCGGGTGGGAGGTAGGGAGATGCAAGAGGGAAGAGATATGGGGGTATATGTATATGCATATCTGATTCACTTTGTTATAAAGCAGAAACTAACACAGCAGTGTAAAGCAATTATACTCCAATAAAGATGTTAAAAAAAGTAAAAAATTAAAAAAATTAAAAAATAAAACTAAATAAAACAGAGTCAGAAAGCCCTGAAGGGAAAGCTCTCATGCATGTACCACTAGTGGCTGCCTGTATAACCAGCAGGAAGTAGAACAATAAAAATTATTTTAACAAGGAAAAAAAAAAATGCTGCTGTGAACTTTGGGATGCATGTATCTTTTCAAATTAGTGTTTTCATTTTCTTTGGATATATGCCCAGGAATCAAATTGCTGGGTCATATGGTAATTCTATTTTTAGTTTGTTAAGTAAGCTCCATACTGTTTTCCATGGCTGCACTAATTTACATTTTCACCAACAGCGTAGATTGTTATCTTTTTTGGCAGCTGAGGAAAATGAGGCTCTGGGGAGTGATATCACCTCCCATGATCACAGTCTGTGATGGAAAGTTCGCAGTGGGACTCCAGAGACCATGTTATTAACCACCACACTTTGGAAAGGTTGTAACTACTTGAGTGTACAACAGAAATGTTTATCATGTAAGGTCATTTTGCTTTGTCATTGGTGGAAAAAAAATGAAATGAATACTGTGAATGGTTTGTATGATGTGGCTCCAGTAGGGAGACTTAGTTGTGTTCAAGTGTAGAGGGAAGAATGTAGTCAGAACCTGGAGGCTTCCCATATAAGCTCATGCCTAATTTTTCTGAGCCCCTGATATCCCATGAATTGCATGAATGTCCTATAATGTCAATTCCAATACCTAGCCTCCTTTCCCTCCATAAAAAGGTTTTCTTCATACATGCTGAAGGCCAGTCTATAAAGCAGGGCAAGGACATTATTGTTGACCAAATGACAGACTTCTGTGTCTCATCAAATGGAAGTTGCACCTTTAACTCTTAAATCTATTAACCTAAGAAATATAACCTCTCCAGAAATTAAGAGAAAATATTAGTAACTAAGTAGTAAGAAAACTCAGTTTTTGTCTCTGGTTTGAGAAGTGCAGGTCGAGTATATGAGCAATATAATTGATTTTACTTTTTGTTTTTAATTACCACATGGTTCATTGCAGTCCCAAGTCAACAAAGATTTGCCTTTCATTTATCAGAATTGCAGTAGTAATTAGCATTTTGACCTAGTAACATTGGAATTGTTCAACAGTTGTGAATAGCAGACACCCAGACCACAAAATCTGACATATTCTGATGAATAACCTCAACATCCCACCTAGATGATAAATGTACTAGGTGTGGGTAAAGAGAGAGGAAAGAGAAGAGGTTGGAGCTTTAGTTACTTCTTCAGTAGCTATAAGGCCAGGGAACATTTTATGCATATTTCCTTGGAAACTGAAGCTTCTAGTACCTACCACATAATTCCCCTAAGCCTTGTGTTTCACTCAAGCATCTTCTACTTGAGGAACCCTCTCCACACTCTCACACTTCAACAGGTAAGTGATACAGGATGGATGGGTTTGCAGTCAAGAACTTGGCTCAGAATATCCTGGACTTCAGAATACCTGGCTCTGCCCCTCTTGTTTCCCTCTTTCAGAGCCATCCAGTTTTGAAGACACACAGACACTCACCCTTGCTGGGTATGGGGTGTCTCCTTTTGTTCGAGAGGGCTGCATTGTTCCAGGGCTGTTTGTGATTACACGGCTGTGTTCTTTGTAATTCAAGGAGGAACTATTACCAGCCAGAACCCGCTCTCTGCAACCAGCTTTATCAATAGTAAAGGATGACGTTTTGATCTCCATTTGCTTGTTGCCTATCTTTTTTTTTTTTTTTTTCCAATTTGTTCTAAACTCAAGAGGAGGAAAAAAGGGAGTTATTTATTTGCCCCCCTAAAATCTTGACACAGTATCATGGGGGAGATAAATGAGAAGGCAAGAAGGAAAAGCGGAGCAGTGCCAAAGCTATAGCATAGTCTTACACTCAGTGCTTGGGAGGGCTGTGGATAGGAATGAAGCCAAAATAATTAAAGAAAATTCATGTTATTTAAAAATGGCTTACTGAAGGAAATAATAGTAACAGGAAAATCAGTAAAGCACATGATGCAGAATAAAAAGCAATGAAGTCTGGGGTAAAGACAGGCACTATTGTATTCAACAGAAGGAATCATGGGACTAATAACAATTATGTACTTTTTATTATAAAAACAAATAAAATGTTTCCAGTGGAAGCCGCTGATCCCAATAACTTGGAGTGCTTGAGAATCATAACAAGCATTCACACTTTTTTTTTTTAAGTCAGTTCAATGCTTGTGGTATATTAACAGTATAAGTACCGTGATACCTGCTGGGAAGAGAAGTCACCCAGAATTATAACACCAATTATGTCTTCGGAAACATGTAAGCAGTTTTCTCTCCAGAGCATTGCTGAAAGGAGGATGGATGGGTTTTCTTAATTGCTGGAGAGTCAAATCAGGACATTGGATAGAGCTCTTTGTTTTTTCCTCTGAGGGCTGGAAAAGGAAGAACATACTTAAGAAGTTCATCAACAGTATCAGCATGGTAGGAAAATACAAAGCAATTCTATGTGTGGAAGACTAATCTTAACTCATTCTTCCTGCATCAAACCTGTGGTTCCCAAAGACAGGGCTCTGGGAAGGCTACTTAAGAAGGAGCTATCATTACATTGCCTGTTGCCAACCACTCCTGGCTAAGGTTACTCTTTTCCTTTTCCTTTTTTTAATGTCCTGGGAAAACTGTACGTTTCCTGGGACAGAACATTGTTCCCACTGTACTTTTTCCTCTCCAGTCTGCTCATCCATATCTCTTAATTGGCCTGAATTCCCTGATTGCATTGAACAAAATAAGCCTCCCTTTCTCTTTGGTTGTGTGACAACAATTTATGCTTTGGGTATCATTCTTCAGATAAGACAAACCTTCAACACAAGCAACAAATTTTTCTACCTTGGTGTTCCAGGTCGAAAGGCCGGACCTCATTCGATCTGACCCCACTGCAAAACGCACTAATGAAAGAGTTCCAAGCCCTTTGTCATTTGTCAGTGAGCAGGAATCAAGGTCTTGAATGGGGATTTAATCTATAGAATGGGTGCCATTTTGTAGAGACTATGCTGAAAGATCTTGGCACTGAAGGCCACAAAGCCTGGCAGCATCAAGGTGTCAGGAGGGAGTGACGAAACACTAAGAAGAGGAGAAAAGGTTCTCTTTGGAATTTTCTCTGCCTCTTGTCCTCTGCCTGAAATGGCGCTTTTATGTTTTCTTTCTGGTAGGTTCTTACTCTTCAAGGCCCAGCTTAAACGTGATCTCTTCTGGAGAGTCATCTTTATTGCCTCTTTGTCCTCTGATTTTCTCCTCTCCTCCCTTTGTCCTCTTTCCCCACCCCAATAAAGGTAAACACCTACATCCTCTGGGCTGAGGTAGTTGGGTGCACACGTCCCCCTGCTGACACGTGCCTCACACTGGATTAAAGGATTCCAGGCATCTGACCGTTATCCCTCCCCAGAGTGTGAGAGCCTTGAGGGCAGAGATCATGCCTTCCTTCTCTTTTTATTCTCAGAGATTGTTAGGAATCTAGTTCGTATGCAATGCAAGTAGTAATGAATGACCTAATGAATGAAAGAAAGAAAGAATGAATGAATGAACAACATTTTGCCTTGGGTCATCTGTGAAAACACTGCTATCTAATTAAATGGTGTGGCAAGTAACTCTACCAAATAATCTCCAGGAAACTACCTCTAATGCCTTTCCCACTTGCTCGTACCAAAACCTTGGGAATCATTTTATATTTCTCTCTCCCACCGAATCTCCTCCTGTTGCTCCAGTCCCCCTTCCCTTTTAGCAGTGTCTTCCATCCCGACTGGTGTTCTACTTGGTAGCATGACTGTGCTTGTCCACAGCTCATCCCAGCCCCTTCCCACCCCACCATTCAAATGGCTGTTTTATACCAAAAGTAAAATGGACGTGGTTACAGAGGTAACTTTAGGACGCACTTGCTAACTGTTAGAGCCACATGATATATGACAGTATGTTAAAATTATCTGAGATGTTAGGGATGATAATATAATAAATTGGAAAGAAGTGTGCATGCGGGCCCCTTATTGTTCATGATAACAGCGGAAACTCAAAAACAGACTCCCCTGTGTAACTGAGGAGAAGGTTTTACAAGATTAAAACGTTCCAAGCGCCATTAGCTCTGACAGTGGCATAAAATAATTTCCCACAAGGAGCAGAAATAAAATGAGATCTAATAACAAGGGCCCATACGTGGTTCCACGATGGGAAGATGAAAGATGCAACAATTGCAGAAAGGATGGACCTGACACGCAGAGGTGCCATGCAATTCACAAAATCCTGCATGGGTGTAAGTTTCTGCCTGACACTTGAGTAACACAAATATCTCATTTTAACTGGTTTTAGCTTATGTTTCCCCTTGACCTTTCTGTTTCTATTTCTTACTGGAAGCAAATAACCTAATATCAACTCTTGATATATATAATGGTTTTAACTTGCACTCCTGAAGCTGAGTTGCAGGACCTGGTGAATAAGACAGCATTTCACATTCTGCTGTAAAAACATTCTTGGTATTTCTCTTACTTCCTGTGCCTTAGAGAGCTCAGCAGGGTGCTGAATTGCAAACTTGGCATTGATTAATCTTGATATTTCCTGCAAGGTGACTATGAGGTTGTTTTTGCAGTACAGACTTCTCCAGAAGAGTTTGACTTCTAACATCTCTGATGGGTAATCTCACTGGGTTTAGAAGGTTGGATGAAGCTTGTTTGGGAAGAATGAAAGGAGCACAGAGGCCTAAGGGAGCTGCTGTTTGTTTACCTATAACTCACTTTATTTCAAAGACTCTGAAGCCAATGCCAGTTCCTGAGACTACATCAATGTATTTGACATATAAATAGAAACATTATAAATCACTAATTTGATACATTCTCAGTAACTTCTCCTAACAAAAAACTCAGTGGTTTCATGCTTTCTTGCAAATCAAACAATTCCATTTTAGTCTCTTTTCTTTTCATCTTTGGTAATCCTCTTTGCTAATATATCTGGTCTTTTTAATATCAATTTATATTTTTCAAGAAATAGAGGACATCTGATAATCATCAGGAACCAAATGGTAGGTGGGATAGAAACCATAATGTCTACACCTCTGATAATTATACCCTGGGACCCTCACAAAGAAATTCCCAAATATCAAAGCATAGAAGAGGAGAACGTTCTTCAGTCTTATCATCTACAATAAATGGATCTTATAGGATTCACTGGGAGAACATTTGAATACACCATTGGAAAATGAAGACTTTGGACATTGTAGACCAGATGACAGAAGAGTATCTTTTAAAATGTATTCCATTAACTAAGTTTAGTGCAGTATTGATAACCCTCTACTGAGAAGCAATTAAAATAGCAAAGTATTGTAGTCTAAGGAATTATCCTAAAAGGCATACATATGGAAAGCCTGAGTGTGAATATGCATGCATGGTGCTTGGAGAGAATGCCAAAATTTGAGTTTTCTTCTTCTTGAAGTTGCTCTATTAACAGTATTCACCAAAATGTTCCCTTTGCTCAAAGTAATTAGAACTGTGATTTCAGATGGAAACATCACACCTGGTACATTCTATACACAATCAGGAGAGACAAATATATTCAATACTACTACTCCCTCAGTAATGGGGCCTCTCTATTTTACCGTCTAGCAGGAGGGTACAGCTGGAGTCCAGAGGAATATTTGCTCTTGTTAAACTTCAGTAATTGCTACCTGATTCTGTGCCACCTCAGGCTGGTGCCAGGGAGCACAGCACCCACCTGTGGGCATGCTTGACTTGACCTGCTTCTTATGGGTGAATTTAATCAATACCCTTCTCCTTCTCCCCAAAGACAGCAACCCACTAAAATGAGGGCAAGGGGGAAGGGACGGGACTCTGGATGTACACACATCACTTGGAAAAGCCCGAGTTTTCTAAAACAGAAAGGAATATTTATGTTCAGTCTTACCAGAAGACACCAGAGTCTTCATTTGTTAACTAGTTTATATAATCAGGTGAGCGATTAGAGATGGCCACAAGAGACTTGTATTTTAAATAGCTTCCAGTCCCTGAGCCATAGAGGGTGATACCGTGAACCAAACCAAAGACTGAGATATGCCTTATAACACTCTCACTCCAAACCAGGAGATGTGAATCTAGGAGTCACAGCCACAGAGACATTCTACCTCTGCTACTGCTGATAAACCCAGATGTCACACCAAGAAAGATCACTTTCCTGAGTGACAACAGAGACCTCAGTGGCACCTACCTGTAGAGGTTGGTAAGGGCCCGGTGTTCACAGTCTATCTACTCCTCCATAAACAACGCGAGTTGTTTTATGCTAGCAGCAGAGTAATAACGCTAAGAGACTGAATGATTAAATGCCAGTCTACCAGCCAGAGTACATTTGTTTTCTGCTTGAAAAAGCCACTTTCATTTTGTATGACAGCTTTCCTAACTGCAAATAGCTCAGAAAATGACAGAGAGTGAATGAGAATAAGTGATTGTAAACTGGCAAACAACTATTTGCTACTATTTGAACTACCATTAAACTGTTCATTCAATTTCTAGTCAGAAGCCATCACTCAGCTGTGGAACCAGAATATAAGCATTATTTATTCGGTGGAATTACAATGCCATCTAATCTTGGGGAAAATCTTGGAGGCAAAAATCACAATATCCAAAAATTGCCTTGACATTTAGTGGCAAAATACAGTGCTTAACCATAGCTTTTTACTTCTCTGTATTCTTTTTCTCATTGTTATTACCGAAATGCTTGAATTCCATTCTCATTCTAGTGTTACACCCTCAGTAATATGATTTTTTTTCTCACTAGCTGTCTGGCCGGGTATTGTTAGTACTGGGCAAAGCTGAGGTTTTGTAAGACGTTCATGGGCTAGACCTATCTTCCTAGTAGTACCATTAATTTCTGTTGGGAATATGCCCTTTCACAGCTTGCACGTTCTCTAGGACAGAGTTGTTCTGCACTGAAGAACTAGGAGTTACCAAAAAATGAGGTCAGCTACTAGGTGCTCTGTATATTTTGTGTTATTTAAACTTCTTAACGATCTTAATGACATAAGTAGTTTGCCTCTGTTAGAATGAAGTTGAGGCTTATCTAGGTTAAATGATTTATCAGAGAGTTAGAATTTGACCCCCAAGTCTGACTGATCCTAAGCCCACCCTATCACAATGCTTCTCATAGGAAGCTCTTGGTGGTATGGCCTCTTCCACTGGAACGAAAGTAATTCAAATATTCAAAGGGAGTCAGTTAGCACTTACTGTGTACACAGGTGTAAATTTGAAATAATGGGGCAGGTAATTTTCAGACAACTGTTCCAGAGTTAGAGTTTCACATGAGAGTTAGTTTTTTGCTTGTGAATTTGGGAAGATTATGTTTTTAGTAGTCTAAGGATATTGACCACATTGAAAGCATCTTTTAGGGCATCTTCTAAGACCGCCTTCAGATCTGGAGTCATAGGCTTTTGTTTGTTTGTTTGCCTGCTTGCTTATTTGTTAGCTTGTTTTTAATGTTAACTATTTTTTCCCAAATTCTTATCCTCTAAAAGTGTACTTGGTGTTTGATAACAAACCATGTTAATTTGGAGTCAAGTTTAGTGTTAGTGAATAGATCAAGTTATTTCATGTCATTTTGTGTCTAAAAAGAATTGATCATACAGTAAATTGATGTCAATTAGTGCACTTCATAAAATAAAATGTTTGAGTATTTATAACACTGTCATACTGGTTTCCTAAGTGTGTTAGAAGAAAAAAATCTTTCTGGAGGATGTTTTGGCAATATGTATCAAGAGCTCTAAAATTTTCTATTTTGGTCCAACAATTTCACTTCTAAAGACTTAGACTAAAGAAACAATCAAAGATGTATGCTAGGATTTTTTTTCTGGGACACTCATCAATGTGTTATTTAAAAGATACAAGAATCAATATAACTAACATGGGGAAATAATCAAATTACTATACAACCCTAAGATAGAATACTAAAGCCTTTATTTAAAACATTGTTATAGAATAATATGTAATGCTTCAATAGATAGTCACAACATATTGAAAAATTATTTTTTCAAATATATTAAACACAGTTATATTTGATATGAATATTATTCTTTATACATATGATGTACAGGTATATTGTTTGTACACCAAAAGGTATCAGTGATTTTGGGTGGTTATTTTTCTTCTCTCCAAATTTCTTATAGTACATAATATTAATTTTGTAATGAGACTATTTTAAAACCTATTAAAAGTGCTTGATTTAGTCTATACTTATACTTTTTAAATTATAGTAGGTTAATTACTTGGTTTAACTAATGGAAATTTAACATAGCCTTTTTCAAAAATACAGCCTTCACAGACTAGGAGAAAGTATTTGCAAAAGACATCTGATACAGGACTGTTATCCAAAATGTGCATAGAACTCTTAAAACTCAGCAATAAGAATGAACAACCCAATTAAATGGGCAAAAGACCTGAATAGACGTCTCACTAAAGAATATACAGAGATGGGAAGTAAGCACATGAAAAGATGTTCAACATCATATGTCATTAGGGAATTGCAAATTAAAACAACAGTGAGAAACCACTGTATACCTATTAGAATGGCCAAAATCTAAAATTGACAACACCAAGTGCTGGTGAGGATGTGGAGCAGTAGAAACTCTCCTTAATTGCTTGTGGGAATGCAGAATAGTTCAGCCAACTTGGAAGAGAGTTTGGCAGTTTTTTACAAAATTAAACATACTCATACCATACAATCTAGCAATAGTTCTTCTTGGTATTTACCTAAGTGAATTGAAACTTACTTGCACACAAAAGCCTCCATGCTGATGTTTATAGCAGCTTTATTCATAATTTTCCAGACTTGGAACCAATCAACCTGTACGTCAGTAGGTGAGTGGTACATCCAGGCAATGGAATATTATTTAGCAATACAGAGAAATGAGCCATCAAGTCAGGAAAAGACACAGATGAACCTTAAGTACGTATTACTAAGTGAGAGAAGAAGCCAGTCTGAAAAGCCTACATAGTGTGTGATTCCACCTATATGACATTCTGGAAAAGGCGAAACTATGGAGGCAGTGGAAAGATTCATGGTTTCTAGGGTCTAGAAGGGAAAACAGATGAATAGACAAAGCACAGGGGATTTTGAAGACAGTGGAACTATTCTGTATGAAATTATCATGGTGGATACATGTCATTATACATTAATTGAAACCGTAGAATATACAACACCAAGAGTGAACCCTAATGAGACTGATTTTGGGTTATGATGATGTGTCAATGGAGGTTCCATCGTAACAGATATAGTGTTCTTGTGTTGATAATGGAGGAGGCTGTGCATGAGTGGGGACGGGGGGTATATAGGAACTCTCTGTGCTTTCTACCCAACTTCACTGTGAACCAGAAAATGCTCTAAAATAAGCTTTATTAATAAAAAATATACAGCCTTAAACTTGCTATCTGTAGCAACTTACAACCAAAAAGGAAAGGAAATACTGCTGATACCCTGGAGAGTTAGCTGATTGAATCTCTGAAAAATCTTTACATGGGTTTGGGGGAAAATCTATGAGTTTAAAGCAGAAGTTGTGAGCATTTTCTGTAAGGGGCCACACAGTAACTAATATTTCTGGCTTTGCCTGCCACATGATCTCTGACACAGCTGCTCAGCTCCGTAGCATGGAAGCAGCCGTAGAAAAGATGCAGACAAACAGGTGTGGCTGTATTCTCATGAAACTTTATTGTCCAAAACAGGTAATTTGCTGACCCTTGATGTAAAGCAAGGGATGGGGATATATGGTAGCATGGCAAGCATGAGGTAGGTGTGGACCAAGGCTTTGAAGTGGGAAGAGGAGCTCGGGAGCTCTGCCAATGGTGAGGTTGTTGGGGGCTGGAAGGAAAGATGGAGAAGGCAATTTTGTCTGGTATGGAAGTAGAACACCTCTCCCCTGCAGTTCCTTGGGTCTGTGAACAGTTATGTTAGTTTGCAGGAAATTGCAAAGAAGTATTCTCCCTAACAGTACCTTCAGAAGTGCTATTTGTTTTCCAGGAACTAGCTAATCCCTCAAAGAAAAAAAAAAGTGGTTGAAAATGGTAAGAGGTAGCAAAACTATTCTTTCACTGTCTTAGGGTCTTCTCAGAAGCCAACTTGGAATGAGAACAACAAAGAAAATACCTACTGAATCACCAGCTTCCCAGAATTCAGCTACCTCAGTGTCTTTCACAGGAATAAGGTTTGTAAGTAGACTTTTCTGTCTGAGAAATCATTACCTACATCAAAGCATTTCCTTTTACCAGGGAGTTAGAGGAGATGGGCCAGAGTCGTGCCTAAATAAAAGAAGAACATACTTAAAATCAAAACTACAGTGTGGCAGAGTTATATAAACTCTGCTGTTATTGGATTGAAATTGCCCTCATGATACTTTTCCAATTTGTATTTCCGCAACTCCTTATAATTCTGTGAAGATAACCTGATTGTTATATTAGATGAGACATAAGTCATTTTGTTAAACCTCTCAAGTGTGCAACTAAACAACGTTGGGAAGAATTCAGCATTTATAAGCATGGTAAACTTTGATTGCATTCTTTCAGAAGTAGACATGAAAATGAAGTACATTGTTGGTTGTGTGTTTGAAGTTTATTTTTTCCAGTTTTCTTACATAACCAAGATATAAACTTAAAAAGATAAACATTAGAGCAACAAAAATGTGAAAGAAAAACCTCATGCATGCTACATTATACATAAATGTCCAAATGAAAATACAGTCTTTCATTAAAATGTATTTAATTATATTATTAAATATAATTCTAAATATCCAAATGTGTCTACTGAAGCAAAACTGGAATGACAATCAGAGATTAAGATTTATCTAAATGTTCTGTCTTCAAGTGTTTCTATGTTGTTGTGTGTGATGGCTCTCCAATATTGATAAGAAATCAATAGAAAGTAGAACTCAGCTGGTACAGCTGGGCCTGGTCATGAGTCCCTGATTAAGGACATCTTTATGGCAGGGAATGTGTGGATGAGCTCTGTTTTGCTCGTGTACAGCATAGGTTTTATTTTGGCATCAGTGGACTATAGTCATGCAGTTCTATTCTCAGAGCTCCACCTGCATAGCTAGCCAACTCTGACTTGTACAATGAAGAGAGAAAAATCTCTCTGTATGGGAATAGACTTGCCTTTCTGGATTTGAAGAGCTTGACAAATATGGGAGATTTAGTTAGTGCTTTAAAAAAGTTGTCAACAATCTACTTTAAAATTAATGTAGTCCTACGGCCTCTCCATGCAACTTTACTCAGCTTTCTAATCCCCTGCATTTACTGAGCATCTCCAGTGTGTCAGGCATGCTACTGGGTATACTGGGATGCACAAGGCATGGCTTCCATGTCAAGTGAGACACTTAACACTCCCCGTGAAAACATAACTGCTCGTTAGTTTTATAATGTTCTGCACAGCAAGAGGCGGGGGAAAATGATCCCTTACTATATCCATTACTTCTGGGAATCTGAACTATGGTATGAGGTGGTCCCATTTCTGTGAGTAGGTGGTATACCACTGGTCAAAGAAGAACTTAATTTCATGAAAAAATTTTACTCCTACTACTCTGTTTGGTATTTTTTATAGAAGTGAGACTAGAGTAGAATCAAAAGCGTCCATGGTTTAAAAATAAAACGCAGGATGCAACTTCATTAATGCGTGTGTATATATATATATATATGTCTGTATACATATACACACATATACGTATACACCCACATTACATGTATATGTATATATATTTTTATATACACACACAAACATAGTATATATTCACGTATTTAAATCCATATGGAGAGGTTAATGCTTTATAAAATGAAAAGATTAATGTATGTCTATATAAAGATAAATGCATATAGTTTTATATAGAGAGAGGTTAATGAAAGGATGAGTACCAAAATATTGATGATTCTCTCAGGACTGTGGGATTCCAGGTGACATTTTCTTTCATGTAGTCTTTCTCTGTTCTTGGAATGTTTTACAGTAAGCATGTGTTATTTATATAATTCAAATAAAAGCACAGTTGATTTCATTGTGAAAAAGGGTCTGTGCAACACTAAATACCTGCATTCAGGATTCTTGCCAAAGAATATATACTCAAATTGACCGCCACCAGTGGTTTTTTTTTTTTAACATCTTTATTGGAGTATAATTACTTTACAATGGTATGTTAGCTTCTGCTTTATTACAAAGTGAATCAGTTATACATATACATATGTCCCCATATCTCTTCCCTCTTGCGTCTCCTTCCCTCCCACCCTCCCTATCCCACCCCTCTAGGTGGTCACAAAGCACGGAGCTGATCTCCCTGTGCTATGCGGCTGCTTCCCACTAGCTATCTATTTTACGTTTGGGGGTGTATATATGTCCATGCCACTCTCTCACTTTGTTCCACCTTACCCTTCCCCCTCCCCGTAGCCTCAGGTCCATTCTCTAGTAGGTCTGTGTCTTTATTCCTGTCTTGCCCCTAGGTTCTCCATTACCATTTTTTTTTTAGATTCCATATATATTTGTTAGCATACGGTATTATTTTTCTCTTTCTGACTTACTTCACTCTGTATGACAGACTCTAGGTCCATCTAACTCACTACAAATAACTCAATTTCGTTTCTTTTTATGGCTCAGTAATATTCCATTGTATATATGTGCCACATCTTCTTTATCCATTCATCTGTTGATGGACACTTAGGTTGTTTCCATGTCCTGACTATTGTAAATAGAGCTGCAATGAAAATTTTGGTACATGACTCTTTTTGAATTATGGTTTTCTCAGGGTATATGCCCAGCAGTGGGATTGCTGGGTCGTATGGTAGTTCTATATTTAGTTTTTTAAGGAACCTCCATACTGTTTTACATAGTGGCTCTATCAATTCACATTCCCACCAGCAGTGCAAGAGTGTTCCCTTTTCTCCACACCCTCTCCAGGATTTATTGTTTCTAGATTTTTGAATGATGGCCATTCTGACCAATGATACCTCATTGTAGTTTTGATTTGCATTTCTCTAATGATTAATAATGTTGAGCATTCTTTCATGTGTTTGTTGGCAATCTGTATATCTTCTTTGGAGAAATTTCTATTTAGATCTTCTGCCCATTTTTGGATTGGATTGTTTGATTTTTTTGTTATTGAGCTGCATGAGCTGCTTGTAAATTGTGGAGATAAATCCTTTGTCAGTTGCTTCATTTGCAACGATTTTCTCCCATTCTGAATGTTGTCTTTTTGTCTTGTTTATGGTTTCCGTTGCTGTGCAAAAGCTTTTAAGTTTCTTTAGGTCCCATTTGTTTATTGTTGTTTTTATTTCCATTTCTCTAGTAGGTGGGTCAAAAAGGATCTTGCTGTGATTTATGTCATACAGTGTTTTGCCTGTGTTTTCCTCTAAGAGTTTGATAGTTTCTGCCCTTACATTTAGGTCTTTAATCCATTTTGAGTTTATTTTTGTGTATGGTATTAGGGAGTTCTAATTTCATACTTTTACATGTAGCTGTCCAATTTTCCCGGCACCACTTATTGAAGGGGCTGTCTTTTCTACACTGTATATTCTTGCCTCCTTTATCAAAGATAAGGTGACCATATGTGCATAGGTTTATCTCTGGGCTTTCTATCCTGATCCATTGATCTATATTTCTGTTTTTGTGCCAGTACCATACTGTCTTGATTACTGTAGGTTTGTAGTATAGTCTGTAGTCAGGGAACCTGATTCCTCCAGCTCCCTTTTTCTTTTTCAAGATTGTTTTGGCTATTCCGGGTGTTTGTGTTTCCATACAAATTGTGAAATTTTTTGTTCTAGTTCTGTGAAAAATGCCAGTTGTACTTTGGTAGGGATTGCATTGAATCCATAGATTGCTTTGGGTAGTATAGTCATTTTCACAATGTTGATTCTTCCTATCCAAGAACATGGTATATCTCTCCATCTATTTGTATCATCTTTAATTTCTTTCATCAGTATCTTATAATTTTGTGTCTACAGGTCTTTTGTCTCCTTAGGTAGATTTATTCCTAGATATTTTATTCTTTTTGTTGCAATGGTAAGTGGGAGTGTTTTATGAATTTCACTTTCAGATTTTTCATCATTAGTGTATAGGAATGCAAGAGACTTCTGTGCCTTAATTTGGTATCCTGCTACTTTACCAAATTCATTGATTAGCTCTGGTAGTTTTCTGGTAGCATCTTTAGGATTCTCTGTGTATAGTATCATGTCATCTGCAAACAGTGACAGCTTTACTTCTTCTTTTCCAATTTGGATTCCTTTGGTTTCTTTTTATTCTCTGATTGCTGTGGCTAAAACTTTCAAAGCTATGTTGAATAATAAGTGGTGAGTGGGCAACCTTGTCTTGTTCCTGATCTTAGTGGAAATGTTTTCAGTTTTTCACTATTGAGAACGATGTTGGCTGTGGGTTTGTCATATATGGCCTTTATTATGTGGAGGTAAGTTCCCTCTATGCCTACTCTCTGGAGGGTTTTTATCATAAATGGGTGTTGAATTATGTCGAAAGCTTTCTCTGCACCTATTGAGATGATCATATGTTTTTTCTCCTTCAATTTGTTAATATGGTGTATCACGTGGATTGATTTGTGTATACTGAAGAATCCTTGCATTCCTGGGATAACCTCACTTGATCATGGTGTATGATCCTTTTAATGTGTGTTGGATTCTGTTTGCTAGTATTTTGTTGAGGATTTTTGCATCTATGTTGATCAGAGATATTGGCCTATAGTTTTCTTTTTTTGTGACATCTTTGTCTGGTTTTGGTATCAGGGTGATGGTGGCCTCGTAGAATGAGTTTGGGGGTGTTCGTCCCTCTGCTATATTTTGGAAAAGTTTGAGAAGGATAGGTGTTAGCTCTCTCTAAAATTTTGATAGAATTCGCATTTAAAGCCATCTGGTCCTGGGCTTTTGTTTGGTGTAAGATTTTTAATCACAGTCTCAATTTCAGTGCTTGTGATTGGTCTGTTCATATTTTCTATTTCTTCCTGGTTCAGTCTTGGAAGGTTGTGCATTTCTAAGAATTCGTCCATTTCTTCCAGGTTGTCCATTTTATTGGCATATAGTTGCTTGTAGTAATCTCTCATGATCCTTTGTATTTCTGCAGTGTCAGTTGTTACTTCTCCTTTTTCATTTCTAATTCTCTTGATTTGGATCTTCTCCCTTTTTTTCTTGATGAGTCTGGCTAATGGTTTATCAATTTTGTTTATCTTCTCAAAGAACTAGCTTTTAGTTTTATTAATGTTTGCTATTGTTTCCTTCATTTCTTTTTCATTTATTTCTGATCTGATCTTTGTGATTTCTTTCCTTCTGCTAATTTTGGGGATTTTTGTTCTTCTTTCTCTAATTGCTTTAGGTGTAAGTTTAGGTTGTTTATTTGAGGTGTTTCTTGTTTTTGAGGTAGGATTGTATTGCTATAAACTTCCCTCTTAGAACTGCTTTTGCTGCAGCCCATAGGGTTTGGGTCGTCATGTTTTCATTGTCATTTGTTTCTAGGTGTTTTTTGTTTTCCTCTTTGATTCCTTCAGTGATCTGTTGGTTATTAAGTAGTGTATTGTTTAGCCTCCATGTGTTTGTATTTTTTACAGTTTTTTTTCCTGTAATTGATATCTAGTCTCATAGTGTTGTGGTTGGATAAGATACTTGATACGATTTCAATTTTCTTAAATTTACTACGGCTTGATTTGTGACCCAAGATATGATCTATCCTGCAGAATGTTCCATGAGCACTTGAGAAGAAAGTGTATTTTGTTGTTTTTGGATGGAACGTCCTATACGTATCAATTCAGTCCATCTTGTTTAATGTATCATTTAAAGCTTGTGCTTCCTTATTTATTTTCATTAGACAGCATATATATGGGTCTTGTTTTTGTATCCATTCAGCCAGTCTGTGTCTTTTGGTTGGAGCATTTAATCCATTTACATTTAAGGTAGTTATCGATATGTATGTTCCTATTATCATTTTCTTAATTTTTTTGGGTTTGTTATTGTCCATGTTTTCCTTCTGTTGTGTTTCCTGCCTAGAGAAGTTCCTTTAGCATTTGTTGTAAAGTTCTTGGATCGACCCCTTGATCATTATGTAGTGTCCTTCTTTTTCTCTGTAATAGTCTTTGTTTTAAAGTCTATTTTGTCTGATATGAGAATTGCTACTCCAGCTTTCTTTTGATTTCCTTTGCATGGAATAT
>NC_041232.1:66099166-66103419 GCF_002837175.3 Physeter macrocephalus
CGTATTTAATTTTTGATAGTTTGATTAATATGTGTCTTGGTTTGTTTCTCCTTGGATTTATCCTGTATGGGACTCTCTGTGGTTCCTGGACTTGATTAACTATTTCATTTCCCATATGATGGAAGTTTTCAACTATAATCTCTTCAAATATTTTCTCAGTCCCTTTCGTTTTCTCCTCTTCTTCTGGGACCCCTATAATTCAAATGTTGGTGCGTTTAGTGTTGTCCCAGATGTCTCTGAGACTGTCCTCAATTCTTTTCATTCTTTTTTGTTTCTCCTGCTCTGCAGTAGTTATTTCCACTATTTTATCTTCCAGGTCACTTTTCCGTTCTTCTGTCTCAGTTATTCTGCTACTGATCCGTTCTAGAGAATTCTAAATTTGATTTATTGTGTTGTTCATCACTTTTTCTTTGCTCTGTAGCTGTTCTAGTTCCTTGTTAAACGTTTCTTGTATTTTGTCCATTCTATTTCCAAGATTTTGGATCATATCTTTACTATCATTATTCTGAATTCTTTTTCCTGTAGACTGCCTATTTCCTATTCATTTTTCAGTCCTGGTGGGTTTTTGCCTTGCTCCTTCATCTGCTGTGTGTTTCTCTGTCTTCTTAACTTTGTGTGTTATTTGTTGTTTTTTCCTTGCTGTTTTTAATTTTTTTTGTTTGTATTTAATTTTTGATAGTTTGATTAATATGTGTCTTGGCTTTCCCAGTGACTAAAGTTGGTTCAGTGAGTTGTGTAGGCTTCCTGGTGGAAGGGACTAGTGCCTGTGTTCTGTTGGGTGAGGCTGGATCCTGTCTTTCTGGTGGTCAGGTCCACGTCTGGTGGTTTGTTTTGGGGTGTGTTTGGCCTTATTATGATTTTAGGCAGCCTCTCTGCTAATGGATGGGGTTGTGTTCCTGTCTTGCTAGTTGTTTGGCATAGGGTGTCCAGCACTGCAGCTTGCTGGTTGTTGATTGGACCTCGGTGTTGGCGTTGAGATGGAGATCTGTGGGAGATTTTCGCTGTTTGATATTAGGGAGGTCTCTTGTGGACCAGTGTCGTGAACTTGGCTCTTCCACCTCAGAGGCACAGCACTGATGCCTGGCTGGAACACCAAGAGCCTGTTATCCACACGGCTCAGAGTAAAAGGGAGAAAAAATAGAAAGAAAGAAAGAAGAAGATAAAATAAAATAAACTCATTAAAATAAAAAATAAAGAATAATTATTCAAAATTTAAAAAAATTAAAATTAAAAAAGGAAAGAAGAGAGCAACCAAACCAAAAAACAAATCCACCAATGATAACAAGTGCTAAAAACTATACGTAAAAAAATCAAAACAAAACAAAAAACGGACAGACAGAATCGTAGGAAAAATGGTGAATGCAAAGCTATACAGACAAAATCACAGACAGAATTATTCAAAAACACACTCACAAAAAGAGAAAAAGGGGAAAAAAAATCGTTGCTCCCAAAGTCCACCTCCTCAATTTGCGATGATTTGTTGTCTATTAAGGTATTCCACAGATGCAGGTACATCAAGTTGATTGTGGAGATTTAATCCGCTGCTCCTGAGGCTGCTGGGAAAGATTTCCCTTTCTCTTCTTTGTTGGCACAGCTCCCGGGGTTCAGCTTTGGATTTGGCCCGGCCTCTGCGTGTAGGTCGCCTGAGGGTGTCTCTTCTTCGCTCAGACAGGAGTGGGTTAAAGGAGCAGCTGATTCGGGGGCTCTGGCTCACTCAGGCGGGGGGAGAGAGGGGTATTTATGTGGGGCGAGCCTGCGGCGGCAGAGGGCCAGTGTGATGTTGCACCAGCCTGAGGCACGCCGTGCGTTCTCCCAGGGAAGTTGTCCCTGGATGACGGGACCCTGGCAGTGGCGGGCTGCACAGGCTCCCGGGAGGGGAGGTGTGGAGAGTGACCTGTACTCTCACACAGGCTTCTTGGTGGCGGCAGCAGCATCCTTAGCGTCTCATGCCCGTCTATGGGGTCCGCGCTGATAGCCGCGGCTTGCGCCCGTCTCTGGAGCTCTTTTAAGCAGTGCACTTAATCCCCTCTCCTCACGCCAGGAAGCAAAGAGGCAAGAAAAAGTCTCTTGCCTCTTCGGCAGCTCCAGACTTTTTCCAGGACTCCCTCCAGAGTCCCACCCCTTCAGGCTGTGTTCACGCCACCAACCCCAGTCCTCTCCCTGGGATCCGACCTTCGAAGCCCGAGCCTCAGCTCCCAGCCCCTGCCCATCCCGGCGGGTGAGCAGACAAGCCTCTCGGGCTGGTGAGTGCTGGGTCCCATCCCTATTCTTTGTCTCTGTTTTTTCTTTTGCCCTACCCAGGTACGTGGGGAGTTTCTTGCCTTTTGGGAGGTCTGAGGTCTTCTGCCAGCGTTCAGTAGGTGTTCTGTAGGAGTTGTTCCACGTGTACATGTATTTGTGGGGAGGAAGGTGATCTCCACGTCTTACTCTTCTGCCATCTTGTAGCTCCTGCCACCAGTGTTTTTTAAGTGCTGAGTCCAGAGAAACAGCATTTAGACATAATCATTTGAAGGACGTGCAGTTCATTCACCTTTGAGGACTTGTTTTCAGCCCTGGATTCAGCCCAGGCAGCCCAGATCTCTGTCCTTGGATTATCTTGCCCTGTTTTCATCTCCGCTGGCCGCATACTTCCACCGATGGCATTTTGACATTGTATTCAATGAAGCAAACACAGAAAATCTACTGAAACTCTCACTCACCCAAAGTCTGCTACATAAAGGCACATAAAAGAACCTTCTGATATACAAAATTAGAAAGGTTTTTCTTTCTCATGGAATTAGGTATGCTCATGAAACTGTGTGAATTTTGACATTTATAGCATTTCCTATTTTGCTCTGCCTGTCAGGAATCTTTTGGTACAGATTTTGAAACTCAACTTTAATTGCTCTTCACCAATATTTTTCAACCATTTTTCCCCTCCTTATTGCCTCCCAAAGGAGCCTTTTAAGGTATATTTGTTTCTAATCATCTAATTAGGCCCCCCCATGAAATTTTAATACCACTGATATACTGTGTATCTGTTTAGGTACCATATGTATATCTGTGCTTTATACAGAAAAAGAGTAAGATTTTTTTTTTACCCTCCAATTGTTTGTTAATGCCCCATTGAGAATGTGTGCTATATAGTAACTAATGGCCTATGTATCCTTATATTCACATTCCTCTGTCTAAACTTGCTATTTTATTTAATTTTCCCTGGTTCTCTATGTGTATCTATATGCAGAAACACACATAATAGTCAAATATAGTTGCTGAATAAGTTTTGTAAAGAACCTCAAATTCAGATCATTTGATATATATAATTAGATGTAAAATGAGAGACTGTAATCAGTGCTACCATAGGCAAACTTTGCACTGGAAATAAAGAGGTTATTTAGGAAATAAGCTTTGATCATGATACTTATCAAGATAAGGCTCTAGCAGAATGTGTTGATGTGACCAAAGGAAAGAAAACAGAGAAAATCCATCTTGAGTATGCTTGTGCATTAGAAAATATCTATCAACCATGAATGCAGGATGGAGGAAAACATTATAAACCAGAACATTGTAAGCAAATTTTATCTGTCACAAGTGATTCTTTTAACAATATATCCATGTCCTCTAATATATGTTCGTATTTTACCAAGGTCCTCATATATATGTATATATATTTCTTTTTTCTTTTTTTTTTTGAGTTTCTCTTCTATTCCCCATCTCTAATAGTTTTTATTAGTCTTTTCTGAACGCTTTGATCCTATCTATCTTGAAGGAACACAACCGAAAGTACAAGGAGTCTCACAAATAAAAAGTAATGCCATGTTACAAAACGTATTTCCTATTTTGATGCACCCAGACATGCAGTGTACTAAACAGTCTTCAGATTGATGTGCACATTCATTTCCAGGCACAAGTGAACTGTCAACCTTGCTGAAATTATTTAAAGCCTGCGTTTTTGATATGGATTGTTGTTGGAGCCATCTCTCTAAAGTACAGTAATAAATGGATTCAAGATACATGGACAGGTCCAGATGACTTTTCAAAGTAAGACAGTATTGCCTTATTCTGGCAAATGAGCCCACAAAAACAAAGCAGTTGGGAAGTAATTGTTTTAGAAGAGTTAACATCTTCAAATGTTTGGTTTTTTGTTTGTTTGTTTGTTTTTTTGTGGTACGCTGGCCTCTCACTGTTGTAGCCTCTCCCGTTGCGGAGCACAGGCTCTGGACGCGCAGGCCCAGCGGCCATGGCTCACGGGCCCAGCCGCTCCGCGGCATGCG
>NC_041232.1:66105200-66119950 GCF_002837175.3 Physeter macrocephalus
CTGGTCGGCACTGATCCTCTGTGTGGGAATCTCTCTGCTTTGCCCTCCGCACCCCTGTTGCTGTGCTCTCCTCCATGGCTCCGAAGCTTTCCCCTCCGCCACCCACAGTCTCCGCCCGTGAAGGGGCTTCTAGTGTGTGGAAACCTTTCCTCCTTCACAGCTCCCTTCCACTGGTGCAGGTCCCATCCCTATTCTTTGTCTCTGTTTTTTCTTTTGCCCTACCCAGGTACGTGGGTAGTTTCTTGCCTTTTGGGAGGTCTGAGGTCTTCTGCCAGCGTTCAGTAGGTGTTCTGTAGGAGTTGTTCCACGTGTACATGTATTTGTGGGGAGGAAGGTGATCTCCACGTCTTACTCTTCTGCCATCTTGTAGCTCCTGCCACCAGTGTTTTTTAAGTGCTGAGTCCAGAGAAACAGCATTTAGACATAATCATTTGAAGGACGTGCAGTTCATTCACCTTTGAGGACTTGTTTTCAGCCCTGGATTCAGCCCAGGCAGCCCAGATCTCTGTCCTTGGATTATCTTGCCCTGTTTTCATCTCCGCTGGCCGCATACTTCCACCGATGGCATTTTGACATTGTATTCAATGAAGCAAACACAGAAAATCTACTGAAACTCTCACTCACCCAAAGTCTGCTACATAAAGGCACATAAAAGAACCTTCTGATATACAAAATTAGAAAGGTTTTTCTTTCTCATGGAATTAGGTATGCTCATGAAACTGTGTGAATTTTGACATTTATAGCATTTCCTATTTTGCTCTGCCTGTCAGGAATCTTTTGGTACAGATTTTGAAACTCAACTTTAATTGCTCTTCACCAATATTTTTCAACCATTTTTCCCCTCCTTATTGCCTCCCAAAGGAGCCTTTTAAGGTATATTTGTTTCTAATCATCTAATTAGGCCCCCCCATGAAATTTTAATACCACTGATATACTGTGTATCTGTTTAGGTACCATATGTATATCTGTGCTTTATACAGAAAAAGAGTAAGATTTTTTTTTTACCCTCCAATTGTTTGTTAATGCCCCATTGAGAATGTGTGCTATATAGTAACTAATGGCCTATGTATCCTTATATTCACATTCCTCTGTCTAAACTTGCTATTTTATTTAATTTTCCCTGGTTCTCTATGTGTATCTATATGCAGAAACACACATAATAGTCAAATATAGTTGCTGAATAAGTTTTGTAAAGAACCTCAAATTCAGATCATTTGATATATATAATTAGATGTAAAATGAGAGACTGTAATCAGTGCTACCATAGGCAAACTTTGCACTGGAAATAAAGAGGTTATTTAGGAAATAAGCTTTGATCATGATACTTATCAAGATAAGGCTCTAGCAGAATGTGTTGATGTGACCAAAGGAAAGAAAACAGAGAAAATCCATCTTGAGTATGCTTGTGCATTAGAAAATATCTATCAACCATGAATGCAGGATGGAGGAAAACATTATAAACCAGAACATTGTAAGCAAATTTTATCTGTCACAAGTGATTCTTTTAACAATATATCCATGTCCTCTAATATATGTTCGTATTTTACCAAGGTCCTCATATATATGTATATATATTTCTTTTTTCTTTTTTTTTTTTTGAGTTTCTCTTCTATTCCCCATCTCTAATAGTTTTTATTAGTCTTTTCTGAACGCTTTGATCCTATCTATCTTGAAGGAACACAACCGAAAGTACAAGGAGTCTCACAAATAAAAAGTAATGCCATGTTACAAAACGTATTTCCTATTTTGATGCACCCAGACATGCAGTGTACTAAACAGTCTTCAGATTGATGTGCACATTCATTTCCAGGCACAAGTGAACTGTCAACCTTGCTGAAATTATTTAAAGCCTGCGTTTTTGATATGGATTGTTGTTGGAGCCATCTCTCTAAAGTAAAGTAATAAATGGATTCAAGATACATGGACAGGTCCAGATGACTTTTCAAAGTAAGACAGTATTGCCTTATTCTGGCAAATGAGCCCACAAAAACAAAGCAGTTGGGAAGTAATTGTTTTAGAAGAGTTAACATCTTCAAATGTTTGGTTTTTTGTTTGTTTGTTTGTTTTTTTGTGGTACGCTGGCCTCTCACTGTTGTAGCCTCTCCCGTTGCGGAGCACAGGCTCTGGACGCGCAGGCTCAGCGGCCATGGCTCACGGGCCCAGCCGCTCCGCAGCATGTGGGATCTTCCCGGACCGGGGCACGAACCTGTGTCCCCTGCATTGGCAGGCGGACTCTCAACCACTGAGCCACCAGGGAAGCCCTTCAAATGTTTGACATAAAAAACATTTTGTCAAAATTGACCCAATTAATAATTTTCAAATTTCAAGAAATATATGTTCTAGTGGAGACCAATGCAAAACCACGAGGATAGAGATAGTTGAGGTAAGTCACACTTGTTGAGTAGAAAGAAAAACAAAAACAAAAGCAAATTGCACTGGAATGTGTGTGATAGTGGCTTTCTTTCCTAACTGGTTACAGAAGAAAACTTGAGCTATTTTAATTTACATACAGCCACATAACTTCATGCAGGCATGTTAAATGTTTCTGAGAATAAATGAGGGGAAATTGGAGAGGAACATTTTAGGAGAGAGAAGCAATTGTTCATATTTGTAAGGATTGCAATGCTAATGCATGTCAGAATCATTTAGGTGATGGTTTAGGCTAAAAGTAAAAGAAAAAAAAAAGGGAAATCATTTATTTCATTTAGCAATTATTTACTGAGCCTCTTCTAGGGGCCAAGCACTTCTCTAGGTACATGAGTTTCTCATACAAAGATTCCTGCTGTCAGAGGGGTTATATTCTAGTAGTGGAAGATGCAGACTATAAATAATACATTCAATAAAGAAACTAAATTAGAGAGCATGTTAGGTTATAAGTTCTATGGACAAAAAGGAAATGTAGAATGGGGTGAGTAGCATCATTACCTCTCGTGCAATGGGGTGGGGGCCTTTTACTGTTTTCAATAGAGTAGTTAGTAGTAATAGTGGTAGTAGGAGTCTGCAAACCTCACTGGTAAGGGAACATTTGAGCAAAGACTAAAAGGAAATGCATTAAGAAACTATGCAGATATTTGGGAAAGCTGGATTTCAGAAGAAAAAGAAGAAAAACCAGTACAAAAACTCCTAAGGTACAGATATGTTCAAAGGACAGCCAGGAAGACATCTGGCAGAAGCAGAGGGAAGCCTGAGAAAAGAAGTTGAGAGGTGTCCTGGGACCAGATCATGACAGACCCCATGAGCCAGTGAAGGGACATTGGGCTTTTACTATGAGAAGGACTTTTGGGGAGCTTTAAGCAAGGAGTCTTATATTCTCTCTGGCTTCCATGTGTTAAGAATAAGTCATGAGGGGGCTTAAATGTTAAGGAAATACATTATTTCGCTGTATTTGTTTCCTAGGGCTGCCCTAAGAAATTACCACCCACTACGTGGCTTGAAACAACAGAATTTGTTCTCTCCACAGTGCCGGAGGTCAGGAGCCTGAAATAAAGTGTCACGGGGCTGGTTCCCCCTAGAGGCTTTAAGGGAGAATCAGTTCCATGTCCCTTCTAAATTCTTGGGGCTGCAGGCAGTCTTTGGCATTCCTTGGTTTACAGAAGCATCACTCCAGTCTCTGCCTTCATTTTCACACGCCTTCTTGCTGTATCTTCTCGTGGACTTCCTCTCGCTGCATTTCAAATCTCCCTCTCCTTTCTCTTATAAGGACACTAGTAATTGGATTTAGGACCCACCCTAAATCCAGAATGGTCTCATCTCAAGAGCCTTAACTTCATTACATCTGCAAAGATCCTATTTCGAATAAGGTCAGACACTCATAAGTACTAGAGGTTAGGACTTAGATACATCTTTTGGGGGGATTCAGCTTAACCCACCGTATTGATATTTTGTCCAGAAGAAGGGTGACTCCTGGTTTGTTTGGATGCTAATTATGTCAGGTAGGACTCAGATTCTTTCCATTTTTTTTCCTCACTGCCACCCTAGGTGTGCTGGTTTTGTCTTCTTCAGTCCATCTCCATAGCTTCAAGGTGGCCGCAGCTGTTGTGGGTGTCAGAAGAGCTACATCAACATCTATAAGAAAGAAGGACAGCCCCTTCTTTGCTCTGTGAGGGTGGAGGTGTGCCTCTTTTATTTACTGCAGTCCCCAGCATCCAGAGGAGTGGATGGAACATTATAGTGTCAGTAAATATGGGTTGAATGAATTATTTGTTGTGGATTTCATCACATGTTCATGCCTTCACCAAAGCAACATTTATGGGAACAGGTGCAGGGGCTTTGAACCGTCCTAAGGCCAAGGATGGCTTAGCATAAAAGGGGCAAAAACCTTGCTGTTGGGCCCCCAAATTATTCTAGTTAGAAAGGAGAAAAGGGCAGTGGAAATGGTTATTGGATAAGCGATTTCAGTGTTTTAGAAAAGAGTGTGTCAGGTAAGTCCTGGTATATTGCTGAATTGAATTGTTTCAGGTCTCTGTCATATAAGAGTCAATGATATTTAAGAAGTTTAAGTCTTACAGACTCATGAAATTTCTCAGAGACTTTCAGTGTCTCCCTATTGTCTAGACTTAAGCCTGGGTGTGAGTATTATCTTGCTTCTTATGACATTTTTGTGTAAAACGTTCTGTTATGCCATTAGCTTATACTGTATCTTTCTACACAAACTATTTGCATAACGGAATAATGTATTAATTTTGTAAACTAGTAATAAATTGTTAAATGATTTGGTGTAGACAGGCCAATTCTGTCAAAACCATGGGATCAGCTTTCATGAACAGTCAAAAACTGACACCACAGTGTTTTTTTGTTTTTGGTCTGAAATATTTTAGGAAAGAAATAAATCCCCTGAAGTTTTTCTAGGTTTTCTCTTAGCAAATATTACATGATATATTAATGTCATGAAATGAGAGCATTCGTTTTCTAAATTAGTACCTTTCGAGTCCATCCTTTTTTCTTCAGTATTCATGTCAAGATAAATTAATTTTTAAAAAAAGATAAATTAATTACAAAACACCTGCTGTAAAAAAGTCTCTCAATATGTGTATGCATGCCCATATATGAATCAAATTGCATTTATTTTACATTGTGTATTATTTGCTTAGACAGATTTATTTAGACACTTGAAGACTTAACAACAACAAAAATAAAAACTAACCGTCGTCTCCACTGTATCCAAGGGCTGCAGAGGGAAATGGGGTGTAAAATAATACCTCTAGCGGTTAGCAGGTCACCCTTTCAGGATTACTGATTGTCTCACTAAGTAGGCAATTAAAAATGAAAACCGAAGAGCTGAACATCCAGATGTAAATAGATGCTTATTTGAAACTTTACAAAGACATTAAAACACCTTCTGTTCTTCAGCATTTCCTTGAAGGTGAAATGGGATTCTGCAACTTGCTACATTCAGCTCACCAGAATTTACAAATAATCACTACCCCCAGAGAGAAAAGGAACAGGGGCAGGAGGAAATGTGACAAATGTGTTCAAATCCAAACTGTGGGGCCTGATGGCTTGCATCCCAGACTTTTTAAGAGGTTGGCTTGTTGTTTTGTTGCAACTGTCACAAAGAATTAATGCTGAAATTGCACAGTCCCTAAAGGATTAAAAATATTGAGTCTCTAAATTAAACAATAGAGTGGAGCTGGTGACTAATACATTTAGAACAGGAAATGGTAACCATAGGAGAGATATATTGAACATACCTGGGGAAGCAGTTGAGCGGGCCAAACAGAATCAGCTAAATTTCTAAAAAGATTATATATACCTGGAATTAACCCACACTGTTTTATAAAGAACAGATGCTTCAAAAGAATCTATGGCAAGCTGGGGAAAACAGATTTAAAAAAGAGTTTCCATCCTGTTCTATATGACAGATCATCAGAACCAGCTGTTGTGGGATGGATGATGCCACTATTTGGTGGGTGTATAGCTCAGTGTCAGGACACATCCAGGGAGCATTTCTTCCTGACAGTGACCATGGCTATGAAAGGATCTTACTGAAAAATGCCGTTAGTTGTTAGTTACACGGCTTTTGTCTCACCTGAATAGCTAAGTCTTTTAGTACGGATTTTTTTTTTTTTTTGAAGCACTGGTTAAATTGTTTGGATGACAGTGAGTCACCTGGTTGGAACAAGTTTTTACTGAACACCTGCCATATGGAAAGCTCCTTGGTAAATGTTAGCGGAGGAATGAAGAAATAGACCAACGTTCCTCAAACATATCCTGAGTTCTTACTGTGAGCAAGGCTCTATGCTAGATGCTGGGAGGAAGGGGTGGGATGGAATTAGGAAAAAGACGTGGTCTTTGGCCCCAAGGAACATCCAATTTAGAAGCTAAGATAGCTAGCAAAGTTTTTGTCTTTAGGAAGTAGTTTTGAGCATCTACGGTGTGTACCAAAGAGTTTATGATCTGGCAGTATGGTTTCTAGTTATGGTCAAAGGGATGACTAGAAGGTACCAGGGAAGATATTAAAGGATAAGGCAGCAATTCACTGGGTTATGGAAGAAGGGGAGGATTTCAGCAGGTGGAAGTGAGTGACAAGTATTTCAGGCAGCAGGAAAAGTATGAGAGGTGTTATGGAGATGCTGATGGTAGGGGTTAAGTTCAGACAACCAGGCAATGGATTTTGGCTGAAGATTAAGGAATGTGGAAGGGAATACGAATAACAGGAAAACATGGGGGTCAGATCCTAAGTCATTTGAACTGAATTCTGGTAAAAATAAAATATTAGAAGATATCGAAGAGGGAAGCTATGATCATAGGTGGATTTTTGAAATACGAATCTGATTGCTATGTGTAAAGTTGATTAAAAGGGAGTATATTTTAGAAGCAGGAGATGCATTTTAGTAAGTCATTGGTTCATGTAGGAGCCAAGGAAGGGCCCTTGGCAGTGCTTATGAAAACAGAAACAAAAAGATGGATGGCAGAGATTTGTACAAGTAATAATCAGCAAAGAAGGGCTGACTGCTAAATTATTTGATACTCACTGTAAGTGCAATAACATTTCAGAAAGTGAAGAAATCAATAAGACTGCTACTAATTTTTTTTTTTTCCCCACTGACCTACACTTACATATCTTAAAGCTAGAGCTTGTCAGTGTAACATTAATGTAATGGTAGTATGTATTCTCCATGGACCCAGCCCTGGTAATCTCAGTTTAGTTCCTTATGTTCACAGTTGGTTTATCCTCTATATCAGTTTTTTTTAGATGGCTGGGATCCCCATTGGATCTTAGCAGTGTGTCATGGGGGCACTGAGGCCAGTGTCCTCAGTGTTGCCAGGCAAGAAAAGAGTGAAGAGCTGTCAGGTTCTGGGCATTTCTTCCACTGGACAGCAGCTAATGGGAGCCCTTGGGTCTAACAATGCAAAGATCCCTTCACATAAAGAGCAGTTGGCTGGCACAGTTCTTGATTTATAGCCCATATACAGTTTTGGATCAGAAGAAGTCAGCTGGTGAGATCTGTATCCACCAGGAACACTTCAGGTCCCGGCCCTCTCCCAGACCACCTTCTTGACTGGGGCCACTGAAATTCACAGCCCCCTACATCCTTCTCCCATGCCCCCAGCCTCACCACCTTTCCTGCTTCCACAGCCTATATTCCTGGTATCAAAAGCCCAGTTCTCTCTCTCTCTCATAATTGCCCCTCCTAGCACAAGAAGAGGTGTCTCAGCTGTCCACTGGAAGCCAAATCTTTAGTAATAAGAAAAATAGTTTCCCTCAAGGATGGAGACTCCATTTTTAAAACCTAATAGCTTTTATTCTGGCCTGGTGGGGGTAGTTCATCCTCTGCACCAGAATGTATTGAATAACTCTAATGCAACAAATGAAAAAGCAAACCACTTTGAGTTTCATGTTAAAACAGATTCCACCCCCTCATCCCACTACATTCGTGTGACTTTTTTCAAGGAGACCTACACATTACAGAATGTTTTCGTACATGCTATCTCACGTGATACTTGTCACAACCCTAGAGGTCATCATTCCTTTCTGCCAATTGGGAATCTGAGGGCCAACATGCTGGATATCACATGACTGAATGTGACAAAGTTATCATGAGAATTTAAGGCTGATTCTCCAGCTCTCCTTGTTTAATATGTTGGCTGTTGATCAAAGCACTGAAAAAATGTATATATGCTGTAGCTTACCTCTAACTTTTATTCTATTATTAGAATAATAATTATGGTCTATTTCCCTATTAACCAATAAAAGGAACTGGTAAAATTTCAGAGGAAAGTCTCTTTGAAGGAATTGGTCACTGTATGATTTCCCTTTGGTTTCTTTTGTTTCTTTTTTTGGTTGTTTTTAAGCAAATTATTTTTTATTATTTTTTATTTTTTTTTTATTTTATTTTTTTTTGGGGGGGTATGCGGGCCTCCCTCTGCCGTGGCCTCCCCCGTTGCGGGGCACAGGCTCCGGACGCGCAGGCTCAGCGGCCATGGCTCACGGGCCCAGCCGCTCCGCGGCACGTGGGATCTTCCCAGACCGGGGCGCGAACCCGGTTCCCCTGCATCGGCAGGCGGACGTGCAACCACTGCGCCACCAGGGAAGCCCAAGCAAATTATTTTTTAAATTGAGGTACAGTTAATTTACAATGTTGTGTTAGTTTTAAGTGTACAGCAAAGTGATTCAGATACATATATTCTTTTTCAGATTCTTTTCCCTTATAGGTTATTGCAAGATATTGAGTAAAGTTCCCTCTGCTATATAGTAGGTCCTTGTTGTTTACCTATTTTATACATAGTAGTGTGTATGTTAATCCCAAACTCCTAATTTATCCCTGCCCCTCTTCCCTCACTATCCCCTTTGGTAACCATAAGTTTGTTTTCTATGTCTGTGAATCTGTTTCTGTTTTGTAAATAAGTTCATTTGTATCATTTTTTTAGATTCCACATATAAGCAATATCATATGATGTTTGTCTTTCTCTGCTGTCTGACTTACTTCACTTAATATGATAATCTCTAGGTCCATCCATGTCGCTGCAAATGGCATTATTTCATTCTTTTTTATGGTTAAGTAATATTCCATTGTGTGTGTGTATGTATGTATAAAGATATACACACACACACACACACACGTCTTCTTTATTCATTCATCTGTCGATGGACATTTAGGTTGCTTCTGTATCTTGGCTCTTCTAGATTTCCCTCCGTTTTTGATTCAACATTCAATTAAGCCGTTTATTGTGTATTCGTGGTATTGCAAGTACTCTTCTTGGCTCTAGGGATACAATGATGAAAAAGTCACGATGGAATTTAATATACAAAGAGGGCAACATCAATAACTACACTGCAGCATAAGTGTTTAGTAGCAGCTATTAGGATAATGTTGGGTATTAAACCCCCTTTTTATGCTTTTTTTTACACCTCTCACAAAGGTTTGGTCCACCTGGGTATTTTCTGTCTCTCTAGTCTACCTCTCTCAAAATGATGGTTTTCATTATTTGACTTATTCCACCATTTTTGCAAGATGGCGGTTGCCCCAGTCTTCACACCTTTACACAAGTACATCTAAAGGAAACAGGGAGAATTTCCTTCCCAGACTGCTTGCAGACTTCTCCTGATGTACTTATTTGGCATTTTGTCTGTGCTCTGGCTGCAAGAGAAGCAAATAACTTGCTTTATCAGCCTTTATAGTGGAAGCAGGCTCTGCCAGCTAGAAAGAAGAGGGTGTCATGAGGAAGAAAGGCTATTGAGTGAATAACCAACAGTCTGCCACGGTAAATCACTATAAAATTATAATACTTAATTTTTGAATGCATTAATATGATCATTTCTCAGTGATGGTGAGGTCTCGATATTATGTAGTGGAAATTGGAAAGGTATACATTATTTATAATACTCAGTTACCATGATTGTAGCTGAGGAGAATAAATACGATCTCTATTCTCCAAATAAAGAGTTGCCTCTAATTCTCAGATCATGGACAGTTCACATTTACCATTGTCATCATTGTGATCCTCATCATTACTTGTGAGTCATTCTTATCAAACAGCCTTCATTTAGTCCTCTGCTTATACAAGATGCTGCATTATCTATCTTTTTCTCTCAAAAATGTGGGAAATAATGCTTTTGGAGAAATTGGGGTATTGGGAGGATAAATGAGCTTTTGCAGGTGTATTCCGTTGTATGTAATAGATGGAATCCTGAAAAGTGGAGTCTACATTGAATTTTTTGTAACTTGAATCAATTTTAAATGCACTAGGAGAGGTTGGTATTTAAAGGCATATTGAGTGAATCTGCATTGCCAGGACTCCATTTAAAATGCAGTTCCCAAGTTCAACAGTTTTCTAAACTTGTATTTTTTTCCATGTTGGGCTGTTCTTTTTTTTTTTTTTTTTTTTTTTTTTGCGGTACACGGGCCTCTCACTGCCGTGGCCTCTCCCATTGCGGAGCACAGGCTCTGAACGCGCAGGCTCAGCAGCCATGGCTCACGGGCCCACCTGCTCCGCGGCATGTGGGATCCTCCCGGACTGGGGTACGAACCCGTGCCCCCCGCATCGGCAGGCGGACTCTCAACCACTGCGCCACCAGGGAAGCCCTGGGCTGTTCTTAAATTGGTTATGTGCTTTATACTTTTTCAGGGAAAAGTCATTATAATCCAAGATTGTCTTTATTCCTATGCATATAATATCTAGTTATTTTGATTGCTCTCTTAGAATTATCATTATTTTTATTATTGTTCACGCTTTTGGAAAAGTTTTATTTCGGAAGGTTCAAGTAGTAAAATCTCAAAAATGGAAAAAGCTGAGGAGTCGCATATATAGTGGTTTATCGAAAATCTAGTTCAGCGAACGATTCATGCTTAGCGCCGCAAGCACGTGGAACCTCGGGAGGAGATAAAGCAGCTGGAGGTGAGGGCAGTAGTACTTCCGGCTTGATCCCTTCCTGGCTTCTCCTTCTTTGGGGAGGAGATGCTCACGTCAGCTCCTTGTGCAGGCTTCCGAATCAGACCACCTGATTCAAATCCTGGCTCTGCCAGCCATGAGAGGTAGGCAAACTCGGTAACTACTATCCTGTCTGCATCCTAGTCTTCTTATCAGGTTGTAAATGGTGGGTCATACACAACACACTAGGTCAACGTATTGTGGAGGTGGGATGAGTTAGTACCTGAAAAGCACTTGGAACAGTCCTTACCGGAAGCAGGCACTCAGGAAAGTTGGCTCTTAACATTATCCTCTATTGAGTATTCACAAAGTACTGTGACATGGAAGGGGGCATCTTTTGAAATTTACCCATCTAATCCCAAACCTTCATTTTACCAGTCAGTGAGCAGCCACCCTGAGGGGTGAACTGGTTTTCCTAATGTCAGGAAGAGAGGTGGTGGCAGGAAGGATGCTTAGCTTCAGGCGGTGGAGGCCTCTTCAGTTTTTCCCCACTGGGGCTTGACTTAACTCTAGAGGTTATCAGCACTTTATTACAGGAACAAAAAGGCAATACGTGTCAAAGATCCGTTTAGGGCGGAGTTTCTCAAACTGGGCACTACTGACATTTTGGGCCAGATAATTCTTTTTTGGTAGGGACTGTCGTGTTCACTGTCGGATGTTTAGCAGCATCCCTACCTGCCAGTAGCACAAAAATGTCTTCAGACTTGCAGAATGTCCTTTGGGGGACAAAATTACATGTATTTGAGAACTGCTTTGTTAGTGCAGGAGATCCTACGGGAACGCTCATGAAGAGGGATATAGCCCCACGAGATGCTGAGACCACACACAGTGGCCCCCGAGGAACTTTCCCAAGGCGAAGATCTCACTCCTGTTGCGTGCACATGCAACAGCCTGCCTCAAAGTCTCAGAAATAGAAGGGCCACTCTGTACTTAGTGTGTGAACAACGTGTTTATAAAATAACCACTCATCAGAATAATGCAGAATGCCTCAAAATGGGTTTGCGTTTCAGACTCAATAAATAAAAGTGATACAAGATTACTTGTCTGAAGCCTGCTGTTATAGACCATGCGAATGAAAACCTCTGGACCTTAGGAATCAAGCAAAATGGAATTTTTCTTCAAGTGTGTGCTGGTGGCACATGACTCACCCAGCCCTGGGAGCTCTCAGAGCCCAGCCCTTGTTTAATCTGAGCCTCCACACTCCACTTATATCTTCTTCCTGCTTCTGTCACATGTAGGAACCTCTTGGTTAAAATCCATTTTATACTGAGAAGAACATCTGTGAAGAAAGCAAACTCAATTTATGGAATATAACTATTAAAAAAAAGTGATGGATTATTTTCCATCAGATATGCTATTGCTTATATACTCCCATGTATGCTATAAACTTAACACTTTTTAACACTATAATTTTTATTGATACTATAATTTTACCTTACAAAACCTCTTCATGTGTATTACAGTCTTTAACCCTAACAGCAGTATTTAAGGGGAGATCAATTCAAAGAGAATTAGTAATTATTTGAGATAACCCCATCAGTAACAAACAGACCATTTCTCCAACTAGGTCCTCTAGAGCAAAATCCATGTTCTTTCCACATTACATTTTCTTTGAAATAAAGCTCGTGTGATTTTTTTTTCAACAATATCACCATTGTTTGTAACTTTGGGAACTACCTTTGGAGATTGCTTTCAGAGCCTGTGGCAACCTAGAAGCTACATCTGGGGAATGAGAACTATGCCTGTCTCCCTAAATCATTTATTCATCTACTTGGGAGAGTCAAGGTCAACTTCAGGTATAGTCTATCTTCAATATCTCAGAAGTAATTTAGGATAGATTTACCAACTCAGGTGTTTTTGATCAACCAGTAAACCACTCCTTATTAAGTCCCCACTTTGGAATTCGTATAAAAGATTATGTATTTATAATTATGGAATCAGAAAAATTTAGAACTGAAATGAGCTCCAGAGATTATTATTTAAGTCAGTGATTCCCAAACATTGCTCAGTGGTCCAGTACTAGGCTTCCTTCCTAAAATTGGAAGCTTTATAAGAGTGTAGATGCCCAAATGTCGCCCCATGGAGATTATGATTCTGTACATATGGAGTAGAGCCATGAATCTTCATTTTTAACAAATATCTCAGATGGCTCTGATGGCACTGATGTGGTCAGCTCCCTCATTTTATAAGTAACCCTGCCCAGGGTCAGAAGTGGGCTCAATCCCAGATGTCTAGACTCCCAGGCTGGCTCTCCTTCTTCTACCTCAGACTGTATTTCCTTTAAGGAAATCATTCACCAGTCAGTGTGGCTTTGTGATATCTGGTTCGCTTTGTGTATCTGCAACTCTCCAGCCACAAGAGTTAAAATCAATTAACAAAAACTTGAAGGTCTGGTCTGCCCCCAATTCTGAGAACAATTCTTTCTTAAGGAAGAGAAAATATGAAGAGCTCCAGGACAGAAGCTCTGCACGTACTTAGTCCAACTACTAATGCATTCTACATTTCCCATTTGGTTCTACATTCTACGTTTCACAAATTGGTTAAACCAATTTGATCTGTCAAATTCTAAAAACAATTTGATGGTTATCACAATATCATTGTGGGTTTTCCTCTATGTCTCCTCATGTTTCTAAAGTTTTTATTTTATATAGCTTGATACAATGTTAAAGTCTCATGGCTGTAAGTATTAGAAAATAATTCAAGAGAGCACATAACTGTATGCTGTGTATGTGTGTCTGATTCTGAAGTGTTCATGATGTAGCAGTGTCTTTGTCTTCTTATATTGTAAACTCTTTGATTGCCAGCAGGAACTTGGTGATGCATTCAATCTCATATCCTGTGTGCCATTTCACAGCATTCCTTATACACAGTAAAAGCTCATATTATATTTTTGAATGTGGGTGCCGTTTTAGAAAGTACGTCTCAGCTCCTGTTAAGCAGTTATGTCCTGAGCTATTAGCAGTGCAGACCTGCCCGCAGAGCCAGGGGTGGGGCAGTCTCTCAGCCAAGTGGCTTTCCCCGTAGGGGAGCTGGCAAGGCTGCACTAACATGGCTCTTTGAAATGAATTTCACATCTTGGAATTCCTTGCACTTTAAAAATGATCATGAATATGGCCTTTAACACTAATGCTGTTTATTTCTAGTTTTTCTCCATCTGGAAGGGAAATGCCATATTGTCCTGGAAAATGCAGAGACTTGAAAAGTTGGGTCTCTGTTTTTCTAACAGCGCCCTCAGTAGCTCTCATCACAGTGAAATATGTAAATATCAATAACAAACAAACAAACACACTGCTGCTGACCTTTTAGGAGAAGGATGGAGATTCTACCATAAAATATGCAGTGTTTCTTTCACCTGTGGCTTTGCAGATTCTACTCCTCCTGCCTGGAACATTCTGCCCCTTTCCAGCCACCTGCAGTCTACTATTAAGCCCCTTCTGTTCACACACACACACACACACACACACACACACACACACTTTTTTTTCCTTATTCATTGTTATGCATTATTTAGAGGCCACCTAACTCTTCCTTTCTTAGGGCAGCATGCCCTGACCTTCTGGAGTCCACTTACAATGTCCCTCTTCGGTGCCTCCTCTGCACACAGTACTGCCCATCAGACAGTGTTTATCACATTGAATTGCAGTTGTTAAATGCTTTTTTGTATTTATTAAGATGATCATACCACCTTTTTCCTTTATTCTATTTTTTTTAACATCTTTATTGGAGTATAATTGCTTTACAATGGTGTGTATAAAGCTTCTGCTTTATAACAAAGTGGATCAGTTATACATATACATATGTTCCCATATCTCTTCCCTCTTGCGTCTCCCTCCCTCCCACCCTTCCTAACCCACCCCTCTAGGTGGTCACAAAGCACC
>NC_041232.1:66120330-66141418 GCF_002837175.3 Physeter macrocephalus
TACAAATAACTCACTTTCATTTCTTTTTATGGCTGAGTAATATTCCATTGGATATATGTGCCACATCTTCTTTATCCATTCATCCGATGATGGACACTTAGGTTGCTTCCACCTCCTGGCTATTGTAAATAGAGCTGCAATGAACATTTTGGTACATGACTCTTTTTGAATTATGGTTTTCTCAGGGTATATGCCCAGTAGTGGGATTGCTGGGTCATATGATAGTCCTATTTGTAGTTTTTTAAGGAATCTCCATACTGTTTTCCATAGTGGCTGTACCAATTCACATTCTGACAAGCAGTGCAAGAGTGTTCCCTTTTCTCCACACCCTCTCCAGCATTTATTGTTTGTAGATTTTTTGATGATGGCCATGCTGACCGGTGTGAGATGATATCTCATCGTAGTTTTGATTTGCATTTCTCTAATGATTAATGATGTTGAGCATTCTTTCATGTGTTTGTTGGCAATCTGTACATCTTCTTTGGAGAAATGTCTATTTAGGTCTTCTGCCCATTTTTGTCTTTTGTGTTTCCATACAAATTGTGAAATTTTTTTTTCTAGTTCTGTAAAAAATGCTAGTGGTAGTTTGATAGGGATTGCATTGAATCTGTAGATTGCTTTGGGTAGTAGAGTCATTTTCACAATGTTGATTCTTCCAATCCAAGAACATGGTATATTTCTCCACCTATTTGTATCATCTTTAATTTCTTTCATCAGTGTCTTATAGTTTTCTGCATACAAGTCTTTTGTCTCCTTAGGTAGGTTTATTCCTAGATATTTTATTCTTTTTGTTGCAATGGTAAATGGGAGTGTTTTCTTAATTTCACTCTCAGATTTTTCATCATTAGTGTATAAGAATGCCAGAGATTTCTGTGCATTAATTTTGTATCCTGCTACTTTGCCAAATTCATTGATTAGCTCTAGTAGTTTCCTGGTAGCCTCCTTAGGATTCTCTATGTATAGTATCATGTCATCTGCAAACAGTGACAGCTTTACTTCTTCTTTTCCTATTTGGATTCCTTTTATTTCTTTTTCTTCTCTGATTGCTGTGGCTAAAACTTCCAAAACTATGTTGAATAATAGTGGTGAGAGTGGGTAACCTTGTCTTGTTCCTGATCTTAGAGGAAATGCTTTCAGTTTTTCACTATTGAGAACAGTGTTGGCTGTGGGTTTGTCATATATGGCCTTTATTATGTTGAGGTAAATTCCCTCTATGCCTACTCTCTGGAGGGTTTTTATCATAAATGGGTGTTGAATTATGTCGAAAGCTTTCTCTGCACCTATTGAGATGATCATATGTTTTTTCTCCTTCAGTTGGTTTATACGGTGTATCACGTGGATTGATTTGCATATACTGAAGAATCCTTGCATTCCTGGGATAAACCCCACTTGATCATGGTGTATGATCCTTTTAATGTGCTGTTGGATTCTGTTTGCTAGTATTTTGTGGAGGATTTTTGCATCTTTGTTCATCAGAGATATTGGCCTATAGTTTTCTTTTTTTGTGACATCTTTGTCTGGTTTTGGTATCAGGGTGATGCTGGCCTCGTAGAATGAGTTTGGGGGTGTTCGTTCCTCTGCTATATTTTGGAAGAGTTTGAGAAGGATAGGTGTTAGCGCTCTCTAAAGTTTTGATAGAATTTGCCTGTAAAGCCATCTGGTCCTGGGCTTTTGTTTGTTGGAAGATTTTTAATCACAGTTTCAATGTCAGTGCTTGTAATTGGTCTCTTCATATTTTCTAGTTCTTCCTGATTCAGTCTTGGCAGGTTGTGCATTTCTAAGAATTTGTCCATTTCTTCCAGGTTGTCCATTTTATTGGCCTTCAGTTGTTTGTAGTAATCTCTCATGATCTTTTGTATTTCTGCAGTATCAGATGTTACTTCTCCTTTTTCATTTCTAATTCTATTGATTTGAGTCTTCTCCCTTTTTTTCTTGATGAGTCTGGCTAATGGTTTATCAATTTTGCTACTTTTGGGGGTTTTTTGTTCTTCTTTCTCTAATTGCTTTAGGTGCAAGGTTAGGTTGTGTATTCCAGATGTTTCCTGTTTCTTAATGTAAGATTGTATTGGTATAAAATTCCGTCTTAGAACTGCTTTTGCTGCATCCCATAGGTTTTGGGTCGTCGTGTCTCCATTGTCATTTGTTTCTAGGTATTTTTTGATTTCCTCTTTGATTTCTTCAGTGATCACTTCGTTATTAAATAGTGTATTGTTTAGCCTCCATATTTTTTAAAATTTACCAAGGCTTGATTTGTGACCCAAGATATGATCTATCCTGGAGAATGTTCCAGGAGCACTTGAGAAAAATGTGTATTCTGTTGTTTTTGGTTGGAGTGTCCTATAAATATCAGCCCATCTTGTTTAATGTATCATTTAAAGCTTGTGTTTCCTTATTTATTTTTAATTTGGATGATCTGTTCATTGGTGAAAGTGGGATGTTAAAGTCCCCTACTATGAATGTGTTACTGTTGATTTCCCCTTTTATGGCTGTTAGTATTTGCCTTATATATTGAGGTGCTCCTGTGTTGGGTGCATAAATATTTACAATTGTTATATCTTCTTGTATCGACCCCTTTATCATTATGTAGTGTCCTTCTTTGTCTCTTGTAATAATCTTTATTTTAAAATCTATTTTGTCTGATATGAGAATTGCTACTCCAGCTTTCTTTTGATTTCCATTTGCATGGAATATCTTTTTCCATCCCCTCACTTTCAGTCTGTATGTGTCCCTAGGTCTGAAGTGGGTCTCTTGTAGACAGCACATATGCGACTCTTGTTTTTGTATCCATTCAGCCAGTCTGTGTCTTTTGGTGGGAGCATTTAATCCATTTACATTTAAGGTAATTATCGATAAGTATGTTCCTATTCCCATTTTCTTAAATGTTTTGCATTTGTTATTTTAGGTCTTTTCCTTCTCTTGTGTTTCTTGCCTAGAAAAGTTCCTTTAGCATTTGTTGTAAAGCTGGTTTGGTGGTGCTGAACTCTCTCAGCTTTTGCTTGTCTGTAAAGGTTTTAATTTCGCCATCAAATCTGAATGATATCCTTGCTGGGTATAGTAATCTTGGTTGTCGGTTTTTTTCCTTTATCACTTTAAATATGTCCTGCCACTCCCTTCTGGCTTACAGAGTTTCTGCTGAAAGATCAGCTGTTAACCTTATGGGGATTCCCTTGTGTGTTATTTGTTGTTTTTCCCTTGCTGCTTTTAATATGTTTTCTTTGTATTTAATTTTTGACTGTTTGATTAATGTGTCTTGGCATGTTTCTCCTTGTATTTATCCTGTATGGGACTCTCTGTGCTTCCTGGACTTGATTAACTATTTCCTTTCCCATATTAGAGAATTTTTCAACTATAATCTCTTCAAATATGTTCTCAGTCCCTTTCTTTTTCTCTTCTTCTTCTGGGACCGCTATAATTCGAATGTTGGTGTGTTTAATGTTGTCCCAGATGTCTCTGAGACTGTTCTCATTTCTTATCATTCTTTTTTGTTTATTGTGCTCTGCAGTAGTTATTTCCACTATTTTATCTTCCAGGTCACTTTTCTGTTCTTCTGCCTCAGTTATTCTGCTATTGATCCCATCTGGAGTATTTTTAATTTCATTTATTGTGTTGTTCATTTTCTGTCTTCTCATTTTGCTTAACTTACTGTGTTTGGGGTCTCCTTTTTGCAGGCTGTAGGTTCATAGTACTCGTTGTTTGTTTTTTGTTTGTTTTTTTGTCTTTTTTTGTGGTACGCAAGCCTCTCACTGTTGTGTCCTCTCCCATTGTGGACACAGGCTCCGGATGCACAGGCTCAGTGGCCATGGCTCACGGGCCCAGCCACTCCGCGGCATGTGGGATCTTCCCAGACCGGGGCACGAACCCGTGTCCCTGCATCGGCAGGCGGACGCTCAACCATTGCGCCACCAGGGAAGCCCATTCCCGTTGTTTTTGGTGTCTTTCCCCAGTGGCTAAAGTTGGTTCAGTGGGTTGTGTAATCTTCCTGGGGGAGGGGACTAGTGCCTGTGTTCTGGTGGATGAGGCTGGATCTTGTGTTTCTGGTGGGCGGGTCCACCTCTGGTGCTGTGTTTTGGGGTGTCTGTGTCCTTATTATGATTTTAGGCAGCCTCTCTGCTAATGGGTGTGGTTGTGTTCCTGTCTTGCTAGTTGTTTCGCATAGGGTGTCTAGCACTGTAGCTTGCTGGTCGTTGAGTGAAGCTGGGTGTTGGTGTTGAGATTGAGATCACTGGGCGATTTTCGCCGTTTGATATTACGTGGATCTGAGAGGTCTCTTGTGGACCAGTGTCCTGAACTTGGCTCTCCCACCTCAGAGGCACAGCACTGACTCCTGGCTGTAGCACCAAGAGCCTTTCATCCACACGGCTCAGAATAAAAGGGAGAAAAAGTAAGAAAGAATGAAAGGAAGGAAGGAAGGAAGAAGAGAAAATAAACTAAGATAAAATAAAGTTATTAAAATAAAAAATAATTATTAAGAAAAAAATTTTTGTAAGTAAAACAAACAAAAACGGACGGAAAGAACTCTAGGACAAATGGTGAAAGCAAAGCTATACAGACGAAATCTCACACAGAAGCATACACATACACACTCACAAAAAGAGGAAAAGGGGAAAAAATAATATATCTTGCTCTCAACGTTCACCTCCTCAATTTCGATGATTCATTGCCTCTTCAGGTATTCCACAGATGCAGGGTACATCAGGTTGATTGTAGAGATTTAATCAGCTGCTCCTGAGGCTGCTGGGAGAGATTTCCCTTTCTCTTCTTTGTTCGCACAGCTCCCGGGTTTCAGCTTTGGATTTGGCATGGCCTCTGCGTATAGGTCGCCGGAGGGCATCTGATCTTCGCTCAGACAGGACAGGGTTAAAGGAGTAGCTGATTCGGGGGCTCTGGCTCACTCAGACCCGGTGGAGGGAGGGGCATGGATCCGGGGTGAGCCTGCGGCAGCAGAGGCCAGCGTGACATTGCACCAGCCTGAGGCGCGCCCTGCGTTCTCCCGGGGAAGTTGTCCCTGGATCATGGGACCCTGGCAGTGCCGGGCTGCACAGGCTCCCTGGAGGGAGGTGTGGATAGTGACCTTTGCTCACACACAGGCTTCTTGGTGGCAGCAGCAGCTGCCTTAGCATCTCATGCCCGTCTATGGGGTCTGCGCTGATAGCCGCGGCTTGTGCCCGTCTCTGGAGCTCCTTTAAGCGGTGCGCTTAATCCCCTCTCCTCGCGCACCAGGAAACAAAGAGGCAAGAAAAAGTCTCTTGCCTCTTCGGCAGGTCCTGACTTTTTCCCGGACTCCCTCTCGGCTAGCTGTGGCGCACTAGACCCTTCAGGCTGTGTTCACGCAGCCAACCCCAGTCCTCTCCCTGGAATCCGACCTCCGAAGTCTGAGCCTCAGCTCCCAGCCCCCGCCCCCCCCGGCGGGTGAGCAGACAAGCCTCTCGGGCTGGTGAGTGCTGGTCGGCAGCGATCCTCTCTGCGGGGATCTCACCACTTTGCCCTCCGCACCCCTATTGCTGCGCTCTCCTCCGTGGCTCTGAAGCTCCCCCCCTCCGCCACCCGCAGTCTCCACCCGAGAAGGGGCTTCCTAGTGTGTGGGAACCTTTCCTCCTTCACAGCTCCCTCCCACTGGTGCAGGTCCCATCCCTATTCTTTTGTCTCTGTTTTTTCTTTTTTCTTTTGCCCTACCCAGGCACGTGGGTAGTTTCTTGCCTTTTGGGAGGTCTGAGGTCTTCTGCCAGCGTTCACTTGGTGTTCTGTAGGAGTTGTTCCACGTGTAGATGTATTTCTGATGTATCTGTGGGGAGGAAGGTGATCTCCGCGTCTTAGTCTTCTGAATTGTACTTGTCTATTTGTACTTTTGCTTCACCCTAAAGATTCTAAGCACTGTAAGGGCCCATATCATGTTTAAGCTGTTCAGTATCATACCCCCAAATATCACATGCACCCAAGCTAAGATTATTTTTTTCCTAAGATAGTTATCTCTTACTCTGTATTTGAAGATATTAAGGGACATTTTCTCTATTACTTGATTGTAAATAATGAAGCAGTTTTTAGAAAAAAAATTTAGGTCTGAGCTGATCTCAATCAATGACAGTTTTGTACGTTTCAACAGGTCACTGACATAATTAGTTGTTTTTTAAGGTTTAAAAAAAATAGCACCAGAGTTAGTAATTATTCCTGAGGCTGTGACCCCAAGATTGTAAGTATTTGAGATAATCATTAAAAAGCCTTTTAACAATCATTTTGCTGAAAGCAATACCAAAAGCAGTTATGTTTTGAAGACACCATTTCTACAGTTATAGAGTGAATAGAAAAATGAAATTGCTCCAGTGCTTTGGTAATGGTCACTTGTGGGCCCATCTATAGATTCAAATGGCTGCATCTTGACTTAATAGGATGAGAACAATGATGTGCTCTGAAAAACGGTGGTAAACATGAGTGAGAATTGACTCCTGTGAATCAAATACACAGACACTGATGTTAAGAATGCATGTGAAGAGTATAAGCACAATTGCTACAGTGTGAGAGTGGAAAAGATTATTTCTAGGTGAATGTATCATTTATCCTTTGTGTCATTTAAAATATGCTTGTGTGTCCAAAATAACAAATTATATAGGTGGAATTTAACTATTTTATTGACATCCCTAAAAGTTGTTTTTATATTCATGTTAGCCAAAATAAGTCATGGGGATTTTGTTATTGTAAATATGGAAGATGACTTTATGGAAATACCATATATTTGGAGAACACATGCAGGTTTGTTTGTTGATTCAGTGAGCACTATATTGACCGGTACAGGAAATAGGACTGTAATCTTTGCCATCCAAATATGGTGGCCAAATATAGACTAATTCACAATCTCTCATATTCCCCAGAAAACCCAAACCACGCGGTAGTCAGTGCCATAGCCATTGCTTTTTGCCTCATCTTGTGCATGTCACATCCCTGTCCTGGGAAAAGGATATTTTCCCATGTTACTCATGAATTCATTGGTTGCAAGAAGACCCAAGCCAGGCTGAATAAAAGGATGTGATAAATCAAGTAACTTGAAAGTTTGGGCCTATGACCACTTTCTGCCTCAACTTTGTTGGGGCTCTGAATGTGTTACCAGGACTCTGCTTTTCCCTCTCTCTCAGTTCTGTTCTCCCTCCATCCTCAGCCAGACACCCCCTCGCATTGAAGGAAAGGGCAGCAGCCCCAGGCCTGAAGTCCTCTCAGCTCAAGTCCAATGGGAACACAGAGGTCTGCTCTGCCCAGTGTCCCAGCACAGTTTCTGTGCATCTCCTCTGTTCTGGGCGGATCACAGTCACATTGCTCAGGCATCCCCATGGCTAGGAACATACCCAAAGAGCATCCTGAAATGAGGACGAGGAAGGTTTTGCTCTTCAGAGAGGGATGGAGGTTCAGCTGTCCAAAGAAGGATAAGTGGATGCATGAAGCAAAAGCAACAGATGCCCTCTCCTTGTTTATATGTTCCTGAATTTAATGGTGGTCCACGTCAATTGTGTATCGTTCCAAACAATGAGAAGGAAAAAAAAAGTACCACTCACAGCCTCATCTCTCGGAGCTCTATGAATAACATTTTTCCATGCTTCATCCTAATTTTGTTCTCTTTATGTAATTTCTATTTAGTGGCAATCAGATATAGTCATAGATTCTGTGTTTTTACTTACATAATAAGTTTACCACAGAGTGGATAACCTTTCATAAACAATTTTGATGGCTGCATTAAAAAGCATCCCATTTTCTGTAACCATTTCTGTTTTTCTTGTGTGGATCGGCCCACCTGTACTGGATCTCAGAGGTCGATCTCTGTCTTCCTGTCCTCTGTCCAATCTTTGGTGATGAGTTCGACCTCTACATATTTATTGGGACTGCACTGAGGTTTAGTCCAGCTGCCCAGGCTTGATGCCAGGACACAACTGCAGCACAGTATACTGTGCTAAGGCCGTTCTTTCCAAGTTGGGCTGTTGTTGGTCTGTCACGTGTCTGCTGAGACAAGATAAAAAGGTGGCTGGGCCTCTGGATCCCAGATCATCAGATGCTCTCATTCCACAGCTGCTATGGGCAATAGCAGTGTGTTCATTCCTTCAAAAATACACACTGAGCCCTTGTTATGGGCCAGTCATTATACCACTGCTGGAATAACAATGGCGAGCAAAAACCTGGATCTTCATCTTGCTCACAGCCTAGTGGGAAAGACTGACCTTCGTCAACATTAAATACAAAATGACCACTTTGGTAAGTTCAGTGAAGAAGAGGGACATGGGCTATGAGTGGCTATCATAGGGGCATTTGATCTACTCTGTGATGGTTTTTCTGAGGAAGTAATGATTGAATTGAATTGAATTTCTCACTTATCTGAGGGATAAGTGAGAAAAAGTGATGGGCTAGAGAAAATAATTCGAGAACACAGAAGAGTCTCCTGATCCCTTGACTTTCTGCCTTAAATTTATACTCCTCTGGCACTTCTGTAGGCAAGGCAGTCAAAGGAGGCTTCCCTGAGAAAGTGGTGTTTGAGCAGAGACCTAAGGAGTTTGGGGAGAAAGCCCCCAGATTCTGGGGAGCAGTGTCCCAGAGAGAGGAAATGCGTGCAAAGTCCCTGAGGTGGCAGGGTGCCCGTGTGTCCCAGGAACAGCAGGAGGCCAGTGACTGAAGCCCTGGACTTACTGAAGGGGCACCTAGGAAGCAGTGTCAGACGGTGAAGGAAAAGGGAAATGTGGGTTCTTCGGGTCTTTTGAGTCAGGTGGAACTGAATTTGAGTGAGATGAAGAGATGTAGAACCATAGAAAGGTTTTGAGCAGGGTGACTTGGTCTGACTTATATTTAAAAGAAGCAGTCTGGCTGTGTTGAGAAGAGCTTGTATAGAGTAAAAGCTGCAAGCGCAGTGATGTTCAGAGCCTATTTGTGTCTTTATTTTGCAGAGAGGAAATGGAGGCTCAGAGATTTAAAGCTGACTGAAGTCTTTTAGTGCCTAGATTCGAGTTGAACTTAAGTGTAGCTGATCCCTAAGTCCATTCCCTTTCTACCCTGCTGGAATACTGTATATGTGTGGGGGGAGGTGGAGGGGACATATTAATGAGAAAAGAGAGATCAGACAATACTTGAAATTTGGACCTTTTTTTTTAACTTTTTCACTTAAGATGTTATAAAGTCTCATGGTTTATTTTTTTCTACAGCATAATTCTTAAGGCCTATACCTTAGTTCATTGAATAGATGTACTGTCTTCAGGTAACCCATCTCCTATTATTATTATTATTTAAATTGAAAACCTAAGAAAATATTGGCATCAAAAATGTTTCCATCCTTTTCAGGGAAAAGGTCAAATATCCCAAGGAAAATATTTTAAAGCATTTGTTCCTTCCGATGACAAGTTGCTAGTTGAAAAAATACTTTAAACTCTAATGCTGCATTGGCCTTTTTATTTTATATACTTAAAACCATGTCTAAAAAATCACATTTTGTGAAATAAGCATGAAAGTACCCCACACTACTAGTTAAGAAGATTTGTAGATACAGTCCGTAGTTCATGATGAAAGGCAATATTGTGTGTAGAAGTTAAAGTGCCTGTGTTTTCGTATGTTAGTTTAAAAAAAATCAGTGGACAAATGTTCCTTCCTCATCCTCTGGAAGGTTAGATTTTAATGTTTTCATTGGTTTTGATGATGATGATACTATACATTTTTCAATTCTTCTTTGTCCTATAGCCGCTTAGGAGTGTAATTTCTCGCCTGTTGTCTTATCTGTTACTTTCCTGGACTTTACAGGGCCCAGCCTTTCTTTTCTGGCTTTCAGGGTCCCCTTGCCTCCTTTACCACTGCACTCAAAGAAATGAACTTGTCTCCTCCTCCTTTTTCTTAAGAGCTCTCAGTTCTGGGTACTTGAGAGAGCCCACATTGCATAAGAAGAGACATCACAGGTTTTCTCATGGATCAAGGCCAGCAGTTGGTCCTTCTGCAATACTTCACATGGTGGAACTAGAAACAGGAAATTATTCAATTAAACCTCTGTAGCTCACCACTGTAGCAACAAATAGGCTATTTCTGCAGACGTTTTACCAGCCTCAGAAGAATTCCCTCAGTTCGGGGGAATAGAGTTGTACCAAAGTACCAACTTTCAAGAGTATTCAACTGCAAAAATGACACTTTTCTACTTGCAAAAGAACTTGCTTTTGCTCTTTTCTGAGATGGAAAGTTCCTTTCCCATTCTGGAGATCGTTAAGCCTTTTTCCTCCATTGCCATGGGTTATTATAGAAAAAACTACCCATGTTTCCGAAGATACCTTGTTGAAGAGATGATTGAGATGGAGCCAGCCATCTAGGGGCTGGAGACTATTGGTTGGGAGGATGTGAAGAACATGCATCTGAGTTTGTAATGTTCAGACATCACAGCCATTTTGAGAAGTTTGCCATAGAGCGTTTTGAGCCAACATCTCCCAGAGCCGAGGGTGAATTCCCTCATCACTTCCCACAGCGCAGCATTACCAGAACTTGTTTCAGGCACTGTCTTCTTGAGTTATTTAGCTAGGATTTTTACAATACATGAGAGAGCCAAAGATACAACCCATACCCAAGGAAGGCCTTGCTCTCTACAGAGAAGAGATGGTGCTCTCTGAGGAGCTGGCGGTTATGGTGGCCTTACTTCCTGGTACATGGCTGGGAGGCAGGGTGTCCTCGGGGTAGGGCCTGCTCCATCGTGAGCTCTTGTACTTATTAACTGTGTGATGTTGGGCTGGCAGTTTTAACTTGCATAGTTTTCGACTCCTCATCTGTGAATGGGAAGAGCAGTACTTCACAAGGTTCTTATGAGGATTAAATGAGATAACACTTAAAGTGCCTGGACTAAAGCCTGGCACGTAATAGGCATATAAGTGATGGCTGCATGCTCCTCTTCCAATCCACATGAAATCCATCCTCTTCCCAGAAAGGCACACATTCTCATTCCCCTGACATGACCATAAAATGCCATTTGTTTTGTTTCTCTATTCAGGCTATATAAAGTCTATTTGGACTTTAACCGCTTGTAATAGTTTCCAAATTATTAATTATGTATCAAATATTATATTATTACAGTAATACATTCTATTAATGTAAAATTAATATGGATTAATACAATATTAAATATATAAATATATGTACTTATTGGGATTCATACTAACTTTAATTCTAAACTCAGTGGGAAGTGCCCACATTTACAGGAAAAAGGAAGAAGAAGTAATTTAAAAAATAAAGAGGGAGGGCATACAACTTTGGATTAAAGCTCCCTCTGAACAGGGAACCCCCCGGGTGTACTGTTGGGCACAGAGCAGAGTGGTACTTAACCACCCTAGCTTGGGTATACCATTGTGTCTAATGTGGTGTCATATGACACTTGATTTTTCAATGAATGCATCATACAGTTTTTTCCTAACAAGCTTACCGTCAATTGAGATGCTCTTTTTTTTTTTTTCCCCACTCAGTTGAAATCAAATCCCTTCTTTCCAATTCTTTAGTTATGGAATTGGATTTTTTTTTTGGGGGGGGGTGGAGTTGGAGTACAATCCTTTACAAGTATTCTTTTTCATTTTCATTTTTTAGATGAATTTCGTTGTTTTATCCTGCTGAGATCGTTTTGAATTTTAAATTCGTCCACAAGTATATTAGTTATTCCTTCCAGTTTTATGTCACCAGTTAATTTGTTGAGCATGTTAATATTTCTATCCCAAGTATCAATTAAAAACATTTGCTATGGGGGCAAAGGGAAGCAGAGCCCTATGGTAAGTTACAGGAGAACAGCCTCCAAAATGGGCATGAATTAGCATTGACCAAATAATACAACAGTAATAGTTACTATGGATTTACCACACCGTATTATTGTTTAGGTCAGATTTTAACTTAGGGATTTAACAACAACGTCATCAGTACGTGGTAAAAGGCCTCACTGAAATCCAGGTATGATTTGTTTGTGACATTTTCCAGCTGCTTCAATCTGTAATAATTTATTCTAAGTGAACCCATGTTGGGTCCTAGTGATCTTACATCCTTTCGTAAGTATTTATAGATCATATATTTAATCATTAATTGTTATCTCCTGCCTGGAACTGATTTCCAGCTCACTTTCATGTAAATCAAGGAAACTTGGCTATTTCCTCTCCTATTCTTTTAAAGATTAGAAAAAGTGACCCAGCCATGTCTTTTTGCAAGTAATTTTTGCACTTTAGAAAATATCTGAAACCAGAAATTCTGGGTATTTTTAGTTCATATGCCCTCTAGGGCTCTCTCCTTATTGGGGATTCTTCTCCTACTGTGCCCCTACTCAAATTATCTTGTCCTATCAGACTGATTTAATTTCAGTTCCAGAACTTTACACATCCATAATCTCCTCAAATCCTTTGTTCGGTTAATAGTCCCATTGGAGTCCTATTACTTAGAAGAAGTTATCTCTGACCACCTTATTTCCCCCTTCATCTAAATTACTGCAGCATTTTTTTTTTTGCTATTACATGCATAAAGTTTTAAATTCTAGGCCATAAAATATATCTAACTTCTTTGTTTAGATAGGACATTGCTTGAAAGCAAGAACTCTTTCTTGTCCTTCCTTTTAACCACTAAGTTATCTATACAGTGAGTGTTGAGAAAGGTTTGCTGACTAATAATAACAACAAAACCTTCTTTTCATTGTTCATATCATCACACACCTGGAGTTAGACTTCTGATGGCCTCTACCTCTGCCAGTCAAAAATTAGTTGCAAAGCTGAAACCGAATAAAACCCATAAATTTCATGGTAGGAGAATGTACTTAATAAAGAGCAACTGTTTTTAATTGGTTTAGTTAGGATTCTTTTTGTTATAAAAGGTAGACATCCTCCTTAACCTGAATTAAATAATAAAAGAATTAATTGTCTCCTGTAACTGAGAAATCCAAAGTCCAGGCCGGCTTCACACAAAATGACTTATTCCAGTATCACCAAGAATTCACTTTCTTTCCAGCTTTTCCCCCCAATTTGACAGTTTCAGCTTCATTCTCATTTTCTATATTATTTTCTATGGCTGCTCTAACAAGTCACTACACAATTAGTTTCTTAAAACAACACACATTTCTTATCTTATGGTTCTGGAGGTCAAAATTCTGTAAGTGGGTCTTATACTGGTACAATTAAGGTATCCAGAGGGTTGTAATCTTCCTGGAGGTTCTCGGGGAGAATCCCTTTCTTACTTTTTCCAGTGCTGGGGCTACTTGCATTCCAGGCAGACCTCTACGCTGTAAGAGGATAAATTTGTGTTGCTTAAGCCACTGAATTTGCTGTGTGTGTGTGTATGTACAGTTTTACAGGGCTAAAATCAAGGTGTCGGTAGAGCTTTATTCCTTCTGCAGGATCCAGGGGAGAGTCTGGTTTTTGGCTTCTTCATCTTTCAGAGGCCACCTTCCTTGGCCCATGATCCCTTCTAGTAATGGCATCACTCTGCCCTGACCACCTGCTTTCCTCATCACATCTCCTTCTCTGACTATGATTTTATGCCTCCCTCTTCCATTTTCTCGGAACCCTTGTGATACATTGGGTTCACTGGGATAATCCAGGATAATCTCTCCGACACATGATCCTTAATTGTGTCACATCTGAAAATCCATTTTTCCATGTAAGGTAGCATTCACAGGTTCCAGGGATTAGGATGTGGGCATCTTTGGAGGAGAGAGGAGGGAAATTGTTCTGTCTACGACAGGTTCCTCACAGGGATCTGACGGAAGTGCCAAAATTTCTCCTAAATTAGTACCTCTATTAAAGTTTATATATATGTGTATTTTTTATTGAAGTATAGTTGATTTACAGTGTTGTGTTACTTTCTGGTGTACAGCAAAGTGTTTCAGTTATACATATATATACATATTATTTTTTATATTCTTTTCCATTATGGTTTATTACAGGATATTGAATCTAGTTCCCTGTGCTATATAGTAGGACCTTGTTGTTTATCTATTTTATCTATATATATTATATATTATGTATCTGCTAATCCCAAACTCCTAATTTATCCCTCCCCCACTCCCTTTCCCCTTTGTTAACCATAAGTTTCTTTTCTTTTTTTTAAGATGCTGGGGGTAGGAGTTTATTAATTAATTTTTTAAATTTATTTTTGCTGTGTTGGGTCTTCATTTCTGTGCTAGAGCTTTCTCTAATTGTGGCAAGCAGGGGCCACTCTTCATCGCGGTGCGTGGGCCTCTCACTATCGCGGCCTCTCTTGTTGCGGAGCACAGGCTCTAGACGTGCAGGCTCAGTAGTTGTGGCTCACGGGCCTAGTTGCTCCACGGCATGTGGGATCCTCCCAGACCAGGACTCGAACCCGTGTCCCCTGCATTAGCAGGCAGATTCTCAACCACTGCGCCACCAGGGAAGCCCCATAAGTTTATTTTCTATGTCTGTGAGTCTGTTTCTGTTTCATAAATAAATTCATTTGTGCCATATTTTAGATTCCATATATAAGTGATATTATCATATGATATTTGTCTTTCTCCTTCTGACTTACTTCACTTAGTATGATAATCTCTAGGTCCTTCCATGTTGCTGCAAATGGCATTATTTCATTCTTTTTTAATGGCTGAGTAGTATTCCATTGTGCATATATGTATCACATCTTCTTTATCCATTCATTTGTCCATGGACATTTAGATTGCTTCTATGTCTTGGCTATTGTAAATAGTGCTGCTATGAACACTGGGGTGAATGCATCTTTTCAAATTATAGTTTTGTCTTGATATATGCCCAGGATTGGGATTTCAGGATCATATCGTAGCTCTATTTTTAGTTTTTTAAGAAATCTCCATGTTGTTCTCCAGAGTGGCTGCACTAATTTACATTCCCACCAACAGTGTAAGAGGGTTTCCTTTTCTCCACACCCTCTCCAGCATGTTATTGGTAGACTTTTTAATGATGGTCATTCTGACCACTGTAAGGTGGCACCTCATTGTAGTTTTGATTTGTGTTTCTCTAACAATGTAAGCTCATATATTTTCATGATCTAGAGGGAAGAAAGGTTTCCCCTAGCAGTACCCCCAGGAGAGACAGAGAGCTTCTCATTCCTTGAAGCCTCAGAAATGACTCCTTTGCTCTGACTGGCTGATGGGCTCAGCTCTGATTTTTACCATCTTCATCAGGAAGATAGTCTCCTCTGCAAGACTAAAGGGACTTAGAATCCACTTCTTCAACTTTGTAGTTGATAATGTGGAAGAGTAGTAGAAAAATGTGGGAGTGGTTACCAAAATAAGGAAGAATGGATTCTGAGCAAAAACGAAAACAAACAAAAACCAAAATAACCAACAAATGTCAACTAAAATACATCCCTTCACCCCATGACTGTAAATTAGCCAAGGGCAATGACCATGTCTTAATTGATAGTTGTATATTCTATATAGATATTACATAGCCCAAAATGTCTAATATAATAATTGATGTTCTTAAATAAGTGACTAAATGGTGAATTATTACATTGTCATGTTCACATGATTTGACTTGTAGTATAGTCAAATTCATAGCCTAACATGTACCATTGGACTAGATGATATTGTTTTGGCAAGTAAATTTCTAGGGCATGTTACAGAAAGTGTCTTTAAAGTCAGGTCATGATATAGGGAGAAGAATAGAAATAGTCTCAGATCATTAATTTTCTGAATTAAGGTAGGACAAGAAATGCACTTCTATAATGCAGATCCTAAAAGGAATTGCATATTTTTAATCTGACTCATCCTCTTGGGCTAATCTCAGAAAATCGTTGTTCCAGGTGCCCCCCGCCTTCCCAAACACACACAAGCACACATAACTTAGGGTACATGTCTTTTGAAGAAATATAGGTACTGATTAATCTCCCTTAAGAGCACAAAAGTGTATCTGCCTATCTATGTATTTTATTACCAGATTAAACCCCAGAAGGGGACTCTCAGCACCAAATGTCATAAAGACTATATGAAGAGGATTCATTACACTAAACTATTACCTGTGGCTCCCATTCCTCTTCTCTTACTCTTTGATCTTTTGGTTTTCTTTTTTCCTGATAAGGAGGCTAGGTTGTAAGTGGGCCTCAAACCTCTGAGAGGAGCAGTAAGGAGGTGCTATGTTTCCCAAGTATAAATAGCCATGCTGTGAATCAGAAAATATTGAAGCTGTTTCCAGGAAGAGGTACCAAAATCAAGCTGGAGTCATCTGTAAGAAAAAAAAGAGGACATATTGGGCAAGTGAGTACAAGCAACTGTCAGAAGCTAGTTGTGAAACCAACTAAGTATCTAAGAGGATGAGAATTTGATGATCTTTTTAGAAGCTTATTGGTTGGTGGGCAGAGGACCTCAATGACTGAGGGTACATGAGTCCAGGACCATAACGAAGAGTAACTTAATCACCATTTGTTCTGTTAGACTGAGCAGTGTCCATTTAAAGGGATTTGAATATCATGGACCATTTTTGGTTCCTACCCTCCCACTCTTTGTGGACATTCTTTTACTGACGAAGAGAACAGAGGACTTCATCACTCTCTCGGAAGAGATTTCAACTCTTTCCTCATACCATACTTTGTAAACCAGTGGTTCTTTCCATTGTTTTGGCAGAGGGCATGCTTGAATTCATTTTGTGCATCTAATGAAAGCTAAATATTCCCTCCTAAGGAAAAAAGATCATGAGCACAGAAGTCAATCATTTTTCATAAAATTTCAGGTTACTCATGAAATCCCTGAAACTTGTCAGCAGGGACCTTCTAGGAAGAGTCCATGGACCCAGTTAAGGATCCTTGTTCTAGACCCTGAGCCTGTATCTCCAGTTACCTCTTATCCTCAGCTAAGGGAAGCTTTGAGTATTTTGAGAAATTTGGAGATCACCAAAGAGTTCCATTCCATTCTAAAGGACCCATCCATCTAAGTTATTTCTGGAGGTTTGATCTGGAAATCACAGGTCCTTTTTTTTTTTTCTTTCTTTCAATCTTTCTTTGAACTTTTAATTTAAAAAATTACAAAAGAATTGAAAAGCTGCAAGAATGTTTAATAAACTTATTCTCTTCACTTATATTCACCAATTGTTCGCTTTTGTCACATTTACTTTGTGTGTGTGTATGAATGTGTGTATACATATTTTTGCTGAACAATTTTAGAGTAAATTAAAGGTATCATAAATGTCTACCCCTAATTGTTTCAGTATGTTTATCTTCTAAAACAACAGGATATTATTTTATATACAATGCAAATATAAAATTGTGGAATTTTAATATCTTAGAGTACTATTATTTAATATACCACCCATATTCAAATTTTGCCACGTGTCTTTTTTTAACTTTTTTTAAACATCTTTATTGGAGTATAATTGCTTTACAATGGTGTGTTAGTTTCTGCTGTATAACAAAGTGAATCATCTATACATATACATATATCCCCATATCCCCTCCCTCTTGCGTCTCCCTCCCTATCCCACCCTCCCTATCCCACCCTCCCTATCCCACCCCTCTAGGTGGTCACAAAGCACCGAGCTGATCTCCCTGTGCTATGCGGCTGCTTCCCAGTAGCTATCTATTTTACATTTGGTAGTGTCTATATGTCACAGGTACTTCTTATCTTCACTTTTTCAAGACAGAAAGGGATGGACATGGCTAATGATCTAGAAACACTGTTGTCAAGTTCTAGTATCATGGGACTTTTCCTGATGGTGATTGTATCCTGTATTTTTCATGCTTTCCCCTCTTCTTTTGAATAGATAGCCACATTTTCTCCTCTCATAAACTAATGAGTGTGAGATGGTGATAAGAAAATTTGGGGAAGAGAGAGAAAGAGTGAATAGACAATGTAATGCAGTGGGGAATGGAGAGAACCTACAGCTGAACAGCTCCTTAAAAGACAGAACTTTTACCAGAGTGGCATTTCTATTTTTCGTCCTTTGTGGCCAGGTTCATTCCTTTGTAAGTTCACGTATTCAGCAAAAATCTATTGGCATGTGCGGTATTCCAAGTCTTTTGCTAGATCTGTGAGGGGTTCAAAGGTGAATGACATACAATCCCTGTTCTCAAAGGAACTTGAGGTCCTGCAATAGAGATAAGATGTTCAAGGAAAGTCAGCTTAAAGCAGTTTTCTGAAAGGGTTCCACTGTGCACCCTTCCTAAATTTCCTCCTGTGTGTGTTTGCTTCATTTCATGTCTCGGGGACTGGAGAAGTCCCTCTCTTGTTCTCCCAGAGCACCTCCTCATTACACAGACCATCATATTTATTAAGATATTTTATAATTATCTATTTACGCCTCTCTCCCAACAGATCACCAACCCCTGGAGGACAGAATCTGAGTCTTATTAAACTTCACATTTATATTTCCTGGAAGTTAACAGGGTACCTGGAGCATGGTAAATGCTTTAAAATTGGTTGAATAAAGCACTGAATCCTGTCTAGAGAAGAGAGAACACAGGTGAAATAAGACATCCTACAAAAAGAGGACCCTGGCTGTTATGTCAGGAAATAGCCGTCTAGTATTTGTCCCTTGTGTTTCTGGACCTCAGTTTCCCACCTGTCCTAGAAGGAGTTGGATTAAGTGATTCTTCCAGATGAAAAATTCAGTAATGCTGAAGGCAGAGAAGGAAACACCCTGCCCATCTGACCCAGCCTAAATACCTGCCTCCATTTTACAGTCAAAAATAAATTCCCTAAGATTGAGTGTCAAAAGAAATAGCAGCAACCCCCCAGACACTTACAGTATTTGCCAGATCCATTGACAAAAGTGACTTCCCACGCTTTGCCCACAGAGGGCATCCCTGCTCATTGATATGTAGACCAGGCGAACGCAGCTGCTGGAAGCCTCCCCGACCGCTCTTTTTTTCTTCGCCGGCATCTCTCTGCCCCCACCCCCTTTCCCGTGGAATCTTTGCCTGATCCTGTTCGTTTCCCTCCGGTCTCCACATTTTCCCTTCCAGCCCTCCACTTCTCCGGATCAATGGATAGTACGGCTCCAACTCCCAGCTCACACACCACTGGCGGACACCCCAGTAACAAGTGAGAGCGCTCCGCCCCGCAGCGCCCTGCCTCTCCTCCCCAGGTCCCCCTCGGCTCTTGGAGGAAAAACCAAACAGCATCCCCAGGTTTTGGGCACGGATTTTTCTCTTCAACTTGACCCAGCCTCAATCTTTTGATGCACAGCCCAGCCACAGGATTGCCTTCTGTCTCCTCTTGGTCCCTCCTGGATAGTCTGTTTATTGCTGTTTCGCAGCCCCGTGGAGAGCTGTTTTCCCTCCTCTTGTTCCCTCTGTTTCCTTGAGTTAGTTTTCCGAGGTTTTACCGGGGCTCGAGATCTCTTGGACCGAATGGAACTTTTTGCTGCCTCTTTTTGCTGCTGATTCTGTCAGTGGACAAGGAAAAAGGCTTCGGAGGCAGAAGAGGCGCAGGGGAGGTGGAGAAAGGTGGAGGAAGAGGACGAGGAGGAGGAGGAAGCCGAAGGGGCTCGGCGCGTGTGTGTGCATGTGTGCATGTGTGTGTGAGTGCATGTGTGTGAGTGTTGCGGCTGCCCAGGACCCCCGGCCCCGAAGGTGTTGGCTGAAATATGGAGAATAGTCTTGGATGTGTTTGGGTACCCAAGCTGGCTTTTGTACTCTTCGGAGCTACCCTGCTCAGCGCACATCTCCAAGTCACCGGTAAGAGGTTCTTTCCTTTCTTCTCTTCGCACCCCCCCCACACCCCCCTTTCCTTCTCCTCATTTCCTTTGGCGAGTAGTAGAATTGGGGTAGAGGGAGAAAGGGCAAGATGTTCAGAGCTCCGTCTGTCCCCCATTTCCTCACCGATGATAAAAGATGGGAAGTCTTTTTTTCCCCTGGGGGTGGAGGATGTTGGCAGCTGGGGAAAGGGGCGCCCCTTGGCTTTTTAACAAATCTGGTGCTTCTCACATCTTTGCTTTTGCAAATACTTGCATTGGTTTGGAGGGCTGGCGGGCTGGGGCAGGGAGGAAGCAGGTGATGGGGACTTCTTGAAAGGAACTGGGTTGGATCCTTAAAGCCTCGCAAAGCTACAGAGGAGGGGAATTGGGGCAACAGGGCCAAGTGGAGGAGGTCCTCCAGCGGGGCTTTGAGGGAGTCTGTGCGGAATGTAGATGGTGGGGCTGAGTCGTTTGTATGTGACGCATCTCTGGTTTGGATTTTTAGACTTGCTGATTGAGAATTCGAGAAAGGGACGCTAATGTGTTTTGGTACTTTGGAGGAGGGGACGGTGGTGCCGAAGGAGGCTGCAGAGTTGCCAGGAGGAAGGAGGCGTGTTCTGTTTTATTTTATTTTTTAACAGTGAATGCAGCTCTCAAGCTAAGTCTCCAGATATCTCCAGGACACTTCCAAACTCCAAATGATTGCTATTCTGGGGAACCAGCCCCCTGGCCCTGGTACTTGGCAAGCGCAGTTCCTAATTAAAAATGGCAAAACTGTTTGGGTACTGGATTGGGTTAGAGCAGGAAAAAGAGGCATCAGAGGGATGGATGCTCAGGGCTGCGGCAGTCTGCGAATATGGAGCTGGAGGTTTCGACGGCCAGAAGAAGAAGAATAATTTTAAAAAGAACAAAATGATGCATTATAACAGTCTACTGGTTTAGCCGGCCTCACCACCAGTGTAGATGGACACTAGGGTATGGGGAGTGGGCCCGGCGGGGAAGAAGGGAGAGCAGCCGGCTGAGCATTCAGATCCCTTCGGAAATGACCTTTCCCCAAATCCCAGAGAAAAGGAGCCTCTGGCAGGGGCCAGGCGTTGGGTGGGAGCACCCCAACATGTGGCTTGGAAATTAACAGGGAACAGAATGCAAAGCGTGTCCGAGCCCCCAGCCTCTCGGGAGCCTGAAGCTCCGGCTTTCTTGTTGCTGCGAAGTGCTGCGCGGTCCAGGGTTGCGAGCGCCAGCGGAGAACGTGCCTGTCCGGTGGCTATAGGGATTCAGACCCTCAAGCGCGAGGCTCCCCAAATTTTGACGTGGCCCAACAGGAGCAGGGGATCTGCGCATCCACAGCGACCCGACCCTTCGCCTTCCTTGGGCCTGACAGAGCGAGCGAGCACAAGCCAGCGAGAGAGGGTGTGTGTGTGTGTGTGTGTGTGTGTGTGTGTGTGTGTGTGTGGTGTGTGGTGTGTGTGTGTGGTGTGTGTGTG
>NC_041232.1:66141892-66191450 GCF_002837175.3 Physeter macrocephalus
GGTGTGTGTGTGGTGTGTGTGTGTGTGTGTGTGTGGTGTGTGTGTGTGTGGTGTGTGTGTGCCGGCGCGGTGCACGCGTATCAACATTCGCTCCCCCAGCGGCTCGTCTGTCCTCCCTCCCTCCCTCTCAGGCTGGTCTCCTCCTCGGGGGCTCCTCTCTCCCGGAGCTTTGTCCTCAGCAGTTACTCCCAGAAGGTGGGTGGGGGACTATCCCTGCAGTAAAGCAGTAACGAAAGGTGTCTTTAAAATTTCCTCCTGCTACTCTCAGACACTAGATGCTGCAGCAAGGAGCACCCTCCTTCTGCACAGGTTGACTTGTGCTCTCGGGCCGTTTGGTAGAAGGCCAAGGAGGAGAGAGGGGAAGTTCAGAGGGGCATCCTCGCTGGGTAGAAAGTCTACGGAGCCAGGCCTGAAATGCGTGGGCTGAAAATACAGCGTTAGACAAGGAAGGTGTGCAGAAATGGACAATGACGTTTTGTCAGTTACACTAAAATATTTTAAAGCCCTTTCCCAACTGTCTTTGGCAAAGGGTGGGGATAAATGAATGGAGATGGATTTATATATGTTTTACTAATATCTAAATGAATTCAATATCCGCCTTCCCACTTATTTAAGTTTCTTGTCTAGAAAGTTAGGACCATATATTACTTTATTTTAATTATATCCTCAACGGACAAGTCTATGATTGAAAAGGCAGACAAAAAGATACATATACAAGGGAAATGCCTGTGGATAGGCTTGTGGGTCTAAATCTTTAAGCTCCTCTATACTTCTAAATCCATTTGTGTTATTTGCAAATGTGATATAGTTTGCGCCAATCCCAGGAAAGTGGATGGTGCAGTTTTGAGATATTGCTGATTCAGATCACTCTGATCTTTGCTCCTTAATCTGTTTCTCCTCTTTCTCTAGTAGCAATTTCCCCTCTTCAGGGACATGGCAGGGAATTGATGATGAGGAAAGCACAGTTCACTCTATGAAAGGACCAGTAGGAGGTGCCCTTATTAAGGCCAAGTGTCTAGTTTACCGGCAGTGAAATTCCCATTCAGCAGGATGTTTTAAAAGACTTTGTTGATTGGTGACAAAGGATTATGGAGACAAGTACAATAGCACTGGCTATTTTCCCACTTCTAGATAAAGTCTGAAACTGCTGTAGATTTTTGTGAAATCATTAGGACATAGCAAAGAGCATCCCTGGACAGTGTTGGCATAGGATGGGGAAGTGATGCTGGAGGAGGAGGCTAGTGGCTTTTTAGTTGGCTTTTTGTAAGATGCTGTCTTCTTATATATTTGACTTGAGCCCCAAGCAAAGGCACTAAGTAGAGTCCTGGCATCTCAGAAGAGATGAAAATTTTCGATGGTAATGAATGCAATCGCAAGTATACATGTTAATTTTAATTAATTCTTCATATATATGTTTGGGTTATATTCGATTAAAAACATCAGTGCGCGTTTATGTCGTCGGGACATGGTGAGATGAGGCTTGCTACTTTCCCTATCCACATCTTTCTCATCCCCCGCAACCAAAGCAGATCCGATGCCCCAGATCTGGCTTTGCTGTTGAGTGGAGCATGGCAGGACCTGAGGGCGCCTGGGAAGCCCTGCCGTCCACTGCTCTGTGAGTGCTGTGGTATAAATCACCAGGGACCTGTCACAGCATCCATTTCCCACACAGCAGCCTTGCCCTCTGAGTTATGAAGCATGTGAAACAGCCACCACATGTGTTATATGTGCATATATTAGGCTTAGTGCATTTGCTTTAATGTTCTTAAGAGCTGGGCTAGCTTGAGCTGGTGATAGGCATTTTTTTTTTTTCCTGGGGAGAGATTTATAACTTTCCAGTGTGTATGACTTACATTTATTCTTGGGCAAGTTAACCTTTCAGCAAACTTCCTTATTGTTTTCATTGAAGAGGAAGAGCTTTAATCCTATCTAAATTCTTCAATGAGCCCTACTGGAAGTTTCTCCCGGAGTACAGGATATTTACAGGCTGTAGTACGATTTTCTCAGCAATGGGGAGCTTGATGAGATTTGAGGAGGTGATTTTTAGGTGAAAGGGGACATTTTTACTTGTTTCTGGAGAGGGAAAGGATGACACTGCATCTTCCAAGGGAGTTCTAGCACTCCAGTTATCCTCAAAAGCATCTTTTATGAGAGGAAAGATTTCTTCCTCTCTGGCTTACATTTCTTCTTTTGTTCAATAGTTTGAAATTCTTCAAATGCATATGATTTGCTCCTAGAATGTTTCCTGCTGTATGTAGTGGGGTCATCTAGTGCTATCTTTCTCCTTTGGAAACAAGCTCTATTTTCAATCTTAACTTCTCAACGAAAACACTTTTTATCTTTAGGTGATGCTGCATGTATGTAGGTAGCGCTGAATTTCTGAACAGAATATTTCTTTCCATGGAAGACTGGGCCCCGAGATTACAATTTAAAGCAAATATTCTTACTTTTTCTTTGGAAAATTTGCCATCTGAAACTTTGCTTGTGAAATTTCTTTTTCCTCATACTTCTGTCAGACAAAGTAATTCTGTGAGGAAAGGATGCAGTTGTTTCTGGCATTTGCTTATATTAAAAGCCAATCATATACAAGGAAGAGAGCATTTTCACCCTCCGTGCCACCTCCCCACATGTATGACTTCGGGGGGGAATTGAGCTAGTGCTAAATACATAAAGATGCTTCTGGAAACCAGTGTGCTATTTCACTGGTGAGTGAGCTCTTCTGGCCTGGCTGTGGATCTTCCCACTTTCCAAAGATATGGCCTGTGTTGCGCTCAGAAACTTGCACTGACTTAGGAACACATTGCTGTATTTTGGTATTTGTTACACAGCTACTAGCTCAAATGATCAATTTTTGATGGAGTGACCTACCTCAGGTGATAATCTCTTACATGAACTGTATACGCAAATTTCGGGAAACCTTTGTTTTGCCTGGGTAAAAGGAATAATGACATAAGCCTGCCAGGGATGACTTGATTAATTAACCAAAGATAAAAAGTCACTTGGTTCTGGAAACATACCATAATCCCTAAAGTGGAGTGATAAATGCTATGCACATTTACAATTCATAAAACATAAACGTGGAATCGTCTTCTTTTTTCTCTGTTTCTTTATTATGATACTCAAGAGGAGGACTGAAGTGTTTCGTGAATTGTCACAACAGTTATACCTTAATGAATTGTAGCCCGGGATCTCACTAGGTCTTGATCGAAACACATTGAATTAAATAGCAACATGATGCCCGATGAACTGTTCTGCAGCGTGCTTGCTTCTCTCCAGCCTTTCTCTACAGAATTATAGCTCTAATCTCTAAACTGTATAGTATCAACACTGCCGCCCTTCATACAACCCAGGAAAACCTTTCTCACTGTGAATCCAAGGTCCTGATCCACAGTCACTGCATTTAACATGCTGTACTACACTTTGCAAGGTCATGGGGATTTGCCTTAAAAACAAATTTTTAAATGTTCACGAGTGTTTCTTTTTTGGGGAACTTAAACTACCTGTATATTCTAAAGACAGCTAAGTGGTACTCTTACTATAGGAGACTAACTAGTGGCCTCGCAGCCAGTATCATTGAAATTTCATAGCTCATAGAGCATTAATGGGAGGTAGAAATGACCACCAGGGGAGGTTAGATTATGGCAACCTCAGCATGCTGCTTTTTTCCCAGGAGGCTGTTACCTGCTTAGAATAATAGAACTTTAATTTTCTTCAAAGTTACTACTTTTCAGAGATCAAAGCACTTCTTAATGGGTATTATAAAATCAGTAGCATGGCACTGACCCCAAAGCATTTAAGATATCTTCCTTCAAAACAAGACCTCAAGTAAAGCGAATGTTAAACTTATCAAAAAAAAAAAAAAAGATGAACAGTCCATATTATTTTCCTTGTAGGCCAACTGAAACGTGCAAGATAAAATGACATGTTACACATGCCAAGTGGGTAACAGCAAAAAATAAAATGCAGAATATTACACACCTTTATTATTGTAGCACGAAGGTAAATTACAGTGCCTTTTAGTATTCCACAGTTTGCTTCCTCCTTCAGTAGATGGTTGATTCCTTCTATTTCTCTGCTTTAGTGCTGGGCTAACACACAGAAATCTAAGTTGGCTCATCGATGATCAAAATTACTATAGTGTTTTAAAGTTCTTTGACACATTTTAGCCTGAGGTTAAAAAACCAGACCTCCTTAACTCAACTGTTAAGTAATTTTTTTGTTTGTTTTGGTGGTTTAGAAATGCCTGACCTTATCAATGGTATAGTTTAGAAATACATAATAATGTATATGATTGAATATATTTCTTCTTTTTCATTATTGATGGTGATTTGCCAATGGTTATACTAGTACATGTTGCTTTTTTATAAATAGTTTGAAACAACCATATTATTCACAGCTTTCATTTCTTGGGGGAATAGTTCAACCAGAAAACATATAAATCATTCCATATTTATTGATCATATTTTTAAAGTTTATTGTTATGACATGACCTGGGTGAGGAAATTTCTCTTCTTTCCTAAATTCCGTGAGCCCAGTGCCTATAACCTACTTCTTATTTTTGTGAGGTACTTTAGCTTAATTTCACACATCCAAATTCTCTGACTTCTTGCTTGTTCAGCCGTTTCACGGTTTCAAGAGAGGAAGGCCCTTTATACCACTTGTGATTATTCTGAGCGATTTAACGGGTACGCATTGCAATTTGGAGATTTTGCTCTTGTCTTTTGCTCATCCGTTACAGACTAGTTCTTGCCAGAAGGCTACTTTTGGACATACCTAGGACAAAAATGTTCCACTGAATTAACTGAATCTTTATGATACAATCTAATGAAAATACCAACTCGTTAGTGTATCTTGACCTGATAAGAGAGCTTATCAATACCAACATTACTCTGGTATCTTAAATGTTCTTAAATTGGCTTTAACATTTTTATAAGAGAATAAACGAATTAAATGGTTAATATAAATGTTATTTACTCTAGTTAGTGTTCTTAGTACTGAAGTTTCTTGTTAAACACCAATATTTCCTGATTTTACTGATTTTTTAAGCCTTTAAAAATGTTTATCCACTCCCTTAGCTGCATTTTAAGTACGTAGAACATAATTTAACCTGTCCTTAACCCCAGGCATTACTGTGGCTCACTTATTATATTATCTGCTCTTATAGGGATGATTTCTGAAGATATTGCTTCATGGAAGACTGTTTATTTCCCATTAAATGGCCACAGACTATTGCTTTGTTTCCCTAAGACTTTTATTACTGATTTGTAGAATGCGATTTATCTACTTGTTTGTATCCAGCTGGAAATTCCCCCTGTCATAAGACTTCTTCAAAGAAGTTTTTCTCTTTTCTACTTCTGATTTGCTGAGAAATAGGTGACTGTGTTTTGTTGAGATGTGTCTAAAGTAAAAGAGGAGATTCTAAATCAAGTCCTGAGTCCCTCACTAGCTAACTGGTTTTCACTAACGGGTTTGTAGCATTTCTGAAATCTGCTATTACTTTGGATGCCATTTTTCTTTATGTTTTTCCTTGTTAAATGAGGGTGTGGACTAGACAACTTCTAGTTATATTACTATTTTCAACATTATATGATTTATTTACGTTATGAGCATACTATATATATATAGTGTTGGGTATAATTAATAATAATAACATTGATCACAATAATAACTTTAATGAAGCAAATAACCCATGTGCCCACCCGCAGTTTTCTTAATTTTGTATTAATTAGTCCCTTGCCTTTTTATAGTTTTGCTACATATGTTTGAATCTCTAACATATGATTTTGCTTTGCCCGTACGTGACCATATAAAATAAATATAATGTGTGTATTCTTCTCTGGTATGTGATTTTGCTAAACATTAAATATTTGAGATTCATCTGTGAGAATGCATGTGGCTGCACTTTCTCTGCTGTATAACATTCCATGATATTAATTAACCACACTTAATCAATCTACCATTGCTGAACTTCTGGGAAGTCAGTATTTTGCTATTGCCAATAATATATGAACATTCTTATCCATGTTCTGTGGAACAAATTTGCCACCATGTCTAGAGTGCATGTCTAGGGATGGAGTTGCTGAGTCATAGAAAGGGCATCTTTACTTTTAGGGGACAATGACGAGATGCATTGAACTTTGCACTGAAACTCCCACCAGGAGCACAGGACAATCTTCTTTGTTCCATGTCTCCACCAGTACTTGGTATTGTCATATGTTTAATTTGCCCTCATCTGCTGGATATGGATTAGCATCTCACTGTGGCTTTAATTTGCATTTCCCTGATTGCTAATAAGGTTGAACATTTTTTCCCATAAATTTATTGGCCATTTGTGATTTCAGCAAGGTAGTTCTATGGTTCTGTTTTTCCAACTGAACAGCCATTTGCTTGGTGGCATCAATACTATTACTGTTAGTAGTTATTCTGTTTTTCCTACTAAGCAACGTTTGCTTTTAGGTTTAGATGCAGTTGGTCACCTAACTTTTAGGAAGTTGTTGCCTGATACTGTATCATGCTTACTTTAGCCCAGACTTTCCGTAAACAGCTTTCCAGAATGAACACTTATTTTAGACTGGAAGAGAGATCCTTAGTCACTGGAGGATTGTTGATTACCTAGAGTAACTCTTGCCATGTCAGTATCCTGCTTTATCCTATTTATTATGTCTGTGCAGCATGTCACTTACAGGGAAACTGGATCCTGAGGTGCCAGGCTTAATTTGAGGAACCTTATAAAGCCCCTGAATATGACAGAACTCAAAGATGACTAAATCACAGAATTATAATGCTGGATACCAAGTATGAGTTAAAGTCCTAATCTGGCATTTGAACTTGGGTATGTTTCCAGTATGGTAAAGTACATAGGCCCAGGATCATTGTTACATATATGACTGTGGGTTTCAAACAAAACCCATGCTTGCACAAGGGCATACGCACACCTCCCAGTTTTGGGGGGGTGTCCCTAATTGTTTCACCCCTTCCCACGGGACAGACTAATGAAGGGCGCTGGATGGAATAAAGCCTTGGATATGCTAGCAGTGGCTTCTCTGGGGTGTTGCCTCTGTGCCGACTCATTAGAGATGTGAGCCAAGGCTGAGACATTTAAGCAAACCCCTTGCGCCCGGAGTCCTCAATCCATTGTTCCCACATCTTTGCTCAGCCTCTTGGGATCCCAGAAGAATATAAATTAGAGAGAAAATCTGCAAAGCTTTCCTTTTCATGTCTAATGTCTGGGCAGAGCTGTTCCCTGCAGGACAATTTCTAGTTATTTTCCCTTCTGGTTTGAGATGTCTCCAGGGATGGTTTGTTCACTGTTTCCCTTGAAACTTTTCAACAGCATATCAGTTCTTGCTGTTAAAATTTCCTCTTACAATTCATCTTAGATAGTCCTGTTCTAAATATTCCTCCTGTCACCCAGCTCCTGGTTCCTGTTTGCCCTCCTCAGTGGCATTCTGTGTCTTCTGTGCTGAAGCCTGTTAGATAATTTTAGCCATAAATCATTCTTGCCTCCCCCCCTGAGTCCTCACTTAACCAGACTGTAAATATTTAGTTCATTTAATCTTTCTTCATACCTCTCCAGAATCTTAATCATGTTTATTTTTCTTACCTGAACTCCCTCTAGTTTGTTTATATCTTTCTGGTAATCAAGTGCCCCAAATTTAATGTGCTCTTCTAAGTAAGCTCTCCCAAGTCATATATTAGGAAATACAGATTTAGCATAGCATTTACCTTATTGTACAGTCATGCATGGACACGCATTTTGTCTCTCAAATTTTAAGTCCCCATTTTTCAGGTAGGACTATCAGTGCCTGACAAAATCATTGAGGTATTATAAGGATCAAATAAGATTAAGACTTTTATTCAAGATAATAGTTACTAAACATTTACTATGGGTTACAAAGAATTAAATGAAAGGCTTAAATGTGTCCCTGCCCTCCGAGAGTTTATCACTAAGAGAAGGTGACAGGCACAGACATAGCTAAATGGGTTACAAGGCAGAACAAAGTACTCATTAAGAGAAGAAGCACAAACTAAGCGGGGTAGACTCTGAGAAATATCAACTACCATGTCTATGCATTATATCATTAATATATTAATGCTAGCCAGATGGGGTGACAGAGCCAATTCATTCATCCTTGTAACCATAGATTGATTGACCAAAACAAAACAAAAACAAAAAGAAAGGAGTGTAAAAAGTTGTCAGTCATGTTTAAACCAAGCTCACGTTTGGCAAGAATGAGGATATGGAGTTTTATGTGGCCGATCTGGCAGCCTATTGCTATACATACATCCCCAGACCTCCGTGACCCTTTCTTTCCTTATTTATTGAGTGTGTGCCAGGTATTGTGCTAAGGTGGTGATAGAAATTTGAATGCAGTGGATGGAAATGCTAATCAAATAAATATGTTAATAAGTCCATTATTTCAAATGAGATAAGCCTTTGAAAGAAAGAGAGTATTATAGGAGAGCAGCTCAGATCCAGCTCAAAGAAGGCTCCCCTGAGAAAGTTGTGGTTGGCACCCGAAGAATAAGTAAACTTGGTTAAAGAGGGGATGTTTAGGGAGAGGCAGGGGAGAAAATGCTAGTGAGAAGGGTGAGTGCAAAGGCTGTGTAGTGGGTGGAGGCGTAGTGAATTCAAAGAAAATGAGTGTAACCAGATCCAGGAGAACTAAGCATGGTGACCGCTTGGCTGAGGCTAGAGAATACACTTGGATCCTCTCTTGAAGATAGTAGCTACTCATACTAAAAAATATCGGTTGAATGAATTGAAATGAATTCACAATACGACCTTTTTCTAGTTTCAGCACAATCATTTAAAAATTTAAGCAAATTGCATAGGTAATCCTTGCCCTGATTTTCTTATTAACTATTAGGTGTGAATTTATGAACCTACCTATCTCACATGTTTAGAAATACCTATGGGGTTGTGTGGACACAATGTAACATGGGGGGAAAAATCTTTGCAAAGTGTAAAGAGCTAGATGAATGCAAGTGATTATTAATGAGCATGTGTAACAGGCTACTTCCACTTTGAAAGCTATCACTGAACAGAGAGAAACAGTACTTTACCTTTTCTATTCAAGTAAGATTGGCACGGAGACATTTCTTTTTCCCGTGGCCTCCTTTGAAATGTGCGTCTGATAGCTCTAGGTGATTTTTTTAAAAAAGGAAACTGAACCTAAGATTTAAAAATTTTTGCAGTTTATTTTTTCAAGATGCTCCTGTTGTTGTATACATTTTCTTTCTCTTACTGTTCCTTAAAAAAATGGAAGAGTGTTCTCCTAGCTTTAAATTACAGCTCATTTAGAAGCCATTGAGCTTGCATCCCCTTTCCTCCACTGCTGCCAAGTTGCAAAGGAGTTGGCTGCATGGTCCTGTGGTCTTGGATTATGATGAGAGACGTGGCACAACCTGGGGGGGGGAAAGCCTGTCAGCTAGTGGACTTGACCTCGACTTTCCCGTCTGTAAAATGGAGACAAAATTGACTTCTCTTTCCCATCTCTCAACTGGAGATAAACTCACTCCAACAGTTAGATAAACGATATCCGTTCCAATGCCTGACCCTTAAATGTTCTCTAAAGGCTAGCTGTGTTTAGTATTATCCTACTATGGGCTAGATTTATACTGGAATAGTCTACATATAGCAAATTTCGCAGGCATGGGCAGGCCACTCTAGAACCCTCCTCAATTTCATCGTTGTAGTTGATTTTAAAGACTTAGAAATAAAATGTCAGACTCTAACAGCAATTTTGAAATCAAGCCCATGCTTCGTGTAGTGGGTCATGGTTTAGTGGTCCATGGTCCATGCCTTTGCTAGATTCAGAGGCTAACAGACTCAGCTAAGTTAGACCTGACCCAGTACAATATTGATCAAACTTGGCACCATATGACGTACCTCCTGTGGATCCCTCATCCAAATTAACCTCCTCCTTTAACTCCTGTTTGGTTAACCACATCCATTTCCTGAAGACCCATTGAGTCCAGCATCTACTTAGCATGAACACCTGGAGGCTGGTGCTTGCTTGGTTAACGTGCAGTGCCAGGTATAATTTGCCCTGAGAATCTTCTCTCTGAAGAAGACACTGTCACCTTGGCTAGGTATTAATGCCCAGCTCTATCCTGTACAATAGAATTAGAATCTCTGAGATGAGGCCCAGCACACATAGTTATTAAACCTCCATGGATTGTCCCAAAGTGTAGCCAAGTTTGAGAATCAGTGTCCTAGGACCTTGCTATTCAAAGTATGGTCCATGGACCAGCAGCATTTGTATCTCCCAGGATCTTTTTAGGAAAACAGAAAGTGAGTTCAGACCTCGACTTACTGAATGAGAATCCCAGGTGACTGAGAAACACTGCCCTAGGAGACTGAAAACCCACTGATGGAAGTGACCCTGGGCTCGATTTCTTTGTAAAAATCTACTCAACGGGAAAAGGCTCCATCCATGCTTGTTTAATCTTAGCTTGAAGCTTCTTTGGAGGACTTTAGCTTCAGGAACTGGTCCTGGAATGGCGAACTACACCAACATCCAAGAGCCTTCTGGTGTGTAATTTAGCAGCTAATGTATTTCTTGGAGACCATGACATGTTTCATTTTCCTTGAGATTAAAGGCCCTTGAAAATGCTCTGAAAATGCTCTCTGGGTATTCCACCTGCCTTTTCCCTTCTTATCAATGCTCAAAGAAGAAGGCACGTTGTAAAAGGGTCTGCAGCTTTGCATTCCATATTTTCTCCTCCCTCTATCCCCTTTCCTCCTTAAAAATACTCAGATGCAGGGAAAATGGCAGGCACCCGAAAGGGCCACTGGGGCCCTGAGTCCATTCTCACCCTCCCTCCTCTGCCTCTTGGGTCTGATGCTAAAAGCTCACAGGTGCTCGAAGTGAGACCCTGCCAGCGACCCCATGCTGACTCTCATCTTTTGATGGGGAACAGTCTTCAGGGCATGAAACAGACCAAATGCTCATTTGCCTGGGCCTCTGTGGCAGGGGGAGAAGGGGCGTAACTGAGGGTTTTGAAGAAGAGTAAAACTTTACAGACAGAAAGCTCAATGCGAGGTTTTGAAGCTTTTTGCTCTGCACTGCCTGGCAGAGAGAGGAGCTTTAACTGGCGTGCTCCAAATCAGACTCTACAAGAAGAGAACCCGGGGGTTCAGCTGTGCAGATTGGATCAATCTGAACGAAAATCACTAGTGTTCCCCTTGGTGAGAGAAGTTTAGTGCTTCACTCATGAAATGTAGGCCCTTTTCAGGTCCTGGTAGAAAATGAGTAGGGCTTTTGTGAAAGGTTATGTAAGGCTGCTGGTTTTTTTTTTTTCCCTCTAGAGTAAAATTCTGTTTATAGAAGGGTGAAACCGCCTCTTGGGGAAAAAATGCATTTCATAGCCTATAGCTTAGGAAAGATAATTTAATCAATCTTCAAGAACAAATTAAAGGAAGAGAAGGAGAACAAACTCGTAGGTGGAGGGAGTAGGACATACGAAGAGGAATAGGCCTGTGGGAGAGCTTGATGACTCTGGTCCTGATGCTTCAGCATTTAGGGGGCAGCCAACTGTTCCTGTTTGCCCAGGACTGAGAGGCCTGCTAGGAAGCAGGACTTCCAGTGTTAAGAGTAGGACAGCCCCAGGTAAACTGTAGTGTTTGGTCACCCTAAATTAGGTACCTGGGGTGGGGATGGGAGTGGGGAAAATTCTGAAGGGTCTTCAGCAGTGTCGTGGTATTTTAGCCAACATGCTGTTAGCCAGCTGGAAGAATAAGTGGGGGCAGGCTGCAAGGCCTATTAAGAGGGGGTTGTTCCATCAGAGAACATGGGTGCCCATTTGATGGTTTACAACTAACTTGTACCTTGGCTATCGTATTTGGGTCATAGAAGTCCTTACCCTCTAAACCTGCGCTAACATAAAATTTGATGTCCAAACTTGAAGGTTTTCTTTTTTTTTTTTGCCAACTACCTGGTCCTCAAACTGTCAGAAACCAGCTTATTTTCAGTATCAGGATATATTGGAGATGGTAGGATAATTTATTTATTGGAGAAGCATGTCTAATACTTTTGTTTTAATGTGCCTCGTACAATGCTGGGTACATATTAATTATCTAACAAATACTCACTAATTGATTTCCATATAATGGTTATTCTCAAGTTTGCACAGAATCTGAAGTTACTCTTATGCACAAGCCATGCAAAGTTCAGTTAAGGATATATTACATTTCATATGAGTACTCAGCTTGTTCCAGAGAATTTTATTTTATTCTCCTCTTCCCTTCTTTTTGCTTGATTGTTTTTTTCCTTTACATGGCGCTCTTACTAATTTTATTGGCGCCATTCCAGAGTTCTTGGAAAAAATTCAAAATCAAGGAAATCCTGCAAACACTAAAATGCAAGTATGTGAAGTCTATAGAATTTGCTATCTCTTTAAGCCCTGTTATTACTGCATCTAGGGCATTTGTCAAGTCACAGGTATGAAAATGAAACAAGATAAAATAGGTGTATAAATACTTCCAACATAATAATCCCAGGGATAGACTCTGTGTTTTCCTTAGGAGAACCATTCCTGAAGACTGGGTTGAGTCAAAAAAATTAAAATACTATTTTTGGTACTTCCCTGGTGGTGCAGTGGTTAAGAATCCGCCTGCCAGTGCCGGGGACATGGGTTCGAGCCCTGGTCCAGGAAGATCCCACATGTTGCAGAGCAACTAAACCTGTGCGCCACAACTACTGAGCCTGCGCTCTACAGCCCGCGGGCCACAACTACTGAGCCCATGTGCCACAACTACTGAAGCCCGTGCACCTAGAGCCCATGCTCTGCAACAAGAGAAGCCACCGCAATGAGAAGCCCACACACCACAACGAAGAGTAGCCCCCGCTCACCGCAGCTAGAGAAAGCCCATGCGCAGCAACGAAGACCCAACACAGCCAAAAATAAATAAATAAATAAATTTATTTTAAAAAAAAATACTATTTTTGTAGAAGTCAATGGAAGCCAAGACAAGATGATGGATACAAGAGGGGCACCCAGGATGAAAAGGTCAAAAGGTCAATTCTTCGTGTGTTTCAGCACATCAGTCAGGCAGGAAAGGACTTCATCAGTTGTTTGAGATGACCGTCTCATTGTCCTGATGATGAGACAGGGTTTCAGAGAAGTTTGAACACCCAAACCACAAATCTAAGAATGAGTGCCACGAAACATTTCTGCACACATGGAATGAAATCTTGGCTCTACCAAGATTTAACTTCGTGACCCTCATTATGATTCCCTCCTTATCCTTAAAACTGGGAAAACCATTGCTGAATGGGTTAATTAAACAAGGAGAATCACACTAAAGGATTATCACAGTCCTTGGTACATAGAAAGCACTAAGCTATTTTTGTTTTTATCCGTTCATTCAACAGATGTTTATTGAGACCATGTTTGATTTATCATATTTGTTGGCTCTTAACGTTGGATGTATAATAAAAAATCATCTTACATACTACCACTGTTTTCATAGAATGAATAGAATGCTTGGGGAAATAAAACCTAGGCAGTTTAAACATGAAAAAAAAAAGACAAGCAGAGCTGCAAGACAACATATTATTAAGAACCAAATGATTGAGGAGTATAGATAGAGGAGAGGAAGAGAGAGAAACGCTGTCAGAAGGGCTTCATGAATAAAGAGGACAAGTCTGGTGGGCAAGGTGTTTGGGTTGTTCCTGTGTGGACACTTCTTTACATGTCCAGGCTCTGGAAGACAAGAGAAAAGATGGTGAACGCTTTGCTTCCAAGAGTCAGCCACCCACTGGCCATGGCCACCAGTTCCCATCACCAGCAATGGCTTCACTAGCCACTTCCACAGCAGATCTGTGATAGCCAAGGAGAAAAGGGAGAGAGAAATGACAAGGTCATCTGGCGAAGTAGTTTTGGCAGCATAAATAATGTAATTTTAGAATGAAGATGTTTTATCTGCAAGCCGTTTCCTAATAATTTTAGGGAGGTCTCAGAAGGACAGAGTGCTCAGGAGAAGACAGATCCCATCATGCACCACGTTTCGAACTCTGAGATGTAGTAGCTGCAAAAGCCAATTTAGGCCCCAGCACTGCTGGAATAAGTCTGTGCTGGAAATTAATGGTTCCATCCTTTTCCTTTTAGGTGAGCTTCAAAAATGTGTAGAAAACTTTGGTTCAAGATGCCAAAATCCTCTATTACTAATGCATGAAGGGTGTTAGCTAGCCCATAAAAGATTTTCTCTACTTTTTACAGCCAAAGGGCAGGTAGCCCAGCACAGAATTTTCAGCTTAAAAATCTCTTCCTTTGTTCTTTCACCCAAAATAGTCATGTAAGATTATGATAATTAATAATTGATGGATGATGATGATGATGTTGTTACCTTATGTTTGTGTGTTATTTTATATTTTCCAATGACTTTCACATCCATTATCTAAATTCCTCTCCCAATACATCTAAAAAGTGGGCAGAAGAGCTAATTCTTCTTACATGTTTTGTGAGTGAGGTTATGAAGACGGGTGGTCCATTACTTGTGTAAGATCACGTAGAACTTACTAGTTCTGTAAGAAAACCCCAAGTCTTCTAACTTTTAATCCATTTGCTCACTAGTTATATCTGACATCTTCCAAAAGCAAGGGCAAAAAACCAACAAAATGAAGGGCATCTGTCTTTTTGGTTTTCCAAAAGTACATGTACTTAAAAAAAATGACATCTAGCATGCAAATCTTAATTTCTAATAGCATTCTCCAGTAAAAGGAACAAGGGTTCCTTGGAGAAATGGCTGATTCTAAGACTCAGGCTGGGAATATGTAAGTGCCAGAGAGTACAGAAGTTCTTTTAAGAAAAAAAGAAAAAGAAGAATGCACAATGATAGAGTGTGTCAAAGGGACACAGGAGCTAACTGAAAGCTCTCAATGGCCAAAGCTGGAACAATTTGAGCAACACAATAAATCGAGTAATTTTGAATTATAACTCAAAATACAAAATAAATATCATGGGTCTATACTACTATAAATACATTCCTTAATAAATAAATAAATACATGGAAAAGAGGAGACAAATCTCTCACGCAGAAGATTTCCAAATACTTTATATAGAGAACCTACCCTCAAGGGGGTGGAGTATAACCCCTACTCTTTTCGGTGTGAACTGTGCAGTGACTTCCTTCCAGGAAGTACAGGATGCAAGGGGAAGGGGGAGAGTAACTTTACGGGTTGCAGGGGGGTGCGGCGGGAAACCTGACAGATGATCAAGGTCATCACTGACGATGACAAACCATGATCAGAGCCTGTACCCCTGGGAGGATGTGATGACAGTGGCACTTCATCTCTGTGAACTTCCTTTCCCAAACCCATAACCCCAGTATAATCATGATTAGACAAACCCCAATTGAGGAACATTCTACAACATATCTGACCAATACTCCTCAAACTATCAAGGTCATTAAAAATAAAGACAGTCTGAGGAACTGTTGGGGCCAAGGCAAGCCTATGGAGACCTGATGATGAAATGTAATATGCTGTCTTTTGTGGGATCTTGGGACAGAAAAAGGACTGTAGGTAAAAACTAAAGATATCTGAATAAAGTCTGGACTTTAGTTAATAATAATACATCCGTACTGATTCATTAATTTTAGTAAAGCTGCCATAATAGTATGTTACTAATGATAGAGGAAATTTAATATGGGATATATAGCAACTTTCTGTACTATCTTCACATTTTTTCTGTAAATCTAAAACTATTCTAAAATTTTAAAAATGATTTTTAAAAACATCCTATTTTGTTTTGTCAGAGTGGAAAAACCAGCAGAGTACTTAATCCAAGTAAACTAATTTCTTCCCCTAAAACAAAGATGATAGTTTCCTTCTTGTGTGATTATTCTGAGAATTATAGATGATGTTTATATAAACCTTATTATCCCAGCACTTTTCTCAAAGTATGGTTGCATCAGTGTGATATGTGCATCTTTTAAAATGCAAATTGCTAGGCTCCACCTGACACCACCTGAATTAGAATCCTGGACATACCAGGGGGGAACTAGGGAATAGCATTTTTAGCTAAAGTGAGAAAGACTCACTTTCTAGGTGAGTCTTATGCACACTTAACTTTCAAAACCACTGTCTTTTGCTGTACATTCTCTCTAAAAATTAACCATGGTAGCTCTCTATTTGTCAAGCCAGTCTTTGAGCTCAGGGTATGATTTTTGAGTCAGGTGCACTTGAGTGTAGATTCCAGCCCTAGAACTTTCTAAATGGGATAAGATACTCTACCTGTCTGTGCTTTAGTTTCCTCATCTGTAAAGTAGAAGAATACCTAATTCAGACAGTGTTTATAACATTTTTTGAGAAAATACATGTGAATTATTTCATATATTCTGTGACCCAGGCACTAAGCACTAAAAAAAAAGGTAACTAGCAAGACTATACTAGTATTAGTCTGGATTAAATAAGTTAACACATATACAATCTAGGTTACTCATTGTCACGAATGCTCCCCACTCTCTAAAACGGGACTTCAGCCTCCTGCAGTGCCTTCTTTGCATATTTTTAGGAGTTCTGGGAGGGGAGGTGTGTCATCAATGTGTATCTGGCAGTCTGGCATGCCTGCTGGACTTCTCCTGCGTCTTCCCAGAGCTTCCATCTCCTGCCAGGTGTCCTGCCTCCTCTCTTGGATTTGGCCTTTGCTGCTTTGTGTAAGGCTGTGCAAGCTCTAGAACCTCTCCAGTGCCTGAGCATTATGCCCAGGGACAGAGTGTCTTTATAGTCTCTTCCTCTCTGTTAAACTTTATCAAATTGCCTGAGTCCCTTGTTTCACAAAACCCTTTAAGACAACAGTTCTTTTAACTAGGGTCTGTAACTTTTCTCTACATATGACTCAGATTCTGTTGAAGGGCTGATTTGAGGACAGATGCCCCATGTCTTATCTCCCTGTAGATTTAGCCTTTCTGTCTCCAGGTCACCAATGGAACTTTTTCTTTAAGTGGTACTTAAATCTCCCCTGTGTAAATGAGCCACTGCAAAGAAATGTCTGTGTTTTCAGATGCATATACCATGGTTAGTCTCACTGATTAACAAAACTGTAGAATAATAATAACAGACAGTATTTATGAGACTCTATGTGGTTTAAAGTGACATGGCAAGGGGGCTTCTCTGGTGGTGTAGTGGTTAAGACTTCATGCTTCCAATGCAAGGGACTTGGGTTCAATCCCTGGTTGGAGAACTAACTTCCACATTCGGTGTGGCCAAATAAATAAATAAAGAAGGAGAGAGGCAAGGAGCTTCAATGGAGAAAAGAATTTAAAAAAATAAAGTGATATGGCAGGTATTGTGCATGACATATTTATTGCCCACCTATTTCCTTACTTAATAAAGGGATATTTTCCATTCTATTCAGCATTATGCCAGCTAAAAGACTCTGTTTCCCCGACTCCCTTGCAGCTAGGAGCATCTGTGTGACATAGTTCTGGTGAATGGTGCGAAATCAGGAGACTCCTTGGGAAAAAGTTTACTCTCCCGACCTCAGAACCACCCCCTTCCTCTTTGTTACTTTCTCCTTTCTGTCTGGACAGCAGCATTGAGGCTCTAAGTTATAGCCATTCTGCATTAGTTCACCTATTAAGGACAATGAGAAGGAAATGAGAAGAAATTTGAGTCCATGATGGCTTTCTTGAGCAACAATACCTTCTTGGGACTGCTCCTTTTAAGACTTCCTGTTAATATAAGGAATAATACCTCTATTTGTTTTTTAAAAATTTATTTTATTGAAGTATGGTTGATTTACAATATTGTGTTAATTTCTGCTGTACAGCAAAGTGATTCAGTTATACATATATATAACTTTATATATATATATTCTTTTATATATATATTCTTTTTCAGATTCTTTTCCATTATGCTTTATTACAGGATATTGAATATAGTTCCCTGTGCTATACAGTAGGACCTTTTTGCACTATTTGGTTTTAAACCATTGTAATGAGGTTTCTGTCACTTGCAGTCACACTCAGTCCTAACTGTTGTGTATTCCCATATTAAATTATTTACTCTCACGGTAAAACAATGAGGGAGGACCTAATATTATACCCTTTTACAGGTGGAAAAAGTGAAACACCAAGATGTTAGCTAATTTTCTTATGGCTCCTTGCTAGTAAATAGCAGACCTATGATTCAAATCCTGGCTTTAAAACACACATTCTTGAATTCATGCTGTTATTCTTAGATAAATAGTTGATGTTATTATTATTATATTATTATTTTTAGAATATTCATTTTTCCTCTCCAAATGGGTGATATATTCCTATGATCCATTTATTATTTAGACACTTCTAGATTATTGAGTATATAAATAAAAAATCAGTTTTCTGCTAATCGTTTTCAAATTTCACTAACAGGTTATAAGACAGCTTCATGCACTTTAATTTCCTCTGAAAAGAAATCCACTGCCACCTTTATAAAAGACTAACATTCCAACTACAACTTTGGAATGCTAATGCCCTACCTTAACAACCAGGCTAAGCTCTGTAATTCACATATGCGTTGTAATTTCTCTCCCATTGTAGTGTAGTAGCATTTCACATAGTTTTGATATATCGTGTAAATTAGGCCAACAAAGTGCTGTGCTATGTCTTCATTAAAATAGAAGACGGTAATAATGCAACCATGTAGCATGGTCTTGCAGCCTTTGAATTATGAACATTCAGTAGCGTCTCCTTACTTGTGCTTAAGTTGGCATTTGTGAGCAGCATATAATCAATTAATCAATAACCCAATTTTCTGTTAAAGAGATGGTGCATCATATTTTTTTAAAAAAAATCAGGGACCATTGTATGATTTTATGAAAAAGCCCTCTCAGCAAGGAAAGTTGTTTGAAAAACATTGAAAACCTTTATTCGGGGATGATGATTTTGCTTAACTAAGCCGAAAGTGAAACTGGATACAAATGTTCAGTTCCTGAACCATTTTATTATTTTGCTGCTGCTAGAAAAGAAAGCACCCGTTTGGAACTGCTAGTAAGAATGCATTGTTTTCACTCATGATTAGATATGGGAAAGTGGATTCATGTATAAAATGCACTAATCCTAAAACTTGAAAGTTTAAAACTGACTGATTCTGTCCTATTTCTTACAAATGTTGAAGAATATGCAGTTGCCCAATTTGTCTCATGTAAGATCACAGCAGCCCAAAGTGATGCTACTAGCATGACAGAGCTGACAGCCATGTAGAGATGACAACCTGGCCCTCTCAAAATTTGATGTTTATTTATATCCTTATTTTTATTATAATTTCTGCCTAAAAAGACATCTGTGCTTATTGTGAAGATTCAAATATTATGGAAATATTTGAGTTGGAAAAAGGAAACTTCCCCATAATTCCATCCCTCTGGGATAAACCACTGTTCATTCATTTTGCTTGGTCTTTTCTTTTTCTTTTTCTACCTGCCATACAATTACCGTGAAACTTGGGGAAAGTTATGTTTATTTTTGCATCACATTAAAATATTGAGCTCTGGGCTTCCCTGGTGGCGCAGTGGTTGAGAGTCCTCCTGCCGATGCAGGGGACGCGGGTTCGTGCCCTGGTCCGGGAAGATCCCACGTGCCGCGGAGCGGCTGGGCCCGTGAGCCATGGCCGCTGAGCCTGCGTGTCCGGAGCCTGTGCTCCGCGGCTGGAGAGGCCACAACAGTGAGAGGCCTGCATACCGAAAAGAATACATATATATATATATATATATATATTGAGCTCTGTTTTCTTTTTACCAAATAAGCAAATAGATAAGTCTGAAAACAGCAACAAAACAAAACAAAAACCTCAAAACACTTGCTTTTATCATTTAGGGAACAAAAGATATGATCAAGATGAAAATGATCTCCACAAAGAGATCACCTTCCAAGAGACATGGCTTTTGGGCAGACGTAGCTGTCTTCTTTTTTGCACGGAGGAAAAGAGTTAGCTCCAAGGCCTCAGAAATGCCCAACTGTCCTCTAATACCTTTCTTCTCAAAGTGTGGCCTGTGGACCCACAGCATCAGCGTCGCATAGGAGCTTGTTAGAAATCCAGAAACCCAGCCTTCCTCTGAGATCTGCTGCTTTGGAATCTACATTTTCACAAAATCCCCTGGTCATGTGTTTGCAAGTCAGAGTTTCAGAAGTTCTAATTCAAGCATCCTTCCTACTCAAATCTCTACCCTATTCTAAGAGCTGGGATTGCTCATGAATTAGCAATGTTGTTAAGAGAAGCAGCCAGTGCCACCGGAGCTCTTTCATGTGACTTCCAAATCTGCTCAAAGCAGTACTGAATGTTGTGCTCATTAATCAGTGAAGTTCAGAAAAACTGTCCGAGGGCTGCCTTATGTCCAACCTCTTCACTGACGTCACCCCAGAGGTTTCTCGCTCATACCTCTAAAGTCCCAGTGTACTCAAGCCCATAATGCTTTAAAGAACTTTGCTTCCTATTCCAATTCCTATTTTTTTTACTAATCATTTACCGCTTGGTGTTATTTTGCTAATGCATGTAAAGACTCTCTGCAGTGAAACCGTTAGCTGTGTAAAGAAAAAGACCAATAATATTTTTTTCTTTATTCTGTTCCTTCAGTTAGTGCTCAATTATGATAATGATGATGTAATAGTGTGGAAAACACAAATGATTGATGCTCTTCCCTGGGAATGTAGGTGGAAGTAAATGTAGGTTGGATTTTTCCACTGTGATAACTTCACAAGAAGACTCTATTAAACCTAAGATTCTATCTGGCTCTTGGCAGGCAGGAAAACAAAGGCATTGCTAGTTTCTTCCTTATTGCTTCTCATGGTCATAGTACCATTAAGTCTTCAATCCCTCCAATATTTATGAAATAGATTTTCAAATATCAGATTTCTTTCCTTAACACATAGGAGGTCATTGTCCTCTTCCATGGTACCTTTACTTTGTCTTGCTGGACGTTAGCATCCCAGGGACCAATCAGAATTAAACTGAAAACATAAAATCAAAGTATTATTCGAGGGTGAAGAGGTGATGAGAAATAAGTTGAGAAATGTTAGAAACAAATCTTACTTCATTTAATCGAACTTCAACATAGTCTCCTTATCCAAACCACTGTTCCTTTTTGGTTCACTAAGTTATCATCACTAATCCAGCATTTAAATGGATTAGATGAGTACAGATGTTATCTGGGGTGTTATAAATGCAGTGACTTTGAATGATAGGTCATCCACTGCTTGAGAAATGGGGTTTTCGCTTGGCACTTGTATCTCTACTTTTCAAGCAGTCTTGAGGCTTTTTACTGTAATGAAATCTATGAGAAACATGAGGTTAACAAAATTTTATCTCTGTTTTTTTGTAGAAATGTTGGGGGAGTGGGGAAATCAAATTTCACCTTCTGTCGTACCACTGACTTGACCTGTAAAGATGATGAATATCAAGGACTAAAACTAGAAAGCACTGAATTTTCTTTTTAATGAGTCAAAGCTGAGCTTCCTATAAATAATGCATTTGGGTTTTTTTTTCATGGACTTGTCCACCTTCTAAACGTTTCAGACCTTGAATTACTCTAAGCTTGCCATGTGTGGTTTGACTATTCTGTGACAGCATTGCTTTCTTTCCATGAACAATGTAATTAAACTCTTGATTGAATGAAGAAACATGCCCTTGGCTGTGTATAGCATTTTGATTTTGAAAGCCTTCTCCTAGCTGAAGCGAATCAGTTTCAGGATGGAAAGGTCAAGCGGCATTTCAAAGGCTGCAACTGTTAGACCCAGCCTCTGAGTTACTTTCTTAAACGATGGCCGCCCTATTTGTAAAAGCCTGGCCATTCCCAAGAATGGGCGAATGATGGTTATTAGTTGCGTTCACTCTACTTATCCAATCAGTTCTGCTTCCCACAGATCCATGTTTGATGGTTATGTTTTCTATCAGGAGCTGGGAAGCTATTGACCTTGATAAGCGGTTAATTTCTTTCTTGAATTTGTGCAACATCTCCATATCATGTCTCTCTATTCCCTAATTTCAAGCGTTGGCTTGTTATCTGGTTGAAAACAAGATCAGGGGCAATGGTAAGAATGGTCCATTTTACATCAAGTAAGCTTCCATGAATTCCTAAGCGGGGGGCGCTAGGGAGAGGACATTTGAACTCCACAATGATTTTTATATTGTAGCTCATAGTTTTCCTTTTTTTCTCTTAGTGTCTAAAAATCTATGATTGAGTTTCTGTTTTGGGTGAGTGTTGACTCCTCAACGTAAGAATATCAGAACCTAACAGGAAAGTGGAATGTGACAATGTTATCAAATGCTATGGAAGAAAAGCTGAATCTTTCCTTATGATCCTTGGTGTGGCCAGGTTGGGAAGTGGAGACAGAATCAAACAAAACTCTCCTTTATTCTTTCAGTCCCCTACATTGAAAAGGAGCAGTTACTTCCTTAGGTTGCTTTCTAGATGCTTTTCTAGGGATTTAACTTGTTGGTTTATGGTCCAGTAGGAGACTCAGAGCTCATCGTAAAGTCTGCATGCAGAACAGGTTCAGCCCAGACTAATGAATGGAATTATGTAATTGATTGGTTCTGTTTCTATTTCTAGGCCTCCTATATTTTGAAATGAGAACATAGAAGTGGCACTCAGGTTCACAAGGGCACCCTTCAAAGTCCCTCATTTCTCCTTTCTCTTATATTGCACAGCCCATAAAGAACACAGCACATTTTCCTTCCTTGAAAGATTCTTAGCATTTATGTTTTAGATACAAAAACTCCCTTGCCTATTGCTTCAAGCAGTGTCTTCTATGACTCAGAAGACTGTAAGCAGGGATATTTGTCAGGCAAGATGTACTTCCCAGGAAGTTCTAGAGCAGGAGGTGTGCTAGCCCTTGAAGAAAGGCATGGGTGAAAGCAGGAGAATTAGGTTCTACCGGTGGATTAAGCAAATTATTTAAACCCATTGTTGGTATTCAGCCAGCAGGTACCAGTATGGATGGTCACATTGCAAAAAATAAAAATATTTCTTCACTGGTTGGTAAATATTTGCTACCCAGGACCTTCCAAAGTGCCCTGCCTCCTCCATTTTGATTGGCCAATCAGGTCTTGAAAGTCTTGCTTCTAAGATATCAGGATTAGCTTTCCCCCAGTGACTTTGGAAATTCAGATGTACCCTCACTAGGTCCTGAGTCACCTTGGTACCCTCCAGCCTGCCAGCTAGACTGTCCAACATGGCTCCCCCATATGCTGGGCTTGCAGCAACCCTGGACTCCTTGAGACTGTGATGCCTGAGCAGGTTGGTATTCCCTGAATCACTGTCTCATGGATGTCTATAGGTGTTTCAGCTCTGAGAGCAGCTGAGGCCAGATGGAGGGCTGAGCCTCAGCTCTATTTTTGGTTAATTCTTTTAATGCCATTCATACTTTGATTTCATTGCCTTTGTTCTGTGGAGACAATGCTAACTACCCTTATGACCTTGTGACTTATTTATTCACATAGAATAAATTACATAACACATAATGATTGGTTCTATGATGTCTACAATGACTTTTTAAACTCTTACTATTTTTATCTCTTTTGCCAATGAAATTCTGTTCGATGAATAAAACCTTAAAAAAGATAAATGGAAAAAAATATAAATCACTAATTGCGTGACTCAGAGAATTACTGTTGACATTTTGTGTTTTTTTTTGTTTTTTGTTTTTTCGGTACACGGGCCCCTCACTGTTGTGGCCTCTCCCGTTGCGGAGCACAAGCTCCGGACACGCAGGCTCAGCGGCCATGGCTCACGGGCCCAGCCGCTCCGCGGCGTGTGGGGTCTTCCCGGACCGGGGAACGAACCCGTGTCCCCTGCATCGGCAGGGGGACTCTCAACCACTGTGCCACCAGGGAAGCCCAGACATTTTGGTATTTTATATACATAAATAGTAAATGAATAATCTCATATATACTTGTATAACTTTTAAAAATTTTAACAATCTATTGTGAACACAAGTTTCAAGATTTATAAGAGTTGGGTGGGAACTTTAAAGTCAACTAGTTTATCTTTCTGGCCAAGGAAAAAAAATTCCTTTACATGACATTCTTCTCAAATATTCTCCAACTTTCTCCTTGATATCTCACAATCTATTGTGATATCTCCCTTCACTTTTAGATCATTAATTGTTCCAGAAAGTTCTGTTTTACTCTCAATCTAAATTCTTCCTTCCTATCTTTTACCCACTGATCTTGTTTTTCCCCTTCTTAGCGTACACAAGGGGGTGGAAGTGGCACAGAAAGGGCAGACTTAGAGGGTGGTAGGAGCTTGCTGAGCTAAGGCAAAGGCCAGTGGCATTGCTGAGCAATAATAATTGGTCATGAGATTGCAGGAGTCTCTTGGGTGATCCTTTTAACCTATTGTTCCTACTTTCTCTTTTCTACTGAGACTTACGTTGGTGGACTTATGGCTTTGATGTCAAACTGGAAAGCTTTAGAAGTTTTGAAAGTTCAGAAGAAAGAAATCATATTTCCCACTTCCATGGTTTTTTGGCTGGACACAGTACATTAAAAAAAATAGGAGAATGTGTTTGAAAATAACTTGAGTTGGAAAATATCAAGAGGTTAATTCACTATCATTTGATATGTTGAAACTTGTCTCCCTGTTACCTTCATTGCTCTCTGGTCTTGAGAAGATTCATAAGACAGTGACGTTCAGTGCATGAGTGTTTAGAAGGGGAGTGCTATGCAAAGGTCAAGTGTGAGTGTAATTCTCTGCAGGAGTGGTTGACCAGAAGGTTGTTCACATTATTGTATTCCATTGACTAATTCACTCATTTATTGAGTATTGAGGCAAGGTGGGGAGATGTTGTGGGTAATAGACGAATTCCTTGATTACTGGTTAGTGAAAAAGATAAACAAGTAACACATGATTACTCATTAAGTAAAACTTAATTAAAATTGTGCTAATACCTTTGAAAGGAAAGGATTATCTTCTGTGTCTTAAAACATCCAGAAATGGGGATTTGGGGAGGACTGAGGACAACAGAGATTATAGCCTTGAATAACTACGGATCTTGGCTGCCTGGGTGGGATTCATGGTCTGAGGCATTAGAGGAGAGCATGGCAGTGAAGGAATGATGACTGGGAACAGATGAGTGGGGAGGGGTGAGGCACCACGTGATTCTGAATTGGGTTGCAACTCCGTCTTCCTTCTCCATCCTAGTTAGCTGTTACTCAGTGAGAAAGGGCTAAGTTTTCAATGCTTATAGCACTGTTCTAGATGAGGGGTCAGCAAGCACATTCTGTAAAGGGCCGGAAAGCGAATATTTTAGCTTTGAGGGCCATGCAGTCTCTGTAGCAACTATTCAACTCTGGCATAGTAGCATAAAGTCAACCACAGACAATCAGTAGGCAGATGAGTGTGGCTTTGTTCTCATAAAGCATTATTTATAAAAGTAGTCCAGATTTAGCCTGTAGGCCATAGTTTGCTGACTCCTGTTCTAGGCTCTCATCTTTCAGTCACAAACCAATGTATGGAACTTAAGGTATCACTATATTGAATGGTTCTGCTCAGAATATAGCTTCCTCCAAACCTATGCATTGCTTACATTTTCTACATTATCCCACCCTTTGTGTGTCTCTCATTCGTGGCTGTGTGGGGCAGAAGGGAGAGATTTTGGCCTGGGATTTATCTGCCATTTGACTTGTGAGTTTCCACCTCTAAACGTTTCAGTAAAATATTGCTATTAATTGTAAGATAGTGGGCTCTCCTCCTTGGAGGGTCCCTGAGAGATGTCTCCCATCTCATCCCTTCTGGAGGCCGATCCCGCATTCCTGTCGCCATGTGCTCCTGTTCTTTACTTGTCTCTTCTGAGCAGAGCCCATCTTCTTTTTTTCCTGGCTCAGTACGCACGGTGGTGGCTCTGTCTTGGGCTGCCTTAGCAAATCCAGTGCCGAAGTCTGGTTGCTTCTCCCAGCTAACATGAGCCATCTCTAATGAACTCTGATCGGGTATGGCGAATCTGAAGAGGTCCTTTGAATCCAAACCAGTGAGAAGTTTGCACTGAGGGAAAGAATTGACATTGGCTGTACACAGAAAAGTCTGTGTGTGATGGTGTGCTATGGGAACCAAAGCGATAACCCCTGTGAGGGAGGCCCTCCATGCTGCTCAGAGCCACAGAGGTATTGATCAGTCAGGCTTTGTTCCTGCCTTCCTTTTCTTTGGAGAGATTGTTACAGTCTAGATGGTGGACATCCATGAACTCGCTAATAAATGAATGGGCTGTGGTAGTTAGAGGAACTTTGCAGTTCGCAGACCATTTTTACCCAGAAAGACCCTGCTGTTTGAGATTGGGTTAAATCTGCTCTTAACTGGAGGCAGAGAAAAAGAATTTATGAAAGCTTATGAGGCTGCACACCCTGTGGCTAGATTTAAAAAAAGTATATATATATATATATATATATATATATATTTACCTCGAAGGAGTAGTCATGAGGTACAATCTGTTTTATTTCTAAAATTATGTCTTGAATGATTTATCCCTATTGTTTCGTTCTATGTGGACATGCCCTTGATACAGTAGGGTCCACGTTTTATTATATTTCCTTTAGAATTGGTGAGTCATAGTTTTGGGGGCTGGAGGCCATTGGGACACATGGATGGGGGAAAGAAGACAAATTTTAATCTCAGAGCACACCCTTCTGTGCTCTGAATGGTTGTTCTGTCCACCCTGAGAAAAACTGACAGGTTCTCATCTGTCTATCCTTAGTTCTCTGTGTGTCATTCTGTAGGAAATGTGGTTCTGTGACATTTCAGTGCCTCGCAGGGTGAAAGCTGAGAAAGTGCTATATTATCAAGTCAGAGTCTCTGAGACTTACATTTGGCCTCACATGTGTTGGCGAGTAAATTCTTCCCCCTGTTTTGGATGTGGTGACTGGGTTGCTGGAGAATATCCAATCACTGTGTTGAATACCTGAAACTTATATAATGTTGTAAGTCAACTATACTTCAATTAAAAAGAAAAGAATTAATCCCACACCCCTAATTTATCCCTCCCTCCCACGTTTCCCACTCAAATGTTTTGTAATAACCTATAAGGGAAAAGAATCTGAAAAAGAATGGATGTATGTGTATGTATAACTGAATCACTTAGCTGTACGCCTGAAACTAACACAACATTGTAAATCAACTATAGTCCAATATAAAATAAAAATTAAATTAAAAAAAAAGAATTAGACCACTTGTAAAGTGAGGAGGGTCTTCCTCGACTGTTTCCACCTGTTTACTCTTTGGAAGACAGAGTAGAGATAAGCTCTAGTTTTGGTTCAGAATCCAGGTGCCTCCCCAGACTTGCACACAGTGCTGCCCAGACATTATAACTTACAAAAGGAAGATAACACTGTTCTGTCCACACTGGAAGGTGGGCATGAGAGGCAAATCAGATAATGTATGGAGAGTGCCCAGAAAGGTAAACATCATCATGCAGGTACAAGGTAATTGTTGTTGTCATTGTTGATCCCTGACCTGGTGGAAGGCTCTAGCTCATTAAGAGCCAGTTCTGAGTGTATTTCTTTATGTGTGTGTGTTTTGTTTTTTTTTGTTTTTTTTTTTTTGGTTGCGCTGTGCAGCTTGCACTACCAGGGATTGAACCTGGGTCCCAGGCAGTGAAAGCACCAAGTCCTAACCACTGGACCGCCAGGGAATTTCACGTGGCACTTTTTTTTTTTTTTTTTTTTCCTTTCTTTTTTGTCTCTGCTGGGTCTTGGTTGCTGTGCGGGCTTTCTCTCGTTACAGCGAGCGGGGGCTACTCTTCATTGCGGCGCGCGGGCTTCTCATTGCGGTGGCTTCTCTTGTTGCGGAGCATGGGCTCTAGGCACGTGGGCTTCAGTAGTTGAGGCTCGTGGGCTCAGTAGTTGTGGCTCCTGGGCTCTAGAACGCAGGCTCAGTAGTTGTGGCGCACGGGCTTAGTTGCTCCGCGGCATGTGGGGTCTTCCTGGACCAGGGCTCAAACCCATGTCCCCTGCATTGGCAGGCAGATTCTTAACCACTGGACCACCAGGGAAGTCCCTGAGTATATTTCTGACTGTTGGACTGTCATCATTCAGACTGAGAATGACAAGTCTTTCTCTTAAGGTTACGAAGGTAGTTCATGCAATTTCTTTTCATGGAAAACTGAGATGGAAATTCTTTGCCCCATCTAGGATGAACCTGGTGATATCAACAGGGAGTTTTCCTTCTCCAAAAAGCATGACAATACCATAAGAAAGTATGTCAGGTGCTTCCTAATTCAGTGTAATTTCTACTTCTGTCATTCTTTGTTTAGTTCTGTTTTGTTTTGCTTTGCAAATGGGCTATTACTCTTCAACTTAGGTTTTCCTAAGTATTGTTCTGTAGTTGGATTTTTCGTTTAGAAACCTGACCTTAAGTAATCTGGAAATAGCTGAATAGAGTTCAAAAAGAAGGGTATGTTACCATTTGTGTTGAGTGTATATATGTAAAAGAGCAGACAGAGAAGAGTGGGTAAGTAATCGAAGAAGAAGGCAGTCCTCCATGTCCTTTCCATGATGTTACAACAGTGACTTCAGAAACAGTTTTCAAGTGGAGGGAATCACTGGGTCATAGGCGTGAGACCTTTCCCTCTCAGCTTGTTACATTTATTTTTTCTTTAATTGTCAGTGCTGGAAAAAATGTGATGAAAAACAGATTCGTATTGAAATATCAGCATGTCATTTATAAGCCAATGGTGATGCTATTTTAAAGTCAGTCTTCATGCATGAGGCTGTACAGAATTGATCATTCATGACTATATATCTCAGTGAAATCCGAATATAACTGCCAGAATAAATATAAAGAGTTTTTGTGATTAAAAATACACGTACAGCCTGAGTATGATTGGAATAATGGAATCACAGGATTGTGGTGCTAACAGTCTGACTTCAGTTCCCTCATTTTACCGCAAGACACAGAGATAATTGTTGAAAAGCAAACGCCACTGAACATGAAAATTCAAAGCGTAATGGGTAAGGTTCAAACTAGAAATTGACTCAAAAAGCAAAAATAGAAGGAGTAATAATTAATGGAAATCACCAAAGAGCGAAGAATATTGGTTGGTCATTTTAAAAATTACTTTTTTAGGGTGAGGAAATAAACAAGATGGCAGAGGGTCTCAAGGAAACCACTGCTATGTTCTTTTGAGATTTTTACTTCTAGACTGCTGTTTGAAGCAGCTATATCATATAGAGATCATGGAATACAAAAAGTGTTCCAGAGTTTGGTGGAAGGAGGGGTTCAGTAGTCAATGGGACATTTTTACTCAAATGTGAGCTCTATTACACAGAGAACTCTTCATCAGAGGATTGGCTGCTTTCTCCCTGGATGCCACCTCCTTAGGGTCCTGGAGAAGACATTGGCAATGTTGAAAGGACTTTTTTTTTTTTTTTTTTTTTTTTTTGCGGTACACGGGCCTCTCACTGCTGTGGCCCCTCCCACTGCGGAGCACAGGCTCCGGACGCGCAGGCTCAGCGGCCATGGCTCACGGGCCCAGCCGCTCCACGGCATGTAGGATCTTCCCGGACCGGGGCACGAACCCGTGTCCCCCGCATCGGCAGGCAGACTCTCAACCACTGCGCCATCAGGGAAGCCCAGGACCATATTTTTGATGACTTATTTTTCATCTTACTAGACTCCCGTATCTTGAAACAGGTATTTTAACTTATTTATTTTTATGTCCCCAGCAATTAAAACAAGGCCTAGGTGCTAAGTAATTTGTACATATTTGCTTATGGGAATGAATACATCAGAAATTTAAATGCCAACGTAAAAATAGTGCTTCTGTCTCTAGATCAAAGGTAGTCAAAGTGCTACTTAAATTGTGTGACTTTTCTTAAATACTCCAGAAGTCATTTATGTTTTGTGAAGTCTGTGAGGAAGAGCCCCGGACACCTCCTAAAACATATTCTAATTTTTTTTTTTTTAAATGAGAAGTTTAGTTAGTTAATGGTTGCTAAGAGCTTTGAGGAAGAAAAATGCTCTTGAATTGCTAACGATTTCAATTCTGTTTGCTGTTTCACTTTCTTAAATTCTTCACATTGTTTAGCAGGCCAAGGAAGATGGCTTCCTAACTAGACCCCCTTCCTTGTCCCATTCTTCTCTGGGCATGTACAGAAATGTGTGGAGTTCATTATTGTGGAATCATGGGAAGATAGGATTGATCTGAAAAGTACTATTTGAATGAATCTAACAGATCTCTCTTTGCTTTGTACGAGTTTCCTCATAGTGTTATATTTTGGACCTGATGGAGTTTCAGGACTCAGGGAATGAGAGTCTCCCTAAATATTTCACCCTGGGTGCCTTGCTCACCTCAGTCTAGTCCCGCCTTGTGTGTAACCCGGGCAAGGCTTTGATGGTAGAGTCGACCAGGCTGCAGAGTAAGGGAGACCCTCAGTTGGACTATTTTACCCCCTGATCATGCCCTCCTTCTAATCATCTACTCATTTGGGAATTGTTTCCCCAGTTTACTAAATTCTGCACTAAGAGATGGAAACCTTACAAAATATCTCAGACATATTTTCAAGTTCTGAGCCAATAAGTACTAGGTTGAGTAGTACTTTAGTTATATTCACTAATTTTGCCTCCAGCCACCAAAAGGGCTCCCTGTCTAGCAGACCACTGGACACATTTCTAATTGAGCCTTTCACTGTCCCATAAAAGTAAGCTCTCCATAGTACTAGACTCAGTTCGTCTCTAATGCTAAAGAAACCCTCTGAGTATTGGTTGTGCAGTTGGGTAAGTTAATGCTGGGGGAGTTCATTGCCCCTTGAGTAACCCAAGTGCACTGTTTGAGAGTCCATGCGTTGGCTGGGTTACTAGGGCAGTGCTTTAGTCTAACCCATTCCTCAAGGCTCTCTCTATACAGTGAGGGGTGGGTGCATGTCCTTTGGACTTTTAGAGTTGATAGCAGCCATTACACACAAGGTTAGACCTATTTTATAGTGGTTTATTATCTGGTGTTATATATAGTTTATTATATGGTAGTGAGCCTGAATATATGCTTGTGTATATATAGGTCTGCATGCAACAAAACATTTTGGCACTTATTAACGCGAGTGTATTTGTATGATTTAATTGTGAATAAATGTGCACATAAATATGAATATGCTTATTTCATCCTCCCCCTTACCATCCCCTCTTCTCCCCTGGTTTAGACATCAAAGTGTTTTAACAATATAGAACCAAAAAAGCAATGTGGCTGCTGTGCTGAATTTAATTTATATCGCTCAGGGCAGCTCTGTGATCACTTAGAGGATGGAATGACAAAAAGCTGAGATGATAAAAGAAGACTCAACCATCGGAAACAATTTGTTGTTTGTATGGGAAATGCAGTACATTTTACTAAAAACCTGTACTTAACACCATTATCTTGTTAGGGCTGTAGGCACCTCTATTCCCACACTGGGTTTGAGTGTGTTGATAACACACCTGTGGCTTATAATCAATGACCTGGTTCTCCAGCAGTGGAAGTTCACTTTTCAGAGAAAGAAAGACAGAATTTAAAAAATGTAAACACAGCCAGAGGAAGAGTTTCATGGGAGAAGATATAGGAATCTAGTATCAGCTGAGAAGGTGGATTGAGGCAGCTTAGGGGCCCAGAATTTTCTTTTTTTTTTTCCCAAAAAAAATGTGCAAGTTACCCTTCCCCACCCACCACCAAGTATAACCTTTAACAAAAGTCAGCTGCTAGAGTGAAGTAACAATTTTGTGACCATCTAAAATAAATATGAGAACGTGTGATATGGGCCTCAAGGACCCTGTTGTCTGTGCTGTTCTACTTTTGAGGAGGCTTTCACAAATAAACAGAGCCTACAAATGAGCAATTTTTTCAGCTGTGTGTTTGCATCAATAGTGTAGCTGAGATAAAGAGATGACTCTACAGAACTACAGGTGGACTTCTTCAGTGGAGCGCTTTGGCTCTAGTTTCATAGTTGGGAATTTCTTCTGTGATATGTATATCAACAACTGAACTTTGCTTCCTGACTCAAAACTTCTATTACTCTCTTTTCTTCTGTGCTTTTTAGGGAAGCACACTATGTTGGATTTTATCACCTGAATAATGCCCTCAATTAATTCCCTTCTCCAGTCTTAGCTTTCACAGGTTATATGATGCTAACACTCTAGTCACTCTACCTCATTCTTCTCTCTCTACCCGAATAGGTGATGGGCTTTACCGTTAGGATCTCATCAGCTGTGCTCAATGAAGCACATTTGGTTGCATCACATTTGCTAATTTAGATCATCCTTTAGAAATGTGTAGAGTTTACTGCATAGAACTTAGGGAGAGTGAATACACATGTTCAAATGGATTTTTGGTTTCTAGTGAGGATATTTATCATTGGGATTCTTTTCCTTCTTCATGTTACAAGCTAAAAATTGTTGAACTCTTTGCTTTAAACCCCAGAAGCTCGTAAGGGACAGAGATCATTTTCTTTCCTTTTTAGTATCTAAGACTATTGAGAATGGACTGGGCACTCATGGCATGTTTACTTGTATTGAGTAAATATAAATGCTGTATATATTCACGAACCTTAATCAAGCAGTATTAATGATAGGGGCAAGACACAGGAGAGGAATTGAATATAGAAAAGGCCAACATTAGAACAGCTCAGCTTGGTGTTTTGAAACCAAGGAAACTAAATGGTTTGCCTGTAGTGTGAACAAACAAAAAACGGAAAACAGACAATAATACCACATCACCTTTGTACTAGCCTTAATAAGTTGCCTTGACTGAAGAGCCTAAGACTCTCCCGAACTCAGGAGTCTTGACTCAGACCCAGTGCTTTGATGTGGTCTAGAAAGATGAGTACATAAAATGTCTTGTTACCTAAAATGCTAATTTCACACAGACTTTGTGGAGGTTTGTATGAGAGAAAGAAATTTGAGAAGCAGAAACAAATGTGTATTACACTCTTCTTTTCTCTCTCCCATATTGATTTATCAACCTCTTGGGACACTGTCATTGTCTAAATGTCATAGCCCTTCCTGGAATTAACAATCTAATACAAGGCTGAAAGTTGCTGAAAGAGGACCTCGGGGCTTTTAGCTCTACTTGATCCCCTTTGTGGCCGCCTTTGGACAGAATTATGTGTTAGGACCTTGATTAAAATTAAATCCAGATTTTTAGCTCTATATAGCCCTTTGTTCTGCATAGACTAAGAATTACATGTTGGTGATAAAAGGATTGTGATCCTCCTAACTATGAGAAGAACCTGGATATCAAAGCCAATCACGAGGAGGGCTAAAGTACAAGCAGACATGGAATTTAAGAAAAGTGAAACTACAGCACACATGTTAAAGATTTGTCCAAGGTTAAGGGAATTAGCAAACCAAATCTGCTCTATAATTTTTTATTAATAATGTAGGAAAATAATGAAATGCCTTCCTTCCAATGGAGAAGGAAGGAGGGCTTGATTCCTCTGCCTCCCAAGATTTCCATTGTACAGTCAACAGTAGGTAGGATGGGCTTGAATTTCTCTCTGTTTGTGTGTACATGCTGTCAACCGTTTACCCTAGAGGAAACTGTGCTCAAAACACACTAAAATACTTTCACTCCTCTGACATTCTGGACAGTTGTTGATGACCTCTGTGCTTTTGTCTGTGTGACTGTTCCTCCGCAAAAGAGAGTTCCCTTTCTCCTCTTCTGCTCCATTCATTTATTCATTCACTGACTTTCTCAGCAGCCATTTAGTGTTTATCTACTGTGGTTAACAATCTAGGTACTTTACACGTACCATCTCAATTAATTACATACCTTGCTGTGGCCTTCAGTAGTTAGCACTCATCTCAGATAGCTATACGCTCAGTTAATATTTATTAGAGTAAATGAAGTAGTAAGAAAGACTACATACAAAGGTGCAAATGTGTAAAAGCTGAGGAGAGGAAGAGAGAAAGAATAGTATGGTGAACATAAGTCCATATAAAGCCATCAAAACAGTACCTGGAGTATTCAGGTGGTTAAAACAGATCTGTGGGCAGCAACCATACCTGGCCCTGGCTAGCCTACCTCCTGTTCCCCTCTGCAGATGTCATTAGCAGAAGATAATCTCTGTCTTTAGGCATAAAGTCCTTTTGAGCAAAGAGCTGACTGTTATTGCAGTGCTCTTTGAGGGAGCAATTTTACTTAAGGACATTTTATAAACAAGTGCTTAACCTCAGCTTTTTTTTTTTCCTTCTCTAATTGGTCTAAATGTGAAATTAAATTAGCTTTTGATGAATAGTTCCTGTGCTGTTAAAATTATGATTTTTTCTCCAGAAGAGAGGAACCAGCATACATTACTATCCTGAGCGTTTTCCGTTCAGAACTTTAATGGATCACTTAGAGAAATGCCCAGTTTGTCTTTTCTTAGTGACAGGTAAAATCCACATCAGCTTGTGATCAGAGATGTTTATTTATGAGGCTTCTACAGGTTAACATGCCCTTAAGTGGTTTTTCTTGTGAATCTCCAGGAATGACCATGAACTGCCACATTACTATTTTGTTCATTATTGGTTAAGCTCTTGAAAAAGCCAGAGCAGCAAGGGTGATTTAACAGCAACCATTTAGATATTGTCACCCTTTATCTTAAGCCATTGAGGCCTGATTCAAGCATTGGCCTTCCCTTAAATAATAGTAAAAGTGGAATCTTTGCCAACCATTCATGCCTGCTTTTTCTTGTAGAAACTGCAGAAACCAAATACTGCAAAATAGAACAAAACACTTACAAACAATATGGCCATTTCCTTTTCTTTTCTTAGTTATCTGGAATTCCACAGGGCTTGATTCCGAGAATTCTGGCACATGGAGATTTTCGTAGAGTCTATAGACCTTCATACAGACTATTGGTGAAGCAAGTTTCACAAAGTACCGTAATAAATGTCAAAGAAGAAATAGATTAACTAAGGACTCCAGGTGAATTTAGAAGGGTAGACATAGCTGTTCATGCTCATTGAGGAAGGTGAATGTCTTCATTTTCATGATTATCTCAATGGATATAATTACCTAAATTTGGTTAGAAATTGAGAGCACTATAAAACATAGAAATCTAACTCATAGAAGACCACGTGAAAAGAAAAAAAAATCCAGAATCTCACATTGAGAAGATTCAGGAAAGTGACTTAATGTCATGACTTAAGCAACTTTCAATTTTAGTTCAGTAAGCCTTTATTGAGCACATATTATATACCTCAGCACTATGACATAAGACAAATATATAAAATAAACTCTACACTTAAGGAAATTGTAATCTTTTTTGTGACGCAAGATATATAACCATGAAACAGGCAGAGGATGGTTTATACTATATAATATGTACTATTTTAATTATGTTATAGGATGGTCTTTCTTTAAATCATAGTCTTTCCCTCTTCAAGGCGAATATTGAACTTTGCTTCCTAACACTGGAGTTTGTGTACAAACTCTTGTAGCAAAGCTAAAATGTATATTTACAGAGCAGTTTGTTCGGAGTCATAAAAGTGAAGAACATTGCTGAAAGCATCCTGTGGTCTCACTATTGTCATCGGATATTGTATAGCAAACCTCTCTTGAGTGCCAGGGGGAATGTGATGTTTCTTTTAAAAGTTTCTTATTCACAGATTTTTTTTTCAATAGTGTTTTGAATAAATGCCCATTGCTTAGTGAGAAATCAAAGTGTACGAGACAGAGTTGAAGCTTTGGCATACACAAGATCTGGGGTTTTTTCTCTTCTCTCTTTCGTTCTTTTTTAAAAAATTTTTTAAAAATAAATTTATTTATTGGCTGCATCGCGTCTTCGCTGCTGCGTGTGGGCCCTCTCTAGCTGCAGAGAGCGGGGGGCCACTCTTCATTGTGGTGTGCATGCTTCTCATTGTGGTGGCTTCTCTTATTGCAGAGCATGGGCTCCAGGTGCACAGGCTTCAGTAGTTGTGGCACATGGGCTCAGTAGTTGTGGCACACGGGCTTAGTTGCTCCGCGGCATGTGGGATCTTCCTGGACCGGGGATGGAACCCCTGTCCCCTGCATTGGCAGGTGGACTCTCAACCACTGCGCCACCAGGGAAGTCCCACAAGATCCGGTTTTAAATCTTAGCTCTACAGCTTCTTATCTCTGTGGTCTTAGTAATGGTTATTTAATCTGGGGTTTTTGGCCATTGAAATAGTTCACTAGTAGAAAACACGTAGGACCAAGTATTTAATGTTCTGTTTTTCAGCACTCTCATCTCTGCTCCCATGCTTGTTATGACTGTTTTCAGCTATAATTATTATTAGTGATAATGGCCCTTTAATTCACTTTCCCAGCTGCAGAGTTCACTTAATATTTGTGCGTCACTTTGTGGCAAAGGTCCTTCTAGGAATTTTATTATCTTTCTTTCACCACTTGGGGTGTAGGGGATGAGCCCCGAACTGGAAGTTAAAAGACTTAATTTCTAGCTCTGGCTCAGTTTCTAGATCCCTAGATAATCTTGGGACAGATACTCTTGTCCCTTGGGGCCAGTTTCTTCAAATGTAAAATGGGAGTGTTAGATTTGGGACCGCTGTGCATTCTTGTGAGGTACAAATACTTGAGATTCCCTTTAGCTTTGAGATCTTCTGTGGCTGGAAGCCATGTGTGTGTGTTTTGGTGTGTGTAGGAGTGGGGTGGTGTAGGCTTGGGTGCTGCTGAGAATCTTGGGAGGAACCGTGGTGTCGTGAGGGGCAAGGTCTGGAGACAAGTCAGAGGTGGTTCTGAGCCACAAGCTGGGACGGAGGACTTAACCCCTCTGAGCTTTAGTTTTCCTTTCCATGAAATGTGAATAATAACAGCATCTCCATCCTAGATCTGGGGACTGTGCTTGTCTGTGAAATCCCTGGCACCATGTTTGGCAAGTAGCACACACTCAGACATTACTTCTTCTGTTCTAAGGAAAAGGAAACTGGGTATGGAGTAGGGAAGGGTGCCAATACCAACATTTTGAAGAGCACAGCAAAATGAGTCTCCCTGGGAGCTCTAGTCTCCTTTTCGACTTCCTGACTGCTCTTGAGGAAGGGGAATAGAAATGGGTATAAAAGTCTGAAACAGCTTAGAAATCTGGTCCTTTGTCTTGGAGTTCACCCAGAGGAACTGAATCTCTCTCTGGTAACCTTGGGCTTGAGACCTCCTTGAGGTCTTTGAATTTTTATGATTATATAAGGTCATCTATGAATAAAGTTTCTACTCTTTGAGATAAATGAGGTGGTGTTCCAAACCATCTAGCAAACTCGTAAGAGAATGCATAATTACGTTTCAAGTTTGATGATTCCTATTATATCATCTTCCCAAGTGAACCAAGTGGCCTCTTTAAATTGTATCTTATGGTAACCAAGTGCATAAGCAATTAGCAAAGAAAAAACTGCTTGATTGTAAGAACCCACTATAAAAACACAATTTCCTTTATTCCACATTTTACAATTTCCAGCCATCAGTGGTCATTCGAGATGGACACTTGGGAGTCAGTGGAAGAAAACTGGCTTATAACCGTAGGTTTTACATCTGTCTCTTTGAGTATCTTAAACAAACTTAGAAATTCTGTAGACTGTCCTTGAGCCTCAGTTTCCTTCCCTGTAAAATGAGGATGTTGAAATAGTAAAACAGAAACAACTTATCAGATGCATTACAGAGCTAAAGTTGTGTGAGTCTGTGATGCACACAGCTTCTCACATCCAATGTATGAAATGTTTCTACCTGTTCTTTCTTGCCTGGCTGTTGTATCATAGGGAGTCTGCTGCAGAGGAGAAATGGAAGACTTTCCTTGAGTCTCTTTCAGCCTGGATAAAATAATATCAGTGCTTGCCAGCCGTACAGGGGCTGTTCTAAATCTATATACCTGGCATTAGGGAACACGTTTAGGTCAATTTAAAAAAAAATCACGAAGAACAACTTGGCATTGTAACCTTTGCTGGCAGCTTGAATACAAGGTATTAATTAGACAAGGAGGAAGGGGGCCACTAATTATTTTTAAGTGGAATAATTAGTGTTGCCGAATTCGTAAGTTGAAGGGCTTTATTAAGAAAAAATATCAAATCATGTTTGAACTGCAGTGATGTCACTGTGAAATTATAAATTGCTTCCTGAAGACCATACTTTGATCCTACAGTAAATGACGAGGTTCTGTTTGAGCCAGTTTGGATTTACTTAAGGGGCAGGTAATGGATGAAGTTGTTATAGCATCGTAGAAAGGACCATTTTTCAGGATCTAGGGGTAGAATCTTGTTATGCTGAAATGGAACCTTATTAAGTAATGCCCTGTATCTAAGGATGAAGTCTTCGGGCAGCCAAGCTATGTATATTTCACTGGGCGCAGGGTGTAACTTCAACATCGAAGTGGTTCAAATTGCAGAGCAGAAGCTTAAACATCATTGAAGAGCCTGACCAGCGCTCTGGGCCTCCTATGCCTATTTTATGTACTCAGTCTATTCATACTCCAGTCCTGCCCTTGATGCGATAAAAGGACTGACTTCACACTCTGTCCCACCGCTGAGGGGGGCTTCAGACCTCGATTGAGGTGCCAGTGTCCCAACAGAAGTTGGGTCAATATTGGCAGATCCTCCACTCCCTTTGCTCTGGCTGTAAGGTCTGCCTTCCCTAGGCTGCTGTTCTTCTCTCTTCTCTTTTCTGCCCTACCAGCTCATTCTCTGGACCTCCTGCTTATTTTTAATCTTATTTTCCTGTTATGGGACGTTTCCAAACAGAATGTTAAAAATTGCCAGAATTACACCTTATAACTTTACAGGAAGAATCTGGGGGTAGAGTTGAGAAGCAAAATGAGAAGCTATTCTAAAGCTTTGGAATAATAAAGATGTCTCCCCCATCCATGCTTTGCGATCAACTTTTAGGAGAGACAAATAATGCTGTCTTTTAGGCCCTTCTGGAACCACAGGCCTTTGAGTGAGGACCTGAGATTGACTCACAAAGAGCCAAACCATCAAAACCCTGTGCTGCATGCACACACACTTTCCTCTAACATGCGTCAAGTAGTATTCTATGCTAGGTATATTTTCAGATATATTTATATTCAGAGATATAAAAATGAGTAAGAAATATTTTTTGCTTTTTAGGCTACATAGTCAGTAGGTGAAAGAGATAAATAACAGACATAATGATTTATGTGCTATAATAAAATTATTTACAAAATACCAAGGAACTAAGAATAGTGCAGCGACTTTCAAACTTCTTTTGACTGTGACCCACATATGATTGAAGCGCAAGTTAAAAAAACTACATGAAATGACTAGCTACATGCAACGACTGGTATTTTCTGTTCCATTTCTATTGTTTTTATACTTAAAATGCATGCTATGAACCAATAAATTTGAATGACCCTCTAAACGATCACAATCTAGTTTGAAAGACCTGGAAGGAGAGGATGCCCGATTTGGAACCCTTCTTGGGAAGAGGGCAGGGAGGATTTAGTAAGGATGTAAACTTCTTCTTTCCTCTTAAAGTAATAGATCTAATAATATAAATGATTCATATACATTGTAGAAAATAGAGAAAAACTATTGGCGTTGAGGGGATGAGGCTGAAGTGGTAGATATGGGCCAGAATATCAAAAGCCTTTTGGTTAGCAAGCTACACATTTTGAACTTAATCTTATAAGTGACAGAGAACTTTTAAAAAGCCTTAAGCAGGAAAGTGCCATAATCAGATTTCCATTTTAGAGAGAACATTCTGGTAAAATTTATAGAACAGATTTTGCTGAGATAAAACTGGAGTCAGAGAGACAGTTTGAGGACTATTTCAAGTATTCAGGTTAGAAAATTTTTGGATGTAAACCAAGATTCTGGTGTTGGCGTGGTAACAGTGACAAATTAGCTGTTTTGGAGATAGCCAACAATGACCAATTTGACCTGGGAAATGATAGAAATTAAGAAATTGAGGGTGACATCCAGGGTTCTGTCTTGGGTCTATGGGTAGATTGATGGTGACTTAATGAAAATGGGGAACACAAGAGACAGAGTAAACTGAATAGGAAGTAGATACTAGATTCTGTTTTGATGTAACATGTGTAACTTAGGTGTCTGTGTAGGAGGAAAATCCAGAGTTGAAAATCAGGTACTTTGACTTCTAAGTCTTTATTCTTCCTTCTTTTAATATTTGTGACTCATGACTATATTGAAATAGTCCCATCTTTAAAAAAATTCTCAACAAATAGAATTTAAATTTTCCTAGAATATACTATCATTGTAAAGGTGTATCATAATTTATTTGATCATTTCCCTAGTTTTGGGTGGTATATTCCCAGTTCTTCGTTATTAAGCATGATCCTGATTCATTCCTTAGAATAGATAAAATTTGTGAGTTAAAAGAATGAACATATTAAAAACTCATGATAGATATCTGTGAATGGTTCTCCAGAAATGTAGCAACGATTCACCTTGTCCTAAGTTTATAGGAGCACCCATTTCACCGTATCCCATCCAGTAATGGGTATTACCTGAAGCAATCTGGTCAGAAATGCTTTCATGTTTTAAATGGCATGTCTTTTATTACTATAGGGATAATGCTTTTATAATCATTGTATTTTTTAATGTATTTGTTAGACAACTGTGTTTCTGTGAATTATTATATACTTTGCCTGTCTTTTCTATTTGTATCTTATTAGTTATCTCATTGAATTTTATATATGTTTATTAGATAGCACTTATTTTTATATATTAAGGGTATTATTTTTGCCATATTGGTGTCAAACAGAGTTTTCACATTTCTGGCTAGCCTTTTATTTTTATTTATGCCATTTTTATATCCTGGTGTTTTATGTTTTTATGAGGCAAAATCTTTTTTTTTATGATTTCTTTCGCTAATCTTATACTTAGAAAATGTAACTTCATTCAAAAAAAATTTTCCCCTCTAGAATCTTCCTTTGTTTTCCCGGTTTCTTTGTATTACATACGGTTATTGTAATTTTTCATGCCTGTCTCTTCAATCTGGAGTTCATACTGGTGTATAAGATAACAAAATTTCAAACTTCGTCACACAGTTTTCCCTAATCTCACTCCATCACCATCCAGCCAGTCTCCAGTGTTCTATCCATTTACCACAGAATTTTTCCTCCTAGTGAATTTTTCTCTTGGTTTTCTTCAATCTGGAATGGCACCAACTCATCCTTCCATGTGTATCTAGGCAAATCCTATCTGTCACATAGCACTTCCTACAATAATTACTTTTCTGACCAATTAAAATTCTCCCACCCCTAATCACTTCTTTTCTTCCTTACAAATGTATTTACATTATTATTTTTAATAATAACATTCCCTATTTGTCTTCTTAGTTAAACATACATTTCTTGTGACTAGAAACTGCAGAGTATACTTGTTTGTTTTTGTTTTTGTGGTATGTGGCCTCTCACTGTTGTGGCCTCTCCCGTTGCGGAGCACAGGCTCCGGACGTGCAGGCTCACGGGCCCAGCCGCTCCGCGGCATGTGGGATCTTCCCGGACCGGGGCACGAACCCGTGTCCCCTGCATCGGCAGGCGGACTCGCAACCAGTGCGCCACCAGGGAAGCCCAGAGTATACTTGTTTTAAACAAGTGTGCAGCCCGACACTGGGCAGACAGGGAAACACGGGGCTTACTGGACTGGTGTTGAGTGATTGATGCCACATGAGCCCCGCAATCATCAGACACCCCTGTGCTGCACTAAGGAGCTACACTTGACACTGCGTTTCATTTTGAAGGTGAGGTTGGAATTCCGGCATGTCTTTGTGGAAGCTCTGTGCGTAAATTATTTTTCCTCTATTCCAGCCATAATTTAAATTTGTAATAATATCTGAAAGCATGTCAAATGTGAATGACATGGTCTCATGAGTTACTGTATTTCTGTGGAGACGATTCTTTGCAGTGTAGAGGAAGAGTCTACAGGTTCTCCGAAGGGTAGTTAAAAATTACAGAAATCTATAACATATATGAAAGCCACAAAAGCTCTTGTTAAGGTCACTGAGGACAGAAGGGAGTGAGAGCTGTAGGGGCTGGAGGAGGGGGAGTTGAGTGTTCAGGAATCACTACATAGGTCTGTTGTTAGAGTTATCAGGTCTTCCTTCATGCCTGCCTTTGGCATGCTTGATTCAGAAATTGACTCACTGAATTTCATTTGGAAAATTAGCAAAATGCAAGGCAGTTGTAAAATAAAACTGAAAGTATGTATTCAGATCTTCAGATCGTCTACTCTGACTTCAGAATTACTTTGCTGCCTTCGTATTTGACGGAGATTTTTTGCATTTTCTAAAAATAGTCCACTTTCCTTGTGATATAGACAAGTAATAGTAATGAAACGAGAGACATCTACCAGTGTTGACAATAACAGGAAAAACTCATTTAATTAATGGGTTCTCCAATAATAAGTTTGTGGATCAGCTTTCAACATAGTGATTAAACGCAACTGAAGCTTGGAGTTCTTGAGAACCAGAGGATTTTTGCAGAAGCTCAGATGTCTTTTAGGATGATTTAGTGTGTAGAACAAAGGAAAATTAAATGATGATTCAGAACTGTTGCTTAAAATTTTCCTGAAAAGCAAATGTAGAGGTTAAAGGAGAATGCACTTGGCTGGGTATTCTGTTTTCTTGTCTCGAGAGAGGAGGCATTACATGAGATAAAGGGCAAGTCTTCATTCTGAAATGATATACTCTTAGAGCAGCTAGTTCATTCTCGGCTTCCGAAAAAGCCTCCATCCGGGGAAAACACGTACATGGCTTAAAAATAAGCAGAGGATAAAATGTTTCTATATAATGCCTTATTAGCAGTAGTACTAGCAGTATTTTCCTGGCCAGTAAATTCCTTGAACTTAGAAACTTGAGTCTAAAGTCTAACTCGACTACTCACCAAACAAGTTAATGTTGTTTTCTTCCGAGAAATTCTAGTCATCCATAAGATTTGTTTATACTTAAATATTATTCTTTGGGGCTTTGAGTAGTTGCCCATTGGTTTTCCTCTTTTAAAAGGAAATAATATTCACATATTATTATTGCTATAAAAGCCATTTTATTAATAGAAAAGAACATTTATTTGGTGTATGCTGTGTGTCAGGGATCATGCTAATCATGGTGTATAGATATAGATGTGTATGTATATATATGTATACATATATACATCTATATAAACACATAGATATGTTATATATATGTGTATGTGCATATAACTATAGATATATATCCTAGTGTGTGTGTATACATACAAACAATATTGATTAAACACAAAATTGATTAAACAATATATATTATATATTTATATATTTGTATATATAAACAACTATATATGTGTGTGTGTGTATGTATGTATGTTTGTGTGTGTGTGTATTCTTGTTTAATCCTCACCACAAATCTTGAGGTTGTTTCCAGTGCCTGGCATATGGTCAGAACTCAGTATTATCTAACATTAATAATGCCATTTTCCCATTTCACAGATGAGAAAACAGAGGCCATTTCCCAGATGGCAGAACAGCGTACAAACCTAAGTCTGCCGAAAACAACTATTTTAGACTACGTCCCATGTGACAGATTATTGAACAACAGTGACAGTTATTAGGGTATTTCCTATATTCAAAAGACCTGTATTCAGTTTCAGTTCTAAGATCTTAGCAGAGACGTGGCTTTCATTTTTGCCCTCAAAAATGATTTTAAATTTAGATCCTGTGATGGAAAGTCATTAGGGGATTTTGGTAATCCTCATATTAGTTTTTCAGTCAGTAAGTGATGTTTTTTCTTGCGTAATGTTTCCCTAGTCATTTATTTTCATTCCTCTTCTGTTAGTCCACCAGGCCTTTTGTGAGTGTAATGAGTTTTGAAAGAAATGGAGTGATATATTAATTAACCAAGTAATTAGCTTGAAGAGCCCTGATTTTTCAAACCCCCAAGTGTATACATTATTTCTGGAAATATGTATTGGGAGATCTTGGTTGAGATGATTCAGGCAGAGGGAAAGGCAGCCAAGAGGTACTTAGCAGGACAGGCAACTCCTGGTTTTAAAAATTATGGAAGGAAATTGTTGGGAATTAAATCCTCAGTGCCCAATTTTGTGTGTTGTGTACAATTTCTGGTACATCAAAAATGCACACATAGCTTGTGCATGTTGCACAAGATGTATCACATACCACATGGCAGGTGCCACATAGCAAAAGCCACCTTTCCCTGTAAGTGCACTATCTCCACTGAAACTAAGTCTCCAGCTTAGTACCTTTCACACATACCATTTTGTCAGTGGCTCTGGTTTTTGATGCCATCCTTGTAGCTAATGAAAAAGACTAGTTTAACCCCTTGAACAGAATGAAGCAGGACCTGAAGAGTAACTAGAGTCAGGGGTAGACTGTTCTTTTTTTTTTTATGAAGTTTTTAAAAAAAAATTAATTTATTTATTTATTTTTGGCTGTGTTGAGTCTTCGTTGCTGTGCACGGGCTTTAGTAGCGGCGAGCAGGGCTACTCTTCATTGTGGTGCATGGGCTTCTCATTGCGGTGGCTTGTTTTGTTGCGGAGTGGACTTCAGTAGTTGTGGCGCGCGGGCTCAGTAGTTGTGGCTCGCGGGCTTCTAGAGCGCAGGCTCAGTAGTTGTGGCGCACAGGCTTAGTTGTTCCACGGCCTGTGGGATCTTCTCGGACCAGGGCTCGAACCTGTGTCCCCTGCATTGGCAGGCGGATTCCCAACCACTGTGCCACCAGGGAAGTCCTAGACTATTCTATTTCATCAGTAGCAAATTACATCAAATTCCACTGAAACTGTCTAGCCCATATTTTTTTAATAGCCCTTTGAATTGAAATAGACATATGAAAGGAAGATTCTTACACCACAAGAACTATCAATAATGTTCTTTGCTCTCTGTTTAGTATCGTAAGCAATGATTTAGTGTTTTGCAACAGACATGACGTGTCCACCAGCAGCCGCCCTTCTAGGATAAGACTTGATGTTGTACAAATGCAAATGAAATCGTGACTATCAGGACAGGGAATGAATGAATATTAGGGGAAGGGTGGCAGGAACATTTGGGGAATTCCAGGAGACCACAGAGGGGTTCCAGGTGATCACATTACCCAGACTCTTCTGTGTACGACAGTGGTGCGTTTCAGTTTTCACATATGTCAAAGCCACTGGAATCTTCTTCTGCGAAGCCTTGCTACGTGTGTGCACACAACCATCACCAGTAGCAGGAACACCAAGGGGGCGGAAGTTGCTTTAAGATCTTCCAGTACAGGGAAGGCAGAGCCATTATGTTCTGGCCTCATTCTTGGAGGCCATTGCATACCCACCTCTCTTGAACATTCTATAGTGGTAGACAAGATCCTAGCAGATTCAGTCCCGCTTTACATATGAAAGTAGTGTGTGTTTGTGAAAATTAACTGATATCTAGGTTTAAAAAATAAAAAGTGAATGCCTTCATTTACTGCCCATCACTGATGATGGTCTGTGGCCCAGAGCCAATCTTTGGCAACCCTGGTGGGTGTTCTTCAGGGGGCATTTATGCGTATGTGGCTCACCATGGTGTGTGTACCCCAAGGAGGGCCACTCCAGTTGGAGTTTATATGGGAGACTCTCCCTGGCATTGTGTAGAGTTCAGTGGGTACTGTACCTCCTGGCATTGTTAGGTATGGAAATCTATATTAATATCCGTATCTGTGGACTAAGGGGACTTTGAGGGCCCCTCTCTTAGGTCTGTCACCAACTTGTTCTATTACTTTGGGTTTTTATATTTTTTTAACTAATTAGGGCATCTGGAGAAGAGAGTTTTTCATATGTCAAAAATGGACATTGGGAAAGTGGATTTCCAGAGTCTTTTCTAGCTCCACAATTCTAGAAATGTGCTGTGCTTCTTCCCAGCAGTTGGTTACTTTGCAGCCACCCATCCGCACACCAGGGTGTTGGCACACAGTTCTCAAGATTCAGGGATCTGACAAGAGAATTGATTTTTGACTCATTGTTTAGGTTCTGCCAAATTGTTGTTTCCTGCTTGCAAATTAAACTCCCACCACGGAAGCATTTCCTCTTCCAAATGCCACCCTTTTTCTCACTGAAATCCATGCTGTATGTGGCATGGCCATCCCCAGTATCTTTCGAATGTGTGAAAACTGCCCCATTTAGTAAGAGCATTTCAGCAAGGCTTTCATCTGGGCTGTCAAGGTTCTGTCAGCGTCCTACAGGTGAACTGGAAAAGGAAGGGAGGATGTATCCTCTGGGCTTTTTTCCTTCAAGGATATCATGGTTTGCTTTCAGCTTCGTTCCTAAGCACACATAAAACTATGCAGAGGGTGAGTATATTTTTGAGAATGAATTTTCCAAACATTTTCAGCTTTGTGTTCCTCAGTGTGTGATCCAGAGAGCAGAATAAATGGTGGTATGGGATATAAGCCCAAGTGTGCTTGGACCCTCTTTAGGCAAGAATGTTTCCACACAGTGGCAGTTCAGCGAGGCTAACAGTTATTTATAGCCAGAGTCCATTTAGGAGTGAGGACAGCCATCTATCCCAAACTGTGTTATTTCCTGGGTGTTAATTGTGTACTCTCTGCTCTGAGTGTATGGCTCCACCCCAACTCCTGTGTTCTTAGAGAACTACTCCATCTCAGACTGTGTGTACCCAGGGCAGCCCACCTGGAGAGTCTCTCTGTGTTTCCATTTTATCATGTTGATGAATCCATTTATGCAGTGGTTCATAACCAGAAGGCAGTTTTGCCCCTCAGGGGACATTTAGTCACATCTAGATAAATTTTTGGTTGTCACAGGGGGAAGGGTCTACTGTCGGGTTGTCAGTTAAAATGCAGGATGCCCAGTTAACTTTGAATTTTAACAAAATTGAGTAATTTTTAAGATAAATGTATCCCAAACATTACATGGGAAATTATTTACTGTTTATCTAAAATTTAACTGGTTACTGCGTATTTTTATTTGCTAAATCTGACAGCCCTATGCCACTGAGATCTAGTGGCTGGGGATGTTGCTACGTCCTACAGGGGTAGAGGTGTATCATAGAGAGCGAAAGCACAACAAAGACTTATTTGGCCCAACCTGTCAATAATAATGAGGCTGAGAATCCCTGAACTATTCTAATACCTTATATGATAACATAGTAAATACCCATGGAAAGATACAGTGTGGATTTTAGTAAGAAAATGAGTGACTTGTAAAAGAAAATGCTGATGTTGTGGGAGTTTAATTTGCAACCAGGAAACAGAGTAATTTGGCAGAACCTACATGATAAGTCAAAAATAAATCCTCTTAGTGGATCTCTGCGTCTTGAGGACTGGGTGTGCCTCCCCCCACCATTTGCTCTATTTCACAAGGACAGGGAGCCCCTTCCCTTTATGAAAGTGTAGTATACAGTGTGTATCTAATAATGATGATTGTGGATTGACTCAATGCATAACATCATTAACTTCCTTGCATTGAGGAATTATTAAGTGCTAAGCTCTGTGCAAACCATTTCACACAGATTGCTTCTAATCCAAACAAGGAAATTGTTATCCCATGTTTTTCACATGGGGAGACCAAGCCTCAAATTAATAATGTGCCCTAAGTCACAACCCTAGCAAATGTCAGAGGTGGGACTTGGTTCCAGGATGCTCCCTAAGCGTCTGTCTTTTCCTTGCCAGAAACAGAAAGCCCAGGCAGCAAAATATCTTTAAGAGGGGAAACATTCTTCTCTCTGTGATGTTCCTATGTCAGATTTTCAAGTTGTTGGCTTTGCAGCAGACTTTTCTTCCCTGGGTTTATTTCTGTTACTTCCCAGTTTCTCAGTAGTTGCACAGTGACTGCAGATCACTTTGGAGTTAGGTGGATCTATTTCTAAAACTCTACCTGCTGGGAGACACCCCCCAACTTCTCACGCTACTTCTGTCATTCTTCTGGTGAGCACACGAAGGGGAACAAGGGAGGAGCAGCTGCCACAGTGCTGGGCTCCTGGGGAGCCTGGCAGAAGCTATCCCTGTCAATAGGTACTCCAGTTTAGTAGCAGTTGTTGGAATCTTTTCCCCTACGGGATTTTATTTTATTTTATTTTGAATTTTATTTTTTTTTATACAGCAGGTTCTTATTAGTTCTTATTAGTTATCCATTTTGTACACATCAGTCAGTCCCAATCTCCCAATTCATCACACCACCACCCCGCCTCCTTCCCCCCTTGGTGTCCATACGTCTGTTCTCTACATCTGTGTCTCAGTTTCTGCCCTGCAAACCAGTTCATCTGTACCATTTTTCTAGGTTCCACATATATGCGTTAATACACGATATTTTTCTCTTTCTGACTTACTTCACTCTGTATGACAGTCTCTAGATCTTCTTTATCCATTCGTCTGTCGATGGGCATTTAGGCTGCTTCCAAGACCTGGCTATTGTAAATAGTGCTGCAGTGAACATTGGGGTGCATGTGTCTTTTTGAATTATGGTTTTCTCTGGGTATATGCCCAGTAGTGGGGTTGCTGGGTCATATGGTAATTCTAATTTTAGTTTTTTAAGGAATCTCCGTACTGTTTCCATAGTGGCTGTATCAATTTACATTCCCACCAACAGTGCAAGAGGGTTCCCTTTTCTCCACACCGTCTCCAGCTTTGTTGTTTGTACATTTTCTGATGATTCCCATTCTAACTGGTGTGAGGTGATACCTCGTTGTAGTTTTGATTTACATTTCTCTAATAATTAATGATGTTGAGCAGCTTTTCATTTGCTTCTTCGCCATCTGTATGTCTTCTTTGGAGAAATGTCCATTTAGGTCTTCTGCCCATTTTGGATTGGGTTGTTTGTTTTTTTTTTTAATAATGAGCTGCATGAGCTGTTTATATATTTCAGAGATTAATCCTTTGTCCGTGATTCATTTGCAAATATCTTCTCCCATTCTGAGGGTTGTCTTTTCGTCTTGTTTGTAGTTTCCTTTGCTTTCCAAAAGCTTTTAAGTTTCATTAGGTCCCATTTGTTTATTTTTGTTTTTATTTCCATTACTCTAGGAGGTGGATCAAAAAAGATCTTGCTGTGATTTATGTCAAAGAGTGTTCCTCCTATGTTTTCCTCTTAGAGTTTTATAGTGTCCGGTCTTACATTTAGGTCTCTAATCCATTTTGAGTTTATATTTGTGTATGGTGTTAGGGAGTGTTCTAATTTCTTTCTTTTACATGTAGCTGTCCAGTTTTCCCAGCACCACTTATTGAAGAGGCTGTCTTTTCTCCATTGTATATCCTTGCCTCCTTTGTCATAGATTAGTTGAGCATAGGTGTGTGAGTTTATCTTTGGGCTTCCTATCCTGTTCCATTGATCTATATGGCTGTTTTTGTGCCAGTACCATATTGTCTTGATTACTGTAGCTTTGTCGTATAGCGTGAAGTCAGAGAGTCTGATTGCTCCAGCTCTGTTTTTTTCCCCTCAAGACTGCTTTAGCTATTCAGGGTCTTTTGTGTCTCCATACAAATTTTAAGATTTTTTGTTCTAGTTGTGTAAAAAATGCCATTGGTAATTTGATAGGGATTGGATTCAATCTGTAGATTGCTTTGGGTAGTATAGTCATTTTCACAATATTGATTCTTCCAATCCAAGAACATGGTATATCCCTCCATCTGTTTGTATCAACTATAATTTCTTTCATCAGTGTCTTATAGTTTTCTGCATACAAGTCTTTTGTCTCCCTAGGTAGGTTTATTCCTAGGTATTTTATTCTTTTTTGTTGCAATGGTAAA
>NC_041232.1:66191915-66192963 GCF_002837175.3 Physeter macrocephalus
TTCCAAAGCTGTGTTGAATAATAGTGGTGAGAGTGGACATCCTTGTCTTGTTCCTGATCTTAGAGGAAATGCTTTCAGTTTTTCACCATTGAAAATGATGTTTGCTGTGGGTTTGTCGTATGTGGCCTTTATTATGTTGCGGTAGTTTCCCTCTGTGCCCACTTTCTGGAAGGTTTTTATCATAAATCGGTGTTGTTGTCAAAAGCTTTTTTTTATTGCTTCTATTGAGATGACCATACGGTTTTTCTTCTTCAATTTGTTAATGTGGTGTATCACGTTGATTGATTTGCACATACTGAAGAATCCTGGCATCCTTGGGATGAATCCCACTTGATCATGGTGGATGATCCTTTTAATGCATTGTTGGATTCTGTTTGCTACTATTGTGTTGAGGATTTTTGCATCCATATTCATCAGTGATATTGGTCTGTAATTTTCTTTTTTTGTAGTATCTTTGTCTGGCTTTGGTATCGGGGTGATGGTGGCCTCATAGAATGAGTTGGGGAGTGTTCCTTCCTCTGCCATTTTCTGGAAGTGTTTGAGAAGGATGGGTGTTAGCTCTTCTCTAAATGTTTGATAGAATTCACCTGTGAAGCCATCTGGTCCTGGAGTTTTGTTTGTTGGGAGATTTTTAATCACAGTTTCAATTTCATTACTCGTGATTGGTCTGTTCATATTTTCTATTTCTTCCTGGTTCAGTCTTGGAAGGTTATACCTTTCTAAGAATTTGTCCATTTCTTCCAGGTTGTCCATTTTATTGGCATAGAGTTGCTTGTAATAGTCTCTTGGGATGCTTTGTATTTCCGCGGTGTCTATTGTAACTTCTCCTTTTTCATTTCTAATTTTATTGGTTTGAGTCCTCTACCTCTTTTTCTTGGTGGGTGTGGCTAATGGGTTATCAATTTTGTTTATCTTCTCAAAGAACCAGCTTTTAGTTTTATTGATCTTTGCTGTTGTTTTCTTTGTTTCTTTTTCATTTATTTCTGCTCTGATCTTTATGATTTCTTTTCTTCTGCTAACTTTGGGTTTTGTTTGTTCTTCTTTCTCT
>NC_041232.1:66193807-66242084 GCF_002837175.3 Physeter macrocephalus
TATCAATTTTGTTTATCTTCTCAAAGAACCAGCTTTTAGTTTTATTGATCTTTGCTGTTGTTTTCTTTGTTTCTTTTTCATTTATTTCTGCTCTGATCTTTATGATTTCTTTTCTTCTGCTAACTTTGGGTTTTGTTTGTTCTTCTTTCTCTTAATTCCTTTAGGAGTTAGGTTAGAATGTTTATTTGAGATTTTTCATGTAGGACTGTATTGCTGTAAACTTCCCTCTTAGAAGTGCTTTTGCTGCATCCTGTGGGTTTTGGATCGTCGTGTTTTCATAGTCATTTGTCTCTAGGTATTTTTGGATTTCCTCTTTGATTTCTTCAGTGATATTTGTGTAAGTGAGTTGTTGAAGTCCCCCACTATTTTGTGTTACTGTTGATTTCCTCTTTTATAGCTGTTAGCAGTTGCCTTATAATATCTTTTTCTATCCCCTCACTTTCAGTCTGTATGTGTCCCTAGGTCTGACGTGCGTCTCTTGTAGACAGCATATATTTGGGTCTTGTTTTTGTATCCATTCAGCGAGCCTGTGTCTTTTGGTTGGAGGATTTATTCCATTCATGTTTAAGGTAATTATCGATATGTTTGTTCCTATTACAATTTTCTTAATTGTTTTGGGTTTGTTTTTGTAGGTCCTTCTCTCCTCTTGTGTTTCCCACTTAGAGAATTTCCTGGAGCATTTGTTGTATAGCTGATTTGGTGGTGCTGAATTCCCTTAGCTTTTGCTTGTTTGTAAAGCTTTTGAGTTCTCCATCAAATCTGAATGAGATCCTTGCTGGTAGAGTAATCTTGGTTGTAGGTTCTTCCCTTTCAACACTTTAAGTTTATTATGCCACTCCCTTCTGGCTTGTAGAGTTTCTGCTGAGACATCAGCTGTTAACCTTATGGGAGTTCCCTTGTATGTTATTTGTCCTTTTTCCCTTGCTGCTTTCAATACTTTTTCTTTGTCTTTAATTCCTGTCAATTTGATTACTCTGTGCCTCAGCATGTTTCTCCTTGGGTTTATCCTGTATGGGACTCGCTGCGCTTCCTGTACTTGGGTGGCTATTTCCTTTCCCATGTTAGGGAAGTTTTTGACTATAATCTCTTCAGATATTTTCTCTGGTCCTTTCTCTCTCTCTTCTCCTTCTGGGACCCCTGTAATGCAAATGTTGTTGCGTTTAATGTCCCAGCTCTTAAGCTGTCTTCACTTCTTTTTTCTTTATTCTGTTCTGCCGCAGTGAATTCCACCATTCTGTCTTCCAGGTCACTTATCCGTTCTTCTGCCTCAATTATTCTGCTATTGATTCCTTCTAGTGTGTTTTTCATTTCAGTTACTGTATTGTTCATCTCTGTTTGTTTGTTCTTTAATTCTTCTAGGTCGTTGTCAAACATTTTTTGCATCTTCTTGATCTTTGCCTCTATTCTTTTTCCGAGGTCCTGGATCATCTCCACTGTCATTATTCTGAATTCTCTTTCTGGAATGTTGTCTATCTGCCCTTCATTTAGTTGTTTTTCTGGGGTTTCATCTTGTTTCTTCATCTGGTACATAGTCCTCTGCCTTTTCATCTTGTCTATCTTTCTGTGAATGTGTTTTTTGTTCCACAGGCTGCAGGATTGCATTTCTTCTTGCTTCTGCCGTCTGCCCTCTGGTGGATGAGGCTATCTGAGAGGCTTGTGCAAGTTTCCTGATGAGAGGGACTGGTGGTGGGTAGAGCTGGCTGTTGCTCTGGTGTGCAGAGCTCAGTAAAACTTTAATCCACTTCTCTGCTGATGGGTGGGGCTGGGTTCCCTCCCTGCTGGTTTTTGCCCTGAGGCGACTCAACACTGGAGCCTACCTGGGCTCTTTGGTGGGATAATGGCGGTCTCTGGGAGGGCTCATGCCAAAGAGTACTTCCCCAAACTTCTGCTGCCAGTGTCGTTGTCCTCCCGGTGAGCCACAGCCACCTCCCACCTCTTCAGGATACCCTCCAACAGTAGCAGGCAGGTCTGGTTCAGTCTCCTATGGGGTCACTCTTCCTTCCCCTGGGTCCCGATGTGCACACTACCTTGTGTGTTCCCTCCAAGAGTGGAATCTCTGTTTCCCCCAGTCCTTTCGAAGTCCTGCATTCAAATCCCCCTAGCCTTCAAAGTCTGATTCTCTAGGAATTCCTCCTCCTATTTCCAGAACCCCAGGTTGGGAAGCCTGACGTGTGGCTCAGAGCCTTCACTCCAGTGGGTGGACTTCTGTGGTGTAAGTGTTCTTCAGTTTGTGAGACACCCACCCAGCTGGTATGCTATTTGATTTTATTGTGACTGCGCCCCTCCTACCGTCTCATTGTGGTTCCTCTTTTGTCTTTGGATGAGGGGTATCTTTTTTGGTGGGTTCCAGTGTCTTCTTGTCAATGATTGTTCAGCAGTTAGTTGAGATTCCGGTGCTCTCTCAAGAGGGAGTGAGAGCATGTCCTTCTACTCTGCCATCTTGAGTCAGTCTCCTTCCCCTAAGGGATTTTTAAATGAAGAAGTTTGTAAATAGTTTATTTAAAATTTGTAGATAAGATTTCCCACTAATCATTTGCTTTTGTTGATGAGTGGAACAGTTTCTGTCTTTCATGATTCATGCCCTGCAGGATCCCAAGTTGGTATCTGCTCCTCAGTACATGGAAGATGTGTGCGGGGAACTTGGAGGAGACTTGTGCCTCTGAGGGTGATGGGAAGAGAAGAAAAGCAGCATCCCCTAAGCCACTGCTTAGTGACTAAGAACCATCACTACTTGTCACATTAGGCAAAATATTAATTATTCTGTATCTGTCTCTTTTTCCTGACTTGCCAAGGTCAGGAATTATCCAGTTGTTTTCATTATTATACTCCTCTCAGCAGAGTACACTGTCTCACACACAGTGAACCCTCAGTGTCTTAGCAATTAGAATTTTTTTTTGAATTTTATTTTATTTATTTTTTTATACAGTAGGTTCTTATTAGTCATCCATTTAATACATACTAGTGTATATATGTCAATCCCAATTTCCCAGTTCATCACACCACCCCCCCCCACCGCCGCGTGCCCCCGCCTCAAGTTTCTAGCAATTAGAATTTATACAGCCTGTTTTGTGGAAGTTTGTCTCCTCCTTTGACAGGAGTGTTGCTACCCTATTGCTTTACAGCCTGGTGTAAAATTAAAACAACTTATCACACATACACAGACACATGCACAGACTTATATTTGTGCTTTCAGTCTTCCACATACATAGATGCTGTTATTTGATCCTCAAACCAATATTATAAAGCCATATTATTTTCATCTTGCAGATGATGGCACAGAAGCTTGGAGATATGAACTGACACATCACAAGCTTCAGTAGTTGATGAGTGGCAGGATCAATTTGGAACTCAACCTCATTTTTAGAGATTTTTCTTCTCTGCCACACAGCCAGTTGCTGGACGTTTACAGAGGACCTCCCCAAATGTTGCTTCACTGTTATGGATCTCACTTTCTAAAATCAGATTATATTTATTTTGAAGGAAAGCCAACAAGCACACAGATAGGCAGTGAAGACACATCCAAATCTATTTCCCTCCCACTGCTGATTCTGCATCTTTTAACTTAAAAATATAGGTTGAACACATTGAAAGAAAAGTTGAAGAAGTTGTTTGACTAGAGGCAGGAGGTTTTCACATGAGAATAAGGGGCCCAGCAGGGATGAGGAACTCAGACTTGCTTTTTCTTCTGAGATGGGAGACAACCTGCCTACATCTTTTCCTACTTTGACCATGGTTGTCAATGATTGTTATCATCTTGCCATATTTAGAGTGGCTCATAGATTCAAATATTGTCCCAGTTCGAAAGGACTAGAGGAGAGTAAAATATTATTTACATGTTATTATTTACATGTTATATGTTATTTACAGAAGACACTTCTCAAACTTTAATGGGTGCCATATTGCGATTGAGCATATTACTATCATGATTAAGCAACTCTGCTCTATTTGGGCTTCTCTGTGGATCTTTTGGGGGTGGGGTGGCTAGAAATATACTTAGTCTGCTTGTGCTGCCATACGGTCATGGTGCTTTTTCACCATATTTTTGGAAAGTGACTTATAGATGCGTGGCTGGGGAATGTGTTGGGGACTGCTCTACTGGGACAGATAATGTCAGACACAAATCTGTGTATCAGCTTTAAAGCTGCCAACATGGTGCTGTGTGTCAACCGTTCAACTCCTGAATTCTTGGCAAAAAAACCAATAAGTCAAAATCAAATCTGCTTTATGAGGCATGCAGATTGCCTGCCTGTTAGAGCACACATGCTCATTCAGTTATGTGTGAATAAGGAGGCTCTTTGTCTGTTAATTATGCTTCAGAATCAACCTGAAGCTCTAGGTAAGTGGCTGGTAGAAGGTGGATAGATGACTAATGGAAAGAAGTAGAGTAATTGTCTTGGGGTTCTTGATACGTGATTTAATAATCTGAAATACAGTATTATTCAGCCTAATTAACAGACACTACTACATCTGTGCTGTAAGGGTGACAGTTGCATGAGTCACTATCATATTTTCTTTAAAAAAGTAACTCAGCCAATTAGGAAGCTTGGATGCCACATCTCTATGTGATGATGCTGTTAACAGGATGGCTGTGCATGAATTCTGATGGAAGCATTACAGTCAAGTCTAATGACTTATAGACACAGATAGTGACTATAAGTAGTATATGAGTAGTGTATGTGTAAGCCCAATGCATATTCACTGTACACACAATGCAAATTGATAGAAGAAGAAGAAGAAAAGCTTAGTTCGAATAGACAGTGTATTCTCTATAATATGCCATCATTCCTCAATAGCATGAGGGGTTTGAGAATTTTATTGTGTGGGGGGCAGCTTTTTACAATAGACCTGTTGAGACCTCTGTCTGTGATACCATGTTAACACTTGTTGGGGGTACATTATTTAATTTGGTATGTTCCCTTTATACAAATAGGGTAATGATGTTCATTTTTGTTTATAGAGATAAAGACCAAAAGAAATTACAAGATAGAAAGACCCTAAAATTGACTTTCATCTTCCAGTCTAATGCAGGGCTGGAATCAGACTTTGCAATATCAGTAGCATCTGCTTCAGGTGTGAATATCTAGGGGGAGGAAAATCACACCATCTTCCTTCTAGGCTTTTCTTGCAGTCTTCTACAGTGGTTATAATTTTATTTGTGATGGAAGCCATTTGCCTCTCATTCATTTCTCCACGGTGAAGTCAGGTCCGGTCCTAAGGCAGAACTGAGAAGTAATGACGTTAGTCTTCCACACAATGTCTTCTCTCACTTCTTGTCCTCAGAACTCTCGTCAGGGCTCCTGCTTTGAGGTGGGATGTGTGGCAGGTGCTGACCATAGGTCTCCTCTCAACATCTGTGTGATCACAGTCGAGGTTCTACTCTGAACCTCAATATTCTTATCTATAAAATGAGAAAGATAACAGGCTCCTGTGTAACAGATTTTTTTTAACATCTTTATTGGAGTATAATTGCTTTACAATGGTGTGTTAGTTTCTGCTGTATAACAAAGTGAATCAGCTCTCTGTATACATATATCCCCACATCCCCTCCCTCTTGCGTCTCCCTCCCACCATCCCTATCCAACCCCTCTAGGGGGACACAAAGCACCGTGTAACAGAGATTTACTCTATCAGTGGTTCTTAACCTGGACCACATGGAGTCTCCCAGAAAGTTGAATGCAGGTGTAGTTTGAAAAAACACTTCAGATGGTTCTAAAATGTACCTCTCCATCCTTGCGTGATACAAATCAGTGGTGCTTAGACTGTGGGCCCACCTGGGAATTTATTAGAATGCACTTTCTTGAATCAGAAACTTTGGAGGTAGGGCCCAGGAATCCATTTGTTAACCAATGTATTACTTTCATTTCCACGCACAAGGAAGTTTGAGGATCACTGGACAGATGTGGACCAAGAGTGTGGTCTCCTGACCACCTGGGTCAGCGTCACCAGGGAGCATCTTACAAATGCAAATTATGGACCCTACGTAAAATCTACTGAATCAGAATCTTTGGGGCTGAGGCGCAGAAATCTATGTTTTGATAGGTTCCCAAGGAAATTCTAAAGCATGTTAAAGTTGGAGGAAACCACTGTTCTGTATGCCTGGACCCCAACCGGAGACCAGTCACTTAGATTCTAATGTATAGCCAGTATTGAGAGTTACTGGACTAGATTATCTTTAAGGTCCCTTCTAGATTCAGGTTCCATGATTTTCACATACTTGTGCTGTTTCCCTAAACCTGCACTTTAGCTTTCAATCCATAGCATATTTCTCAATCCACACGATGCTTATTTTGTGCCACACGGCCCTTGGCCTGCTGTTCATTCATGGTAGGCATCTAATATATCCTCATTGGCTAAATCTAGCACTCTTTACAAGACGAAGAGTTAAAAACAACAGAGGCAGCCTGAAAAGCCCATTTCTAAACCAAACAATCAGAAAGACTTGGTCCTGATACATCTCCACTCCTATATCCAGGCATCTGGACTTCATCTTTCTATTGCTGTGTTGAATAACACTAACCTTCGGGTTTCACTTACTCAGGCATTGTTTGCAACAGATTTGGAATCATTCTCCTTACCACTTCCAATTTTTAAAAAAGCCAGAGTCAATGGGCAACTGGCTTCGGAGGCCAGGCCAGTAGGAATTGTTTCCTGCAGCTTCCCGGACCTTTGTCCTAATGATGAACACCTGTGCTAGCTAGGTCACATGGACACTGTTTCCTGGCAAACCCTGGTTTTCAGGTAAACTCAAGGGACCCTAATAGCACAGGTTTTTAACCTAAGGTTTAGGCTGGACCAAGTGACATCAAACAGAGAGCAGCCAAAAATGAACTGTTGTAAGTGACGATTTGTCTGAAAAACAGTTAACGAAAAACTTCAAGAGCTGCATGGGTATCTGACAGTTTGGCAACTCTCTTTGAGAAAGAAACTATCCTCCCTTCCAATTCCCAGATGCATAGCTTGCGGCTAAGTCATCAGGAATAAAATAAACAAGGAAACAGGAGAGGGAAAAACAGCACCCTATAGCATCCATCAACAGTGTGAGCCAAAGCTACTGATGCAGTTAAATAGACAACAATCCTTTGTGTTTGTTTTCTATTCACTGAGGTTGCCAATTCAAGCTTTCAGAGGACTAACGCCACAATTAAAGGCAGGCGGGTTCTGGGGGAACACAGGAAAATCCAGACCAAAACAGAGTATTTTGATGTTTAGATTGAAATCGACTATTGGCTAGAAAAGGGGTATTTATTGTATCTGAAGACAATGATACTATTATCCACCCAGCAATTATGGTCACAAAGCTGCTCAGATAGCCGCAGGCTGTTAGAGAGAAAGGACCAAGGCTTTGTCCGCAGCATTGCTGGACTTTTTGGTTTCGCCTGGTTCAGTGGGCTGTGAGCTTTTGCTGGTGTCATCAAAGGGGTGAAGAGACTTTTATACTGCTTCAGGCTGGAGAACATGTGTCCCGTAGTCCCTTCTGGAAAGCCACAGATACTCAGGCCCAGAAGTGCGGTCATGAGAGGATTTGCCAAATGGGGTGGCCCAGTTACAAAGGCACAAAAAGTCTGGGTGATTCTAGGTACAGAGAGCAGATACAAAGTCCAGTGGAGAAGCCGGGCCAACTGAGACTTCCCGGGGCTCTCTGCTGATCTGTCTAAGCCCGTTCCGTTCTGGACTTAGGATCGCCTTCCTGTTATTCTGGCAAACCAGAACCAAAGTCATTCTCCTAGATTTTGGGCATCCCATCTTTTATGGGTCACAGCTCTTCCTGGCCTTTAATTTCCACGGATTCTACCTGGGTATCTGCTTTTCTCTTTAATGCTAACTATTCTACAGTCCAGAGCTCTTTGGTCTCTCACATAGAGTAGGTAATGTTTCTAAACATCTCCACCAGTTTACAGAAGTCAGGATGTATCTCTAGGTGGACCACACTAGATGTATGTTTTAGTAGATTATACATCCTAGTGATTGTATGTATTAGTAGATGATATCTAATCATATATAGAGTATGAGGCCAGCTTTCCGTATGTTCTGAGGAAAGGGCAGGGTCTCCTCAGTGGGCCCAGGAATGATACCACCTCAAATGCAAACACCAGCGCTGAAATTGGTGGATTATACGATTCCAGGCAAACTGTGAACCTTTTCTGGGTTTTCCTGTTTAATGACCTTTAAAGCAGGAAAGAAAACAAATGCTGCCATAGTCTGCATATTGTTTGACTTAGCCATGTTCTTTTATTTGGAGCAATAAAATGCTACTGATGTGTGAACTTCAATAGTATTGCAATAAAGAGCCTTGGATAAACCTGCCACCATCCCCTAAAAGACCTGGAAGGGTGTGTTCACATATCAAGGGTACATGTTCCAAGCTTTTGAAGGAGCTAGGACTTCTGGAAAATCAGAAAAAAATTCAACCATTGGAGCTCCCCCTAATTTTCCTGGCAGCCAGGTTTATCATGAGATGCTGATTCTCAGCATTCGGGTCTTCCAACTAGTTCCTCTAAACCTCTTTGGTGACCACTTTGCAGGGGAAACCTAGAGGTTAACTAATAAACAGTTTCCTGAAAGTTGACCTGAGCCAACTGAAGAAAGTCCTGAGATGGTCTGAGCATCTTTATCCCTTGTTCGGAAAAAGCTCTGTGGTTCAATATTAATTCCTACAGCTCTTACAACTCCCATTGGGATTAATATTTAATAAATAGAGCAGTTGCCTTTTTATTTTATTATAGAGAAGCTTCAATAAAATAGAATAGTGTATTATATTGTAATGAATGACAAACACTGGTGAATTTTCGTTTAAAGTCAGTAAGTTGAACCAAGCAGTTGTTTTATAATTGGTGGGTCATCTCAATTTAATGAACAGTAACTAAAAACATATTATATAAATGCCAGGCATGCAGAAGGGAGGCAGAGCAAAAGGCTAATTATTGCCCCACTAGGCTTTACGATCCTCAAAGAGAGGACTGTGTTTTGTTAATTTTTCCTTAGGCAATGCCCAGAATAATACCAAGCAGGTAGCGAGTATTCAATGGATGCTTGCCAGACTGAAAGAATTAATAAATCAGTGTTTAGAAGAGTGTTTCCCTTTAGAGAAAAGGATGCAGCACTTTCCTAATCGTGGCCACCTCTCAGTGGATGATACTGACCACAATGCATTATATGGACATATTCTTTTCCTTTCCTAAATGCTTATAATAGTGATTCTTAAATTTGAGCTTGCAGCAGAATCACCTGGGGAGTTTACAAAACACAGATTTCTCAGCCCCACTTTCAGTGTTTCTGATTCACTTGGTCTGAGGCCCCAGGAATCTGCATTTCTAAGTTCCCAGGGGATCTGATGCTGCTATTTTGGATACTACACTTGGAGCACCATTGGCTTATAACGTCTACCTGCACAGCCCCCGTGGCAGTTTCCATTTGCTCATCTACAGGTGAATTCTTCCCTAGAGCACAGTTTCTCACACATAGAAAGCACCTGATTTCATAAATGATTACAGCTGGGGTGAGGGAGTGTCCATCCATCGCTACTGTGTGCCTTAATGGCTTTGGTTCACGGGGACCCGTCACCTATGAAGGGCAGCAGATCCATTCTTCTGTTAGCCTTTTATTTTTTTTTCTTACTTCATGTGATGAAGAATTGCCATTAGAGGCCTACCCAGACATATATTCATTTCTTTGGGAATCTGACTTTGGCTGTTGCCAGTGCTTCCCGCATTGGCTGTACCTGTGTGTCTGATTCATCGCCCTTTCACACAGGGTGGCTGTCGGGATAATAACAGCACCTGTTGCCGTGAGAGCCCGCCAGCGGTGTTGACTCTCCACTTTTGCATGTAATATTTTTGTTCCAATTAAGTCTCCCTGTCTGTATTTGCTTTAGTTACAAGCTGTCTGTTAATTCTGGGTGACTCTGGATGCAAATGATTATGCTGGACATGGTGGACCTTCTATTCCTCTTGTAGAAATACGAAGAAAACATCCTTCTCTATGTAAACAGTGGATAAAGCAGCTGTGTATTTTGATTGGGTGATTTGTTTGCTTTTCAGTAAATAGGCCTGGGCTGTAAGCCCTCATCAACTGCGTCTCACGTGGCTTCTTTTCTTAGCAACACTGATTGTAGACTAGTATTTTTTTTTTTTAAGTTTTCATTGACATATAGTTGATTTACAACGTTGTGTTAATTCTTTCTGTACAGCAAAGTGATTCAGTTATATATATATGTACACACACGCACACTCTTTTTTATATTTTTTTCTGTTATGGTATATCACGGGATACTGAATATAGTTCCCTGTGCTGTACAGTAGGACCCGCTGTTTATCCATTGTATATGTACTAGTTTGCATCTGCTAATCCCAAACTCCCACTCCATCCCTCCCCCACCCCCACTTCCTCCTGACAACCACAAGTCTGTTCTCTACGTCTGTGAGTCTGTTTCTCTTTTGTAGACAAATTCATTTGTGCATACATGGGCAGGAGAAGAGGACAGAGCTAATTGACTGATCTAGTTTCGTAGCTGGGGGAGATTACAACCTTGGCCCCATTACCCACATTCACTTAGCAAAGTTTTAAAATTATTTTAAATGAGCCCAGTCTGTGGAAGTTTTCATCCAGACATCCTAGAGCTACTTACCCCTGCTGGTCTTTTCTCTCCTTTCCAAATCTGATTTATTCTTCAAAGAAAAGTTTATTTCTTTCTTCAGTGTCTGTTATGAACTCTTGGGCATTACTGACTCAAGACATTCATTTGGCACTTCCATTACATACTGCTGTGTGATGTCCTGTGTATTGTTATTTAACTTCTTATATGTATAAATAATGCCTCTTCAATGAGATAGCAAACTTATTCACTTGTCTTTTCTTTCAGAACATAATTATTTAGCATCTACTGTGTATTATAAGGTACCACAATTGATGCTGGCAGAATACAAAGAAGCAGAATATATGGTCTTATATTCAGACTCTTCAGGAATTTATGATCTAGTGGTAGAGCCAAGCTGTACACACACTTACCCCCACTCACAAATACCATAAAACAATAACTTTGATTCACAACAGGGTATCAATTAGGAGTGATGTAGATAGGGCCTATGTAAGTCTTTGTTTTTCCACTGGGCTTACACATTTTTTATAAACAATAGACACTAAATACACATTTATTATCTTCATGTCTACATAAAGTATGCCTTTTCTTATTAAACATCTTTATATAATTTTCTTTTGGGGGAGTGGGGCGGTGGGCAGACCTATCATCGTGAAGCCCAGCATAATTTTCTATCTCCTTTGCCTGTTTCTTCATCATTTTGCATCCCATATGATCCACTCATAATTCCTAAAACATTATGTTTTGTTGAGAGTCACCGGGCTCTTCCTGCCTATTGAATCCCTGCTTCATCTTCAAGGCCCACCTCAACTGTCAAACCCTCTGAGCAGCCTTCCTAAACATCTAGAAACAGAGATATCTGTTCTCACTTTCCTGTATTCTCGTAATCACTTTATATGATTACACTAATTATATATTTTTTTCACTAGAAGGCAATTATTTACATGCCTGTTACGCTTATTGGACTCTGAGTTCCTCAGTGTTGAGGGCCTTGTCTTATTCATATGAGTATCTCTAGCATTTTCTAAGACAGTGTATCTAGTCCATAACTTACTATATCTTTGTGGAATGAATGTGTGAATTCATTTATTAAATAAGTGTGTGAATAGACACCTAGGCTGAAAGCAATAAATCAGTAAATATTGGTTGGACAAATGAATGGATAATAAATAAGTACAACCATGCCAAATACCTTGCTGCAGACTTTCTTCTGATCGTATTTTCATGTTGTGATGGAAATATATTTGAAAGTATCCCATCAATAGCAGTTCAGAGCTCAGCCCAAATGTGTGAAATTCATCTCAAACCCAAATATGCCTGCTTTTGTTTTGATGCTTTTCAACCTGAATATAGAGCAAGTAACACCAATCCTGGTTCCAATTCATAAGGGTAGCAGAGAATATAAAATATAGAACTGTGTTGTGCTAAAAATGGTGATTTTGAAATCAATAGTGTTGGCAGACACTAAGAAATGCACCTAACTTCTCTAGAACATTAAAATTTCCTAAACAAAACTCCTTATGAACAAAGTTATGTTTTAGGGGAAAAATAGAATCTGGTCAGTCAAAAAATAATAATGCATCATAAACTTGTCGGTCAGACTAAATAATGCACATATAGCAAAAGTGGATAAATTCTGGTGGCTCTTGGAACTCGTAAGAAAGGGATATTATTTGGGAAAGTTTATATTATTGGGAAAGTTAAGTAGAATGTCTTCAATATACCTTCCCAAAGGATGTACTCTAAGTCTGACCACATTCATGAATTTACATGGTATGGGACGTGGTGGAATCCAACTTGCCCATTTCCCCACCTCTATGAAGCATTTTCGTCACCCAACTAGTTACATTTCGGCTTGGAACCCCTTGCTTTTGCGATCGCCAATATAAAGATAGGGTAGCATTCACGTTATGACCACTTAACGCCTCCGAACAAAGATGACCTTCATCAAGTCAGCTGGCAATGTAGAAAGCCATTCCAGTACCCTAAAGAAGTCCCCACCAAGCTGTGACTTAAACATTTCTGGGAATTACTGCCTTAGCTGACTCCGTCTACAGCCGCCTTTACAGCAAAGAATTAGTGAAAATGGTCCCTTCCTTTACATTTGTCTTTTAAAGATTTTTCTCAGGTCCATTAATCCATATGGACTCGGCAATGATAATTTGAGGCTTTAATTGTGAATGCTGCTCTAAGTCCTAGAGCCCTGAATTATGCCTATTTACCAGGAAAAGAGCAAGATTTCTGCAATTAAAACTTCATTACACTCAGCTTTAAGAAGGCTTAACAAAACTGGCCCGGTCTGAAGAGCTTCCAAAAGGGGATATAGCTTTGCTATCATAAATTAGTTTGCCCATTCTATAAAAGCATAAAATTGTTTCCTTTTCAATTATTTTTCTGATCAATTCTGTTTCATTTATACGCTGAAATCTCTTTTCAGGAAGGAAATTCCAATTGATTGATTGATTATAGGACATAAATTTTGACTTAAAATGGTTGACTTGCAGGCGTCTTTTGGAAAACAAGTGTATCCCTTGTCAAGGACTGCTTGCCCAGTTCAGGGCATGTGGACATATCTGACTGGGTACCACTTTAGAAATCCTTTTAGCTTTGGGGTTTTGTTCTTCCATATTAATTGAAATAACTACTTGACATTAATGGTGTATATGGCAGAGTTTACCTTGGAGGAAGGAATGGGTGATAACTTACCCTCTGAACATTTTAAGCAGATTTGGAACTGTGCATCTAGCCTTGCTTGTTTTCAGTGATCCGAATATTCCATTTTATAGGCAAGAATGCACTTGAGTAGGTGATGTGTCGACAAGGGCCCCTGAGGCCCATTTTCCACTTCCTGAAGTTCGTTCTACAAATTGATTTTACCCATTGTATCGGTTGTCTTTGTCGTACTTTCTATTCTCTCTTTAAGAACTCCAGAGAAGTCACATCAAGCTGTGACTTGAAAATGTCAAGGAATTATTATTCCACCTCCTCTTTTAAGTGCTGGCTCCAGTCCCAAATCTTCCTACAGAAAGGTTTTGTCTTTTTACTTCTGTCTTTCTTTTATAAAATAAGCTGATTTTTTTCCCCTGTTGCCTTTTACAGTTTGAAATGTGTAACTAACGAGACTAATTTCCCTATCTCCTTTTTTTCGCACTTCTTTATGTACCATACTTTTGGACTAGAATCATGATTAATTAGTTAATGTTTGTAAAGAGTTTGCAGGAAAGAATTTAGTGATAATAGGGACAGCACAGAAAACTTGGGCTGCTGGTAGGAGGAATACTAATGAATGTTAATCCTGAATGCTCACATAGTGCCTTTTGTCTTCAAAGTGGTTGAAAGAAGTACTAATTAATTATCATTCTATAGGATTATGATAAAAACAGTATAGTCAGTGTCCAAGTGTGCCTGGAGCAAACACAGAAGCTCAGTTACTGGCTACAGGCTACACTGATGATATATGTGCTTCATGTGTAGAGAAAGTGACATCAGACGGTATCATCAAATGGAAGGATTTGGTTAAGGAAACGGACACATTTGATCATATGTGGCCATTACTTTGGATACTGCTCAAAATTTGGGGTGTGATGTAAGTACAAAGAAAAGCTGGCTGATAGCCTAGGAATCAGAAATTAGATTCTGAAGAAAGAGACATTGAGCAAAGTTTTGAGGATTTAGAAGAAGCATTTGGCTATTTTATTTTTTGAGAGCTTCAGGAAAATACATTTCCTAATACTTTTAAAGCAAACACATTAAAAAAAACTTTCAGCGACTTATGGGAAAGGCTACAGATAATGTTTTCCCTGGGAAATATGTTGTAAATAAAAAAGTAGAGAGAGGAGGCATGGCAAGGTACAGATACAAAAAGACTTGAGAGACATATCAATTGCAACGTGTGGACCTTGTTTCCATCATGATTCAAGCAAACTATAATAAATATTGAGAAAATATATCAATACAAGTAAGCCTGCAAAAGAATGCTATTATGGCAGTGTATGCAGGTGGGCCAAATCTGGGGGGCATATCCTGGGTTTGTCTTTGTGTGTCCTTGCCTCCTGGGGAACCGTCCCCCTATGAAGGAGACAGAGCCAAGGAAAAGCTGACCAGCCCCGATGCTTTTTACTTCATTCCAGTGGTTTCAAGTTTTCCGCCATTGCTGTCATTCAGAGGGCAGCCCACCCTAGGGCTTCTTGAGTGTCTAGGATCATATCCAAGAAACTGGTTATCATCCCAGTTATGTTCTAATTCACCCTTAGGGTGTATTTTAACATCTCTCTTAAATTGATCAAAACACATGGGGCACTTTTTCGAGAGGAGACAGTATAATAGAAAAGTCCTATTTATTCTTCCTGACTCCCTTCTTTCCCCCCACATTCTTCCTGATTGTTCACTAGACTCTGTAGAAGACTGATGAGAAGCAAATGAAACAGAAAATTCTTCAGGAAAGACCAACCCCGGGGGGGAGGGAGGAAGCAATGCCTTTGTATTTTTCCCAATGTTCAAAGCATACCCGTTCCCTAAATAATGCATTTGCTGTTAATTTAGTAACATAGCTCACGCTTGAGAAGCGCCTTCTTGTCAACACTTGATGTCCACCTTTGTGCTCTTAAAAATGGGCCCCCTTTAATGTATATTTGACGACTGTGCTGTGCACTGAGAGATGAGGCATTATTTGGCATTCTCTGTGTCACTAGACATTATGTGGAGCTTTAGTCATGGACAATTAGTAAGCATTGACCCTCACTGTGATTTACACTGTATTTCACGGGCTCCAGATAGCCATTTTCTGGAAGAACAAAAGTATTTTCCAACAGGCCAGATCCTCTGAGTAGAGAGAAGATTCTCCCTGACTTTGAGGGGTAGGAAGTGAGATCCTTGAAGACAGAGGTACAGTGATGCATGAACTTATCAGGCAAAAATATGGTGCCAGTTCATTATTTCCCTGTGATCTGAAGACATCATTTATCATGTATTAAGGAGGGCGATGATTATGTTCATCATGCAGAGTTTTAATAAATTGGAAACACACAGACATCATTAGACAACTCATCCTTCCATGGGTAAGGCTGACTGTGTTTTGTTGAAGAGGATGGGTTAGTACTATGAAGAACAGACATTCTCAGGGGATGGCGAGCCTTAGACACTTAACGCGAAAGATGAGTATAAGTGATGTATTTTGACCATATCTCTCTTTCCACCTAGACTGAACACTTCTGTAATGCTAAAAATGTTGAGATCATATTTGCATAACTGTGAAATTGGTAGAGGAAAGAGTCTTTCCTAGAGCCTACACAGAAAACCTGTGTTGTTCTGTTACTCTCGCCGTAATGCAAAAATAAAAAGAAGAATGATTGTCCCTGATCATTAGACTGGTAAAAAAATAATGGATAGACGTCTACTTTACAGCCTGTGGTCAAGGTTGCAGTTGTCAGTTTGCCTCTAAGCTGGTAACAGCAATACTGTTAACTCTGGACTCTGGTTGATGGTCCGCAGATTCTTACACAGCTCCTATTGATCCTCTACATTTTCTGTGTCCTTCTGATGGAAATAAATATTTAAACATGATAAAGGTGGTAGATAGCCCCATCACTTTTTATTCTGTCTCTCCTTTGTAACTTGTATGTTTGTAAACGTCATATAGTACCTTGTACAATTAAATCAAAACCAAAAAAATGCTTTACAGTTTGAATCACCCTAGAAGTTTATTCCCCAAAGCCCTTGAGACCATTAACGACAGCGGTGTGGTGCCGAAATCCAGCTAGGTAGATTCATTGCAATTTAGAACAGTCTAAACTAACCATTATTTATTTTTTTGTATTTAATGAACCCCTTGTGTGAGTCTGTATGTCTGTGTGTGGTTGTACTTTCTGCCAGGTTTTCTTCTTACTTTTAGATGGATGCCTTCATTGGGAATCACCTCAGTCCTTGAAAAATCACCGTGTTGTATTTTTTCTTCATTTTTCCTACTAGATTGCTAACCTTGATTACTGTGATCTTTTCCAAATATCACTCTCCATAGTTTTTTTCCTTTAGGAACTTTTGGTGACATAATTGCTACTCCTGAAGCTGGTGGTTGATAAGTAGCAACCAGTTCTTTTTGCTCTGTCGCTGCCATCATTTACATTCCCAGAGATTGGGACTGACCTGTCCTGGTCCTTTCCTGCAGTCAGTGTTGTTTATGGTCAAGAGTTGAGAGAAGCTTTATACCTTGACTTCGAAAATAAAGAGCTTTCCTGGTATAAATACGGGATAGTTTTACTAGAAACAGCAAAATAAAGAATGAGAGTGAGGTGGAATAATTGGACTCTGAGAAGAGATAAATGTACATCAGATATATTATTAGTTGTCCAAGTCAAAAAGAGATCTTTGTCTTTAAGACCCAAGTCAAAATACACCAAGAAGCTGGCCATACTCCAGTTACTTCCTTGATGTTGATTTTCTGAGTGTCTCTAAACATTCATGCCCTCATTCGTAAGACCTTATTAAAACAGAACTGTTCTTTAATAGTTTCAACTTTGTATGCTCTCTTTCAATTAGATTGAAAAAAGTAACTCTTCAGGATAGAAACGCCTTTTCCTCTTCTGTTCGCTCATCTTCTACCACTTATTTATACAATACATGATCAATATACAACTTGCTGAAGGAATGGATGAATAAGTGAATAAATGAATGAATGGTTTGGTGTGAAGGCAGACATTTCAAAAGTTTCTCCGTAGTCAAAAAATAATACATTTCTAGAAAAGAAATTTCTTTATTTCTAATCTAGTCGTGTATTCTCTTTACAGCTTCCTCTTCAGATCTTTTTTTTTTTTTTAAGATGTTGGGGGTAGGAGTTTATTAGTTAATTTATTTATTTTTGCTGTGTTGCATCTTCGTTTCTGTGCAAGGGCTTTCTCTAGTTGTGGCAAGCGGGGGCCACTCTTCATCACGTTGCGCGGGGCTCTCACTATCGCGCTCCCAGACCGGGGCTCGAACCCGTGTCCCCTGCATTAGCAGGCAGATTCTCATCTACTGCGCCACCAGGGAAGCCCCCTCTTCAGATCTTTTATACCAGGTTTACTCAGGGCCTACATTTTCTGTGAAGGCCATATTTGGAAAGCAATAAGACAAATTAAAAGAACATCATTTTAGTTTATTTTGTCTTTTGCCTTATTCTGTTCAAAGCTACCTTCTTGATTTGCATACTCTCAATTTAATGTGGTTAAGATTTAAATCCAACAGACTCATTTAGGCAAATTTTGTATCTCCTTGTAAATCTTTGCTGTTTTTTTTGGAGATAAATGTTAATAAGTCTTATGTCTTACAAAAATATATTTTTCATCTAGTAGGCTTGTAAAAAGTACACAAACCACTTAGGATTTATTATAAACTACATAGTCACAAAACTTTTATGACATTATAAATAATATACAAATATATTATGCATATAGTTTAGAAGGTCTATGTGCCAACAATTTAGAGATTTTTTTAAAAACATCTGAAATGAGATTAGATTCAATGCTAATTGTTTATATTGAAAAGTAGTTAGAAGATACTTTCTTTTTTTTAAAAATTTTTCCTACTTAGGGAGCTTCTACAACAAAAAATGCAGAAATCAAAATGTGTGAAGAATTATGCACTGAAATTATAAATTTTGAATTTTATTCTAGAACATAAGATGTCTTTTTATTAGCCCCTCTCAGCAATGAGAATTCCTAGTGTGCACTGTAAAACAACTGGAGCCTGCAAATTAATTTATATATAATTACACCCCAGGTTCTCAGACACTCAGTTCAGATGAAGAAGTTGACTGCACATTGATACTGTTTGGATGTGTAGTTTGTTATTTAATATTTCCTCTGAAGCATCAGACATCTCCAGCTTCCAGAGAACTCTGGATTTACTATGTCATGTGATTATAGTAAAGATATAGTTTCATACCCTAATCATTCCTCAGCCTAACTGATCACTATATCAAGTATTGGATTTCCCTTTATTTCCCAAACAATTGGGCACTTTGTACTAAGTTTGTAAAAGTGTCTCTAAGGAGCCCTTTTCATTTGAAACGTCCAAGTTCTCTGTAAAAAGCAGACACAATTATTTTTGGGAGTTTGGGGACTGTTATTTGTTTTCATTAGGTTGAATTATAATGCTCATGTCATCCTTATGAGATAGATCTAAAAGCAGCTCATCTTTGTTCATTAAGGTCAAATGAATGTCTTGGGATCTAGCCCCAGTGACAATTCTAAGTTGTTATTGGCACAAAGCACTTCTTGTTACAGAGAGAAATGTTTTGGTTCGTTCTTTCAGGAAAGGGTGCCAGAAAGCAGCAGTCAACTTAAAACAGCAGATGACACATTTCCTGGGCTGTTGGAATGTGTTATATATTTCATTTGCCTTGCACTGCCTCACCTAAAGAATATAGCTACGTTAGAGGAAACACACATGTTGGCAAGTAATAATATGGTGCGTGCAGTTTTAAGCGGCCAGACTATTCTAGGTAATTGATTCCATTGTGTATGAGAGTGGTCTGTAGACAGTGCTAATCAGCCACAGTTTGTCACAATAACTTCTGTATGTATAAACCTTTACACATTTATAAAATATCAAATTGAACCATATGAAATTGCTGATATTCAACTGTTTTTTTTTCAACTTACAAAACTGGAATTTCATGTAGTTCAATCTCATACTTCCACGTTTATTATTCCTCTTTGAAAGGCTACCTGCCATGGTCAGAAGCACATTGAATTTAGAGTCAGTGGCCTGGGTCTGTGTCCCAGCAATGCTACTTGCGTGCTGGGTGACCTTAACAGATCCTTCAGAGATTGAACAGTTACATGTGGGAACAAAGAGAAATCTAATTCATGCGATATTTAGCAGTGTTTCGACTAACAGTTACTAGATAGAGAGGCTTCTTCACGGTGGTCATGTGAGGGCAGGGAGTATTATAATGTATACAAAAAACAATTCAAATATGAGTAATTATGAATACTATTCCTGATCATCAAGAGGACATTGTCAGGTTGGAAGGGCAGGCACCATTATCCTCATTTTATAGTTGGAGAAAATGAAAGACAGAGAAATTCAATAAAGGTGGCTTTGATTCAGTGGCTCAAAAGTAGAGTCTAAGCCTCTAGATGCTGTTGCTTTTTTAAGGGTACCGTCTGATGACTGTCTTAGTGTTAAATAGCTAGAGATACTACTCCAACGGATTACAGTAGAGTTACCAAGACATCCCAGTTAGTCAAAAGGCCCAGCTCAGTAATGCTACATCTTTGCCTTATAAAGGCATGAAGATGTGGGCTCCCTGAAAACTATTCCTTTCAAAATCTTTGTTTTTCCTCAAACGTGTATTAGTTATCAAACACTGGAAGAAACAAAGATGACTTTCAGCGGGATAGATAAGTAAGCTGGTTCATCCAGACAACAGAGTGTTATTCATCACTAAAAAGAAATGAGCTATCCAGCCATGAAGACATGGAGGAACCTTAGATGCATGTGACTAAGTGAAAGAAGCCAATCTAAAAATGCTGCATACGCTACGATTCCAACTATATGACATTCTGGAAAAGAGAAAACTGTGGAGATAGGAAAAAGATCAATGATTGCCAAGGGCTGGGGGTGGGGACGACTAGGCAGAACACAGAGTATTTTTAGGGCAATCAGACCACTCAGTATGATTCTATAATGTTAGGTACATGTCATTATAAATGTGTTCAAACCCATAGAATGTACAACACTAAGAGTGATCCCTAAGGTAAGCTGTGGACTTCAGGTGACAATGATGTGTCAATGTAGGTTCATCAGTTATAACAAATGTACCACTCTGGTGGAGGATGTTGATAATGAGGGAGGCTGTGTATGAGTGGGGAGAGGAGGTATATGGGAAATATCTATGCCCTTAACTCAATTTTTCTGTGAACCTAAAACTTCTCTTAAAAAATAAAGTGTATTAAAAATAAAAACTATTGAAAGCTTGAGGCTTTTTCCCATGTAAGGAAAGCCTTCACATTGCAGTCACGAGAGCCACCTGGAAGGGTAGTTGTTATCATTCCTATTCTATGACTGTGAAACAGCCTCGGTGAGGTTTGAAGTACCTTCCCTGAGGTCCCACAGATGGGAGTGGGACAGCTTAGAGGCAAGCCGACTCTATCCAGGTCAAAAGTCTGTGCTTCTGCTGTTAAGACATTATGTTTATTCATCTTGGACTTCGAGAAGCTCACAACGCTAGATGGTTGATTTGGGCAACCAAATTATTTACACACGAAACAGAATCTTATTCTGCAGTAACAGATAGAGCAGATGAGAAAGATCAAAGCTGAATACGGTGAAATTCAATGTATAATATTGGATGATAGAGCAATTGCTAAGTTAGATAGAGAATACAATTTTCTTATAGACAGCTTTCACAAAAAGCCTCAGCTTTAATCTTACTATATATACTTCAAGCCCCCTGCACCTATTTAAATTGTATTTTGACTGGTCCTAGGCTATTTTCTAGAAGGGTAAATTAAGTTCTAAAGAAAGCCAGTTTACTTTGGAATTTCTATATGACATTCCCCATACTTGCCTACTTATTATAATTTCCCATTATACTCTGAGCATTAACTTGCCTTTATAAATTTTTGAAGCTGTTATGACTTGCATGCAATGCTCAAGGATTTCATCAAAGATTGCTTTAAGGGAATTCCTATGGATCTCTCTAGGATGAATTCCCACTTTCATTCAATTTTACTGTCTCTCTGTGCCAAGATTGTGAAAGAACATGGTACCTCTCAGGAGGTCTCCATAATGCTACCGCTAGGTTGAAGATGGCTTGGTCCAGCTCTGGCATGGATAGAGGATGTTGGACCCTGCCTGAAGTAAAAGCAAGTTACTCTGAAACTCTCAGTACCTGGGGCAACCAGTGCTCTCTGGACCCAAGAGTAGAGCCTTGCCTAGTTTCCCATTCTTGTTAATGGGAAGATGTTCCCAGGTCTTTGGACACTTTCCCTTACAGAAGAGTTAATTCAAGGTGGGGTCTGCCTGCTGACCTGAGGCTGCCTCTGGCTATGTTCAGAAGCTATGGGAACTTTCCTTCTTTCTTTTATTCATGATGAATACAAAAGTACCTAATACTGTGGACCCAGCATCAGATTGCCTAATGTTGAATCCAGATTCCTCCACATGTTAGTTGAATGACCACGGGCAACTTCCTGGGCGCCTGTGTCTCCATCTGTCAAATGGAGATAATAGCCTACCTACTTGATAGGAATTTCTTGAAAGTAAACAGATTAATAGATGAAAAATGCTTAGAACATTGGGCTTACTCGTCCAACCTTGTTGACTAACCTTTCACAACTGAACACTTATTCTGTAGCTGTACCAGACCCTAAATAGTCATGCATTCAGCCTCTGCTCAAAGTGTCCTATTAGCTTGGAATTCCCTATTCCACCTCCATCTGTTAAAGTCTTACTCATATTTCAAGATCCAACTCAAATACCTCTTCTCCCTTGAAGTGCTTCCTCTTTTGTGCACCTCAAGCTCTTGTACTCTAATAGCACTTGTACTGTAATATATAATGGCACTTTTGCATACATAAATAAGTGTATAAATATATATAATTACACTTGTATGTGTCTAAATAAGTAGGTACGTGTGTGTGTATTGTGTGAGTGTCTATGATTATGTGTTTGTATAGGTATATGTATTTATTTATTTCTATACTAATTTATTTAGCTGTCATTCATTACAATTTACCCTGTTAAATAGGGAATATAAGGTACAAAGTCCCTGACCTCAAGAATTAAACAGAAGGAAGATTTTTTTTAGAGGTAATATATGCTATGATAAATGCTGAAATAATTTGGATGAGATACAAGGAACATCTACTATTGTAAATGTGTGTATTTATAGAGACATATATTTACAAATATACAACTGAAATTTGATGAAAAGCCAAATTTCTAAGATAATTTCCAGAAACAAATTTTATTTCAGAACCAGTCACAGCAGTAGGTTTTAAATAATAAGTCAGGAATTCATTTTTACATATTTTAACAGAACCAAGCACTGCGCCCCAAGGTTTTCACCCCTGAGTACTACATGGTTCAAAATTTAAATTTGTTGGCTTTCTCATTCTGAGGTCATCTCTTGCTTTCTAAGTCCCTCCTAAACTTTTCACACTTCTTTGATACACTTTTTTGACTGAAAATATTCTCCATAACCTTTACAAAAAATAAAGGTTTTTTGTGTGTGTGTGTGTGTTTCTTCAGCAGAATCTTTATTTTTTTTGCATTTAATAGATGATAACTTCATGTCCCTTTTTCTGGGATCGATGTGTCTGACTTGTCACATATAATTTTAGAAGACCTGATTCATCCAGATTTAATGAAATGGAATGGCATCGTTACCATGAACTTATGCACAGACAATTAAACTTATTATACTTTTTGAGTAAGCTCCCTAATAGGTTGACTTTACCTACATTGCATTATTTGACATTTACCATCTCCGTTGTCTTCAGTAGGTCTTGCCAGGAACGTTGAGTTTGTTTAGGGTTTTATAATTTCTTTTTCATGAAAGATCATTACCTCTGTTTCCCTGCTTTAAAATGGTATGTCCACATTACCCAGATGATTAGTAAAGAAATTGGACAGAGAACCCAAAACCATTCACTGAATATCTTATGCTAAGAAGCATGGAAACCTCATAGTTTTAAGATGTTATTTCTAGCCTGGCTCTTTACACTAGAAAACAAAAAGAAAACAGCCAATGATTATTTAGTGCAAACTGGACCTTTCACGTTTTCTGTAGCCATGTCTAAATGATTGACATTAATATGAATAGCATGTATGGTATGATCACATGCTGTAAAATTACTTCAGTCTTTCTTTCTGTCTATTTTCCATCTCTTCTTCTGATTGCAAGTATGAGTAGAGAGATTTATTTTTATCAAATGATAATAGAAGTTATTTCTTAGAATTAGCATATGGATAATTATTTTTGATCTCTATTGACCCTCTGTTCTGATAGTTATATATAACAAGCATGTTAATTTTTGTTTATTCATTCTAACAAAATTTAGTCTACCGTAGCTCTATTTGGGGTTTTTACTTAATTTGCCTCAAAGAAGAAAAAAGAAACATGCTCTTTTATAACTTACTAATGTAGATTACAGGCATGGTTCTGGGCTTTAGCATTTGTAGCATCCAGTTGTGATGCAATCCTGAGGGAAGTGTTCGCGAGTTTCAGTGTCTTTTCTCTGTAGAATATCATTCTTTTACATGATAAGTATATAAAAAGCCCTGGATATTTATGTACAGACATGCATACTGTTGGTAGGAAGATGCTCCTCAAATAGAATGATTTGTCATTATACACACATGCATCTCTATGCTTAAAAATAGCCATTTATGTTTATCACACACCTTTCATCTGTTAGTTACTTGAAGATACAATTTCCTTGGTTTTAAACCCTTTCCTCTGACTTGAAATGGTTTTGAAATGAGACTTTAATAGGACTTTTCTTTACCTTGACTCAGAGCTTTCACTTGCTTTTAGCCTTTTTTATTCCCCATCCCATTGACCTGCTATCTGTGAGCATAGAATTCTCTCTGCCTTCCTGGCTCTCAAACGGCCAGAGCAGGTGGGTCAGCCCGTCTCTGTCTTCTGAGTCCAGCAGGATTCTCCCCTCATTATCTTTAGTGGGAGAACAGAGTGGTGGACGAACTGCATAGGTAGCTGTAAAAAAAAAAGAAGAGACCCAGTCTGCACAGCATTTCCAATGAAACCATAAGACTCCCGCAAGGTGGAGAATATTTGTATGTTGTGATCACAGGAACCTGCATGACTTATGGGCCTTTGGGGAATTCTGTATTCATTTTTATTAACTTTAATTATAGGAGTACTATAAAATTTTCTCATTCTGTGTTGCATGAAGAATGCAGAAGTTAATTGCTCCTGACATTTAATTGGTTTATGCTTCTCTCTAACACAATCTTGGGCTGCAAGAGACGGGAAACTAGTTGGCATGTTTCTGTGATTGCCGAGGATTATATACCAAGAAATTAGTCTTTTCGTTAGTTCTAAGCGGTGAATTACAAATGCAATTTCAGAAGTGTGGGGAGAGAAATAAAATCTGTGCATCTGCATTCTACATACGATAAAAGACTGACAAGGGCTTCCCCAAATGCTTTGTCCGACTTTGCCAGAATTGCTGAGGTTTTTACGTTATCGTTGTACATGTTTAAAAATGACATATTTTTATACCTTTGAGGATGTGTCAGGTTGTTTACAGTCCTGTTACAAGCCATCTGGACCATTCATGACCTTTTCATATATTTTTTCAAATATTATCTCATCTGGCATAAAGAAGCATAAGGTGCCTAGCTGTTCCCAATTATACTATGTGATGACTTGAGGAAGTTGGATTTCAGTGTGGCACAGTGCCTCTGATTTCAGGAGTGGTGAGAATCTCTGGAAAGCATCCATGTACTGTGATGTGTTCTGAGCTTCAAGGGAGAACATGATAAGCAAAGTACCAATAACCGATGCTAATTTCCATTTGACACACAGTTATGGAGCAAGTACCATAAGCAGGACACCGTGCCAGAATCATAGGGTGTGCCCAGGTGAAGGCGGCAGGCACCTTGCCCTCAAGGAGTTTGTAATCTAGAAGGAGGGATATCCTTGGAAATGGTAACTCAATGCAAGGCAGACTGGTAAGTGCATAAACTTGAGGGAGCACAGAGGGACAGATGACTGACAACATCACGAGAGAGGCGTTTAGGGACCCTGTATCCTCTGGCCACAATGGAAGATAGAACTGAACCAGCAGAGTGGGGACAGCTCTTTGAAATGGAGAGCCTGGCTTGAGAAGAAGCATCCCTGTCTGCACCTTCTGTCATTAGTTCTTCCCTTCCAGGTTTTGTGGGACCCCAGAACATTGATTAAGGAAATTATAAACAAAGCCGAAAGATCAGATGCTGCTCTTTAGTCCACTTGTCCCAGGACATAAATGTTGTTGAAAAATAAATTGCCAACAGCTGAGCACACTTATCCAAGTCTATTTCCGTTATTTTATTTATTAAACACTCCATGGATTAGCAATCATAATACTGCAAGGTGAAGGAAGAAGAGAAAACTCCTAACTTCATATGCCATTAGTTTCTTAATAAATACAAAAATGCCACTGTCTCCTGAGAATATAGTTCTTCTGCATTTTTACCTAGTGGGAATCATTAAATCTCATAAAGAAACAATAAATCCTGGAATGCTGCTGCGGGCAGGCATGGTAGAGATCATTACACTAGTACAGGTCCTGTCTTTGAGCCTAGAACATCCCGGGTGGCACCTTGCTCAGGGCTTACATAAGGGCAAAGGTTTTTAGGCTCAGTAGAATAGGGAGAAATGTATGGACGGTTATCTGGGAAGGTGGCATTTCTAAATGGAGCAAAGATGCCTGAAGCAGGAGGCAGGCCCAGGTTTTGGTCCGGTTAATGGGGACAGAAGGCTGAGCCAAAGCATCAAGGTGAAGATGTCAGCTACGTTGGGCAGCGTGGTCTAGAGGTGGGAGTGAAGAGGAACAGAGAACAGAGCAAGGCCCAGACCTGGCACACGATTGAGAAAACCTAGTCCCCAGAGGTGAGGTGAGCCCTGCAGTGTTACTGTTCAGAGTGCCCAGACTGTGCTTGCCAGGATGTGTGGGCTTTTTAGAGATGCAGCACCAGGCAGGGCACAATAGTTACGCAAACTGTACTGTAGTCCTTATTCTTAAATGGTGGAGGATCTGTATGAGCATTTCTTAAAGTATGGTCCATGGTCCTGCTGCATTAGAATACCAAGGTGCTTGTTGAAAATGCCCGTCTCCAGGTCTGACTGTGTACCATAGAATGGAATTTTGGACAGCCTCCCTGGGTGAATCTTAAGGATCCAAAAAATTGAATCTCTCATTTAGATCATCAGATGAAATGAACACATGAAAATCAATGACCAAGATAAGGCCAGAAATACAGCATGAGAAATGATTGGACCAGAAAGTAATTCAGTAGGAATTCAGGAGAAATCAAAATGGATTAGAGCTGAAGAGGTCAGAGCACATTTTGAAAGATGTGAAGAATTTTATCCAGAGAAGTGAGAGCATTCTTGGTGGGAGAAAAGTCCTAAATGAAGATCCTCAGGGAGAAGTCCCTGTGGCTTAATGGACAAGGCCATGAACTTTGCAGTTTGAGTCCTACTCTAGCTGTTTCCTATTTATATAACCTTTGACAAGTTAACCATTCTGAATCTCCGTTTTCTCATTTGGAAAATGGGGCTGATAAGAGCTGTTTTCCAAGGTTATTGTAAGGATTAAATGTAACATGAAAACCATTTAGTTCTCAGTAAGTACTCAATATTTGTAATTTCCCCCACCCCCATACCCAGGGCTAATATTTGGTGAGTATATATTTCAACATGGTGTAGTCATACCTGCCTGCATTTGAAAAGCGTAATATCAGTGATTCCCTAAAGGTGGGGCTCAGCAGGCCAGGACAAAGTGGATACAAATTAGGCTTGGAGAGGATTGGGATAAGGAAGGAGAGGGTTGGAATCCGGTAGGGGCAGAATAAGTGTGATGTGTTTACAAGTAAATCGAAATGAAAGACTCTGATTCAGATCAATTCATGTTCAGTGCTACAGATTTGCAAGCCCAGAATCAGTGAATTCAGGACCTTGGTGTTGCTACTTACCAAGCTCTGTTTTCGTCGGATTGAATAGTGACTCTACAGTGCAAGGGATATACCTCTAATATTAGTGCTGTGATGTGCAATGAGGGGAAAAAACACAGTAGTCACGGAAACTGTACTGTTTCTGTATTGTAAATTTCATGTTCTTATGAGCTACCCTCGCTTTTTAATTTAAATGCAGAAGCAGATCACCTGTAAAACAGAGAAGGGGGTAAAGCAGATGTCCCCTTCAGCAACAATGTAGTCGAATATACCACGTGCCTGGATGCACAAAGTGGGAAATGGGGCTGATGGTTGGGTGGCTGTCCTGTTGCAGGTGAGGATGGGTGGCCGAGGGGAGTGGGGGTCGTGTAGGGCAGGTTGCATTCCTGTCCATAGCGAACCATGAAGAGTGTCTCTTGCAGCTCCCTTCCTTTGGAAGTTTCTACCCTAAATTCAAGAACAGGGGAGGTTCGCAGAGTACGGGGGCCGTAAATCCCTTTGTTGTATTCCCTGCCCCAACTGCCAGCCTCACTGTGCTGCCTCCACCCCAGCCTCATAAAATCTGGCCTTTCTCTTGAGGACTGGTGTCTTTTTGGTGCAGAGCATGGCACCCGCTGCGTTTCTTTGGGACCACCTTGACAGAGGGAAGGGAATCAGCAGGTCTTGGCAGTTGGGGCTTGATTGAATTTCCCTTGAAGAGTTACCAAGTAGTTCTGGCATAAGAAGCATTCTTGATGAATTCCCCAGATTGATGATCTCATGTGTTTGCCAAGAACAGGAGAGGGCGATCAACAGAGTGATAAAGTTTTCTGTTTAACCTTGAAGAAAGAGCTCCTTTCTTCAGCTCTCACTTGCCCCATGCCCACCCCTCCCCCACTTCTTGTCTTGCTCTCACAGTAACCCCTGATTTCCCGAGGACACAATGATGACCCCATGAGACCCTGCCATCCATGGTGGGGCCAGGTGTTCCAGACCATTTTGAAATATCTTCTCCCCACCAAATCTTAACAAATTCGTCTTATCACAATTTTTTTCCTTTACCAAAGTCTTTGGAAAACAGAAAAATAGGAAAACCTTCATCAACATGTATATGATATATTTCTTATTTCAATCTTAATTTTTTTGGTAAGGTGAAAAGGAAGTAAGGAATAAACAAAAATAAGAGTGAATGAATGAATGGACTGACACAGATTACAAATGAATATTTGATATCATCTCCTTAAGGTCCGACTAAGTGACTGATTTGGTTAACCTGAGAACGAAAAATCACATCCTGATGGCTGACAATATCCTAATGTATTTTCTCTAAAAGTTGTAGAAATAATTATGAGCCTTATGATAATATTATATTATGTAGAGATATTTTGCATGTTGTTGAAACTTGTCCCCTTAAAATCACATCAGAACCGTCTACTCAGTTTTATTGGCTTAGATGTCCGGAACATAGCCCAGAGTGGCAGCTATACCCTTTCCTCTCTGTCCTCCTCTTCACACTTCATCTGCAAGCTGGTAGTTGGGAAGGCTCTGGATAGTCCTGCAGTAAGGATGCTTGTTCAGCCTGAAATGAGTGTTCCTAGTAAGATTGTTCACACTCATTCCAGGATGACACAAAGAGGTTTTTACCAGATGTACAATCCAGACAAATGCCTTGTGAAAGTGGAGGAGAACACCTGGCGGCCAGGAGGAAGAGAGATAGTCAGTGGGGTGAGTTAATAACTAGAGCAATGTGGATAGCTCGTAAAGTGGAATATGTGAGAAAGGTATAGATGAATCTAGGGAAGTGAGCAGATATAAGAGACACAAGAATGAGGAAAGTCAGTCAACAGCCAGTTCCAGACCAGTGTGTTTCCTAGTGCTTCTCTCAGTCACTGTTAGGAATGTTGCAGGAGGGGGGGACCCTTCCAGGGCCCGAGAGTGGGCTCTTGTCTGACGCTCGGAAATGAATGGTCCAAGGAGACACACGTACTACTGACAAAGCAAAAGACTTTATTGGGAAGGGGCGCCGGGATGGAGAGCAGCAGTGTAAGGGAACCCAGGAGAACTGCTCTGCCACGTGGCTGGGAGTCTCGGGGTTTATGGGGATGGGGTTAGTTTCCGGGTTGTCCTTGCTTGTGCCCGTGTCTGGTCTGACTCAGGGTCCTTCCTGGTGGCCGCGCATCCCTCAGCCAAGATGGGTTCCGGCATGAGGGCTGCTGGAAGGTTGACAGCACGTATCATCTCCTCCCTCCTTCTTTTGGCCTCTCCCAAATTCTGCCGGTTAGTTTTCAGCGGCAGCACTGCGTTCTTTGTCAGGATCTCCTGTTGTGAGACAACTTGGGCAAACGGTTATCGGTTATTGTTGTGCCTGGCCAAGGTGGGTGGTTTCCTAACAGGAACGCTTGCCCAGGTGGCAACAGGGCCTTACATTTGCAGACCTATTTTAGACAAGTCAGAGTGGAGCCAGAAGGGTGAGTGTCCTAGTGACATTAATTTACTAACAAGCTGAATCAGAAAAGTGAAAGTGCATCTTGATCCTCTAACTCCCTTCTTTAGGTCACATGCATTCATTCCTTCACTTATTGCGTTAGGAAACATATATATGATACGTATTGTGTGCCAGACTCTGTATTAGATCCTATGGGAAAAGGGGGGGATAAATGATACAGTTCTGCCTGTAAGTGGTTAACAGTCCTTGATGAGAAAAGGTAAAAACTTGCCCAGATAACCTTTACAGGTCATACAGGCTGTGCACACAGAAGTGCTGAAACTCAATGCTGGGAGAGTCCATCAGACGAACAGGTGTCTTCAGACTGGGGTGTCTGGCATGTCTTCATGGAGTAGTGGGGGTCAAGCCTGGACTCTTGACAGATGGGAAGGAATTCTGGGTAGATCTGAGACCTGGGTCATAGAACATTTGGCCCATCTGACTCCTGTCCTTGTATGAAGGGTACATCAGCCAGAGGCCTCTGGACCACACAGACCTTTAAACCCCCAGTGTATGAACACAGACATGAAACGGCTGAGGTGAAGTCTGCAGGGCTCTTTCTGCTTCATGTTCCCTCATCATTTTTCTCCTATCAGAAAAGAAAAAAAAAAAACCCAGAAAGTCCATTTTGTCCATGGACAGAGGGAATGAGAGACCAAATTCTGGTTAAAAAAACGACAGTTTCTGTTCACACATATGTTCCATGGATTGTTTTCAAATCAAACTTCTGAAACCCGTCTTCAGCTGTTGTAGTTTATAGCATTGCTGAGTAAGAGCTGCTTTTGAAAGGGAAAAAAAAAATAACGCACAGCAGGGACGTTAAAGTGAAATGTATTTTAGGACTGAAGCACATTTCTTGAACATGCTTAAATTGAGACTTTCTTTTTATCTATAAAAGTAAGATAACTTTATGAAGACAGTAATATGTTGTGAGTTAAAAATAACCCTCTGGTATTGCTGTGAATGGCAAGAATTTTTTTTTTTCTAAGACCCTTTCTCCTCCAAGACTTGCTCTTGTTCATACGTTCTATAAGGTCCAGGATGTGGCTCCGTGGGTGGTGAGAGTTCAGGAGATTCTTGTTCTGGACCCCTTTGTGTGTGTTGATGAACTTCTATGTGTATGTACGTTTGTTTGCTAATTTTATTAACTTTCTAATTGGATTTGAGTTGCCTTGAAGCCCATTCTAGACAAATTGGATTCACCACTAAATATTATGTTAAAAGCTACTAAGTCATTTACTAAGCACTCACTGTGTGTCAGATGGTGTGCTAAATATTATGTTGCTTAACCCTTTGTGCTGGGTGCTGTTAGGACCAGGTGACAGGTAAGGCAAGGAGATCAGGGCTGGGGCTGGGGGTTGGAGCTGGGCCATGTGCCTGTGCCCCAGAGCTCTTAACACAGTGCTGACCAGAATCAACACCTTTCTAATTCTCAAGTTCAGGCCCACAACCACTAAACCATGCTGTCTTCCATTACTCCTTCTAATCCCGATCGATCCCCTCTTCCTGAGGGTCAGGGTTTATAGGGGAAGCACAAGTGTCAAACAGCAAAAGCCATTCGTTATTTTAGCGTGTTTAGTGCGTATTTTCAAGAATACCTATACAGTGAAGTAGTGCATGGTTTTTCTCTCACTCTTTCCCGAAGTAAGATATGGGTGACCTGCTTTGAGTCACATAGAGTGATATCGGTGGAAGAGCCAAATCAGGCTTTGTCGACTGAAAAAAAAAAAAATGCACGTGTGAATTGTGAGTTAAGTTTTATTGGGGGCAAAATGAAGACTGCAGCCTGGGAGACAGCATTTCAGATAGCTCTGAGAAACTGCTCCAAAGAGGTAGGGGGAAGGTCAGTATATATGTGATTTTGGTGAAGGGGGAGTACATGCAGTAAGCACATGTTTTTGCAGAAAGTTTTCTGCTAGTCTCATGAAGGTTACTGCTAGTCATGAGGAGGAGATGTCACCATGAAGGATTTTAGTGTTTTCTAGATAAGCGGAGATGCAAGAATTGAGCTCATAAAATCGTCTCCTGAAAATACCTATCTGAAGATCTGCTCTGCCAGTTTTTCCCAGAGCACAGAGTGCTTCATTCCTGATCTCCGGCCTGAACTCCTTTCAGGGGGTGTTGAAGGTCAGCAGCTGCAGTGGCTCATAATTTGATCCTTCTAGAGGTAAATGGCAAGTGCCAATTTGTAGGTGACAGCTTTGATGACTTTTTTTTTTGTATTTTATTTTTTATCGAAGTGTAGATGATTTACAATGTTGTGTTAGTTTTAGGTGTGCCGCAAAGTGATTGTTCTATCTCCATATTTTTTCCGATTCTTTTTCCTTATAGGTTATTGCAAAATACTGAGTATAGTTCCCTCTGCTATACAGTAGGACCTTGTTAATCTAGTTTATAAATAGTAGCAGGTATCTGTTAATCCTAAACTCCTAATTTATCTCATTCCTGCTTTCCCCTTTGGAAACCATAAGTTTGTTTTCTGTGTCTGTGGGTCTATTTCTGTTTTGTATATAAATTCATTTGTATCATTTTTTTAGAATCCACATACAAGTGATATTGTTATGATATTTGTCTTTCTGTCTCTGGGTTACTTCACTTTAGTGTGATAATCCCTAGGTCCATCCATGTTGCTGCAAATGGCATTATTTCATTCTAATCCAACACTCCAACTATGCTATTGGATCTACCAACTGCCAACTGCTTCTAAACTGTGCAAAGCCCGTCATAGTTATACCTGTCAATTCATAAAGGGAGAATAGGTGGGTGGGGAAATTGGAGTGGGTCATCTGAGTGGAGTTCAGTCTAGACCTGTATGTGGAAAGCCTCCTTTCTATACATCAAACCCAAGATCATTGTCAAAGTATCATATTAATTTTTAAATTTCTTTCTACTTTTTGTTTCTTATGCATCTCTTATTACCTCTCTCATTCCCTGTTTTCCTTTCTTTTTTTTTTTTCCCACCACTTGTTGGATAGTGCTGATAAGCCCAGGTATTTTCTAGATCACAAAATTAATAAACCACAGTAGCTTAAACTATGTTACAATATAATATCCTAGCAAAACTCATGTAGTTCTGATATTACTTGTCAATTCCCTCCGCCTGAGGTCTTGATAAGATAGATAGCCAAGTATGGCTACGATGGTATCCCTTTTCTCTTTCTGCTTCTTCTGTCATCATTCTCACATGGGTCTTTGGATGTTACAGAGCTCTAAATCCCATTATGATCCATGTCTCCCTGCATTAAAATGGTCCCTTTCCTAAATCAGAGTTAATGTCTAAATTGCAGAGAGTTCCAGTCGGCTTCTGCAGTTATTTCAAGTTTGGTGCTATAATGCAAAGACTTTTGGCCTCAACTACACCATCTACCATCAAAAGGTTCTCTTTTTCGTTGCACATACATCTATACACTAAGGATGCTATGACTATCCCAGAATGTATGACTATCCCAGAATGAAGCAGAAACTTTAGAGGGAGGTAGACTGAGTTTGAATTTCAACTCCACTGGATGGCAATTTTGTGACTTTGGCTTGTGGTATCTAAAGTCCTTATATATAAAGGGAAGATGATACTTATCTTCCATGGTCATTGGAATACTTTAATAAGTGTTTATTGCCTATGCACATACCGTGTAGTCAATAAAGGTCAATATTCTCCATCACCATGCGGTTTCCTTTTTCCCAATATCAGCTGTAAACCCTAAATGTTGGGCTAAAGATCTCACACTGATTATCTTAGTGGAGCTCTTTAACTGTTTATATTCCATGGTGTTGGTAAAAAGCTGTGTTCTCCACCCCATCGTGTAAACCACACTCATTTCCCTTGAAAGGACAGAGAAGAAAGAACCCAACTCCCTACTAAAGCTTGCTCTACTGCCAGGATTTTTTTTTTTTTTACTTACTTCAACTTGACAGCTTGAGTGAAAGCTGTGCCCCAGTTGACACCTTTGAGACTCTTTCTTTCTCCCCTTTGTAAACTTGGACACAAAGGTCATGGCTGAAGAGCCCAGGAGGTACAAGGAACATATTTAGACTGAAGTGTGGCCTGATGAACAGCAAAAGGATTAGTTTTGCTGACCAAGGAAGAGTCTATGTTTTCCTAGAAATAAATCACCAAAGGAAAGTGGATAGATTTCCAAATAAATCAATAACCACATTGGCAACCATCAACAAAAATCTACAAGGCAGATATCTGTTTAATAGACCTGATAGGGCTTCCCTGGTGGCGCAGTGGTTGAGAGTCCGCCTGCCGATGCAGGGAACACGGGTTCGTGCCCCGGTCCGGGAAGATCCCACATGCCGCGGAGTGGCTGGGCCCGTGAGCCATGGCCGCTGAGCCTGCGCGCCCGGAGCCTGTGCACCGCGACGGGAGAGGCCACAGCAGTGAGAGGCCCGCGTACCACAAAAAAAAAAAAAAAAAAATAGACCTGATAATGTCTAACTGATAGTTCTGAAAAGGGAATTTTTTATGATCTATTTTATTAAGTCACCTTAGAGGATCTGTGTTACCCACATGTGAATAGATGGAGATCTGTAAATTGTTTGTTTCTCATGCTATTTTATATTTTTAAATGGCCTTTGGAATATAGCATTACTCCTCTGCTACCAGAGAAATTGAATTTGTAAATGAAGAACTTGCTCTGACCATAGTAACAAAAAAGGGCATTAAGGTTAAAAATGATAATTGAGGTTTATTGAGCACTTACTATATGCCAAGCACCATTCTCAATTCTTGACATGATTCATCTCACTTAATCCTGACAGTAATCCTATGATGTAGATGCTATTTTTACTTACATTTTATAGATTAGGGAAACTGGGTTCAAAAATTACATATGTTCAAGATCATATAGTAATTTAATAGTACAGTTGATACCGTCATCCAGATCTAAGTTCTTACCCTTTCACTAAGTACTTACAACTGCAAGAGCAGTTAGAGATGATCTAATTTCATCTCCTCATTCTAATAAAGAGGCAACTAAAGCCCAGAGAGCTGCAGTGATTTGTCCAAGGTCACACAGCTACCTAGTGACAGAGGCAGGATGAGAACTCAGATCTGCTCATGCCCCTTAAGGTAAATATATCCCTTTCTCTTATACTACGTCCAGGGTTATTTCTGCCTGTTTACTTTCTGTTCACTTTTTGAAGATACTTTTTTCAGAGAGAGAAAGAGAGAGGGGAAGAAGGGAGGCAGGGAGGCAGAGGTGGAAGGAGAGAGGGAGGGAAGGAGGGTGAGAGAAAACAGGGAAGAGAGAAGGAGACAGAGAGGAAGAAATTAAGGAAGGGAAGGAAGGACGGAGGTAGAGAGGGAGGTGGAAGGAGAGAGAGGAGGGAGGAAGAAAGGAAGAAAGAGAAGATGAAGTTCAGATTCAAATCAGTTATAAAAGCAAAATGTTGGGTTTACCTGGTGGAGAGCCTGAGTCTGAGCCCTTCAACACAGCTTCATGGGGAGCCAGAGGATGTGTGGCTACACATATTGAAGAGAGATACACTTTTGTTCTAAGAGATCCCCTGCCCTAGGCATGATTCCTCTTAAGAGGAGCAGTATTTGTACTCATTCTTAGTTCTCTTAGGTCAACTGCTTACATCACAATACGTTCACTCCGTTTTTCTTCATTTTCTCCCCACACCCCCTTCCTCTTAGTTCTACATCCACCAGAATTGCTTCTCTGCACATTTATCAGCTCTCTAACTTCTTTCTCTGTGAATATCCATCTCTCCCGCTTCACGGCAGGTTGGTGAGCAGCATTGTGTTTAATTCAACTCATGTCCACAGACCTATTCTTTGGCTCTTTTATATGATGATTTCAGAGAATGTGTTAGCAGTGTTGGTGCAGGGAAAGTAGAAAAATGAATTTCTGGTGTTTGCACCATAGTAAGATTAGCTGAAATTATAACGAAGGTGTTTATCATAATTAGGAGGGAATTTCAAAGTTTACAAAACACATAGAAAGAATGGTCTCAGGCAGAGCCAAAGGGAGATGCACTTGACTCAGAGAAGATGTGTGCTTTAATATGGAGGATTGAAGCCCAACAACAATAAACGACACACATGTTTTTAGAGTTTAATGGATGCTTTATTCCATGTGCTTTTAAATTGAGCTGCTTCCTGATTTAAATTATTATTGTCATCCTTAGCATTATTGTTACCAAGCTATCGCAGAGTATGAACTGGGTACTAGGCATTTTGTGGGAGACAGCCGTGATAATTCATTATAATTTTAAAAATCTTTATTTCACTGAAATAAAGCACCAGACAGACAAACAAAGGTCTCTTGCTCTTCAATCGGCAGGTATGTTATTAGCCCAACTATGTGTTCTTTAACTCCTGGGAACTCTTAGGGGATGCGAAGCATGTCATTCAACAGTGGGGGATTAACACTGTGGCTGGTAAAGCTACACGTGTGAGCATAGTAGAAGCAGTAGACTGCCTTTGAAATACCTCTTAGCTGAGCTGTTCATGATTTCGAAAAGTATGCAGATAGATGAATACTTCTGTCCAGTCTCTTCCTGCTTTCATCGCCAACTCCTGTTCTCTCTTTGGACCTCTCATTCTGCTATCTAAACATCGCCATGCCTTTTCAAAATGCCTCTGCGCGTTTATAGAACACAAGGAGTGACTAATGTTTACCTGTGCCCTTATAACTGTGTCTGAGGCTCCTTTATCGAGTGCCTGGTAAGCACGAGGCACTGTGCTCAGCATTTTATACGTGTTATCTCATTTAGTCTAGTCATCAATCCATATGGTAGGTGTTGCTATCTCTGTTTCACAATGGAGAAACTGAGAATCAGACAGGTCAAATAAAGGCTCACAAACACCCAACTGGTAAGTGACAATGCTGGGATTCACACTAGAGTATTTGTAAATTCGAAGCCAGTGCTCTTTTTACCAATTTACATGACCCCTTGAATTTTCTAAGACACCTTTGCTGCTTTTCAGGATGCTAAAGCACTCTTAAAATTCGTTATTAGAGTAGTAAGGGCCTGTTAATGAGTTTTCACCGTCAAAGTTGTTTTTTTAGTTTACTTTATTTGGCTATGTGAACACTTTTCACTTAATCAAATGAATTTACCATGGGTCTCTTTGAATTTATTGTTTGTATCAACATAAGGTTCATCTGATCTGTTTTGATCAACCAAGTCTAATCTAAATCACAAGATAGCTCTGTGTTTGTTTGTTTTTGCGGTACATGGGCCTCTCACCGTTGTGGCCTCTCCCGTTGCGGAGCACAGGCTCCGGACGCGCAGGCTCAGCGGCCATGGCTCACGGGCCCAGCCGCTCCGCGGCATGCGGGATCTTCCTGGACCGGGGCACGAACCCGCGTCCCCTGCGTTGGCAGGCGGACTCTCAACCACTGCGCCACCAGGGAAACCCAATAGCTGTGTTTTTAAATCTCTAATTTGGTAATACTCTAATTCCATCAGAATAACACTCATCCATAGTCCCATTCTGACAGATCTTGATTTAATTCTATCCAACTCATTGCTGCATTTGTTTATTACAAGTAACTGCTGTAGATATGCTACAACACATATTACTTTTGGGAATCCAAAAGTAATTAAAACTTGGTTCCTGCTTTTAAGAAGCTTATGGAGTAGAAAGAAAAGTAGACATTGTTCAACCAAGTCAAGAAACGAGTAGAGTATTGGGGCTAGAAAGAAAGAATGGCTTTGAGCTGGGCATAGAAGGATTTATCAGATTTGAAACATGGATAAGGTGTCCAAGAATATTTAAAGTAGAGGAAAAAGAGCAAGCTGTTCAGAGCATAAAGCAGATAGTTGTAGAGCATAAAGTATATGTAAAACATACATGGAGCAAAAGTTGTACCTGAAAAGGTGATCTGGGACCAAACTGAGCCTGAAGAGTTTTTTGAACCCCCAAGAGAAGCCCGATCTTAGGGAGGTTTTTAGCATGAGAGTAATAGCAGCCCACCTCTTAGAAACATAATGATGACAGCTGAGTGAAAGGAAGGTGAAAATGGAGAGAAACTGAAGATGGGAAATCATTCAGGGGGTTTCTGCCGTGGTCCCTGTGAATGAGGATATATTTCTGGACTGAAGCGACAGTGATGAGGGAGAGAAAGATATATGGATGGAACATTTGTTTTGAAAGTAGATAACAACTAGGTCCTACTGTATAGCACAGAGAACTATATTCAATATCCTGTGATAAACCATAATGAAAAGCATATAAAAAAGAAAGTATATATGTATATAACTGAATCACTTTACAGCAGAAATTAACAAAACATTGTAAGTCAGCTATACTTCAATAAAAAAAATAGTTGTCATGCCTTGAAAAGTCTGTTATGCATTTGAAACATACAAATATTAAAGAAGTAGAATAAAAAATACTCTGGCCAGTTTGATGTGAGATGTAGGGTAGGAAGAGTCCAGTGTGACTCAGAGGTTCTTGTCTAAGGCAGCCAAGTAGCTGACGATTCTGTTTGCTTGGAAAGAGAAAGCTTGGGACAGACAGTGAGCCTGGGAGGTGATGGATGTGGTTGGACGCATTGGGAGTGAGGTAGGAATCTGTGGAGGATGATAGTAAAATTCTCCATTAATTCTCATCTCTAATGCATAATGCAAATGGCAAAGGAGACTGTGCAAAACCTCTGTGAAATAAGCCAGTCTATAGAGCTTCCCAGTTACATGATTTCCAGAAGGGAATTTTCAGTTAGAGAGAAACACAATTGTTCAGGAAGAAATAAAACAATGCTGAAAGAACTCACGCAGTGAATTTGGTGATGGGGAAAACAGTCTTTTAATAATATGTCTTTTAACTAAGAAAATCCCAGGCCATAGCTGAGAGCACCTCTGCTTTCATTGGACACTGTAAAGCTTCTTAGTTTTTAGAACTTAGTTCTTGTTTCTAGAACTGACAGTTTCCTTATTCATATGTTTTGATCAGAGTGAGTGGTTTAGTTTCATCCCACAAAAATGGGGGGCGTCAGCCCATCACATATCAAAATATGGACACATATTGAAGTTCATCTTAGGAAGATACTTTGACTTGCCAGTACCAGAGAACTTCTTAGAAATGCTTATTCCGGGACCCCAACCCAAACCTACTGAATCCAAAATCTGATGCAGTTATGCTGGGGAAATCTGAATCCGTTGATGGGACCCAGCAAGCTGCATTCTTATAAGTTCTCCAGAAGATTTTAAAGCTTATTATAGTTTGTGTCACTACTCTGGACCCAAAGGTAAAAATTGATGGAAAAAAATCTATAAAGGGAAACCAAAAAATAAACAGGAAGAGAACTTCCAAGAAAGTCAGCATTCACTTTCTCTCTAAAACAATGAATGAATATTTTGGGGGACTATAAAAATAGGTAAATCTTCTTTCCCTTTCAGTTATCCATTGAACAGATATTTGTTGAGAATCCAGTGAGTGCTGCCGGGGACTGAGCTAGGTGTGGCATGTTCAACAACGGAAAAAACCTGTGGTTTAATTTTTTTTTTTTTTTTTTTTTTAATTAGTGTTCATCTTACAGCTAAATACTATGTTGTGGTTTCAGAGAATTAGAAGGGCTTGACTGATGGTGGTTCAAAGGCCAGTTGAAATCCTTGCTGAGCCCTCCTGCAGGACCTTATGTTGAAAGGTGTGGCTCTCTCAGCCTGACCATGAATCCTAAATTCCTGGGCCACAACAGTCTTCCTAGGACACACACCTTTATTCACTAGGCAGAATGACCACCCATGAAGTGTCTCACCAACGAGCTCCGTGTAAAAGAAATATCAACCCCATTTGATTCATCCTGCACTGCCCATTCTAGCTGAAGGGGCAATGGCTTTCTGTCTCTCCATCCATCTTGCTTCATGATCCCTTGGAGCTCAGCTAGAGAAATCATCCTTCAGACTCTGACATCTTTGAAACCCAAGTGCATTTCAGTCAAGCGCTGGAAATGTCAGAACTGCCTCTGCTGATTCTTCTTTCTCTTATTTTTTCTCTAGCACACCTCTTGTTGCACTGTTTACCACTTTTATCTTCTCTCCCTGACAGCATTTTTTTTTTTTTTTTTTTAGTTCTGTCCAACCTTTGAAAACATTGCTGCTCCTGTTTTGTTGCCCCTCGTTGCTAGCTCCCTGGGTTGCCTTGACCACCGCTTATCTCAAAGGTGTTGCACATGTCTTGTGTTTTGTTAATAACGCATCACTCTCATGATCAGGAGCGGACAGGCCCAGGTCTGGCTACCTCAACAAATGTGTGTTCAATGGATAACTGAAAGGGAAAGAAGATTCACCTATTTTTATAGTCCCCCAAAATATTCATTCATTGTTTTAGAGAGAAAGTGAATGCTGACTTTCTTTGAAGTTCCCTTCCTGTTTATTTTTTGGTTTCCCTTTATAGATTTTTTTTCATCAATTTTTACCTACCTGCTGACTTGGGTCTCCTTTGATGTATGAGGACATTTGCGGCTCAGTGACGGATTTTTAGCTTCTCAGAATTCAATGTGCACTATGTGCCTTTCATATTCAAGAGGAACCAAATGAAGAAATATCCCTCTTGCTTCTCACTTCTGATTTTTGCCTAAGTGCCCTCTGATGCTATCAGTGTAAAGGAGCAATTCTTTTGACGATTGATAATATAATTTCACTAAAGAAAAACAAATAATATCAGTCAGGCTGAATGTAGTCATTCATAAGGTCTTAGGCAGCTTTTTATCTCTCCCCTTTGCCTCATGTTGTATTTGCACAAATGGTTCTTTAATGTGAGGAGAATTGGCTGAAGGTAAAAACAAGTCAAATTCTGAGACAGGTTTAATGCTTGATAATCACTTATGGATGTTATGATTAAATACACTATTAATCTATTTTTTAAAGCTACATAGTCAAAACCAAGTACTATGAGTGGATTTGTTTTGAAGCCTGCAGTATGCAGGAGTGCTGTCTGAACTCACCTGTGGGTTGCATTGGTCCAGAAGTCTACTGCCCCAGAGAGTCCAGAGAGGGAAATTAATAAAGGGTAATTCAGATGCCCTGACCGTCCATCTTTCAGTTTCCCTCTGCTCTGTAACATCTGGCCACTAGCAGCAGTTTAATCCTGTCATCTGGACATAGACAAATAAATAAAAACACAAACGGATTTGAAGTGAATCACAGATGTATATATGTATGTATTTATTTATTTTCCCACCTTTAATGGTGAGGCAATCTATTGAGCCTACTTTTGTTAATGAGGTTTATGGATGATATGATATGAGGATTTTATTCTTTTTTAATATTCTTAAATTTATTTAACCAGGTACTTGAAAGATGTATATCTACAACAATTTATAGAAAATCTATTAATTAGAGTTACTTTGTGTTAGGTAATATTTTAAAATAAAGTTCTTTTGCCTTCATTGAAACCCTTGGGGAGAGAGAGTTTTAATTACAGAATCATGCTTGAATATAATATCAATTTCTTATATGTCTGTAGTACTCATGTTGATTTCATATGCATTCATTCACTTGAATCTCATTTGAGTAAAAAGGGCAAGGAAGTTATTATTAGTCCCATATTACAGATTAGCTAATGGAGACTCAGAGATCAGTGGATGCTGGGTCTGCGTTTGACCTAATTCAGTGCTCTTTATAGCATATCAAGTTCAATTTTGCATTGCTTGCAGTACACAACAATTTGGTAAAGAAATACTTCCTTGGATTCACTTAAAATTGCTTATCCATCAAACAGAAAAACATAAAGAGAGCTCTGTGTAAATTATAACACATTAGGAATGTGTTTTGTGGTAACTGATGGAAAAGCAAAGCTATAAAAGTCATAGCACAATTGTGGACAATCAAGAGATTGTTTTTAATCTGTCCTTTACATTTAACTCCAGACTTCTTTTCTAAATCTGATTAATTTCCTTTTGTCTTCAACAATAATTAACTCTCTTGTACTGGTCAGTCCTGTTTTTGTCCCTTTCAGAACAGCAAATCAAATGGAATTCTGTCATGTTTTAGAATATAGCCTTTGATGCTGGTTATGTGCTGAGACTCACTCAACTGTTGTCTTGTTCCGTGTGATCTGGGCATGAGAGCTGAACCTGAGTATGGCAGTCACAGAACACCGAGGTGCTAAAAATCCATGCCTGAAGGTCCAGGGGACACAAATGAGATGAAAAGCATAAACTACTAATACAATGTGAGATGTATGGCTGTTTTGATTATTGATTAGCGGAGTTTCTCGCAGAACCAGAGAATCTTAGAAAATCCTTAGAAATAATTGAGTAGTTATAGCATCTATCTTCTGATCAATACATAAAATCCCATATTTCTCTATTGTAAGCCTTGGATTTACCTACGTAGCTAGCTAGGTAGCTAGACTTAAGGTATACTTTTTTTTTTTGGCTATGTGGCTTGCAGGATCTTAATTCCCCAGCCCGGGATTGAACCCAGGGCCACAGCAGTGAAAGCGCTGAGTCCTAACCACTGGACAACCAGGGAATTCCCTGACTTAGGTATACTTCAGACTACTGGTTCTCAAATGGGAATAATTTTGCCCCCCTGGGGACATTTGACAATGCCTAGAGATAGTTTTGGTTGTCATAACTGGGGGGTATTAGCAAGTAGAGGTCAGAGATTCTGCTAAACATCCTACAATGCATGGGAAACCCATCTCCCCACACATTCCCTCCATCCCTGCCAACTAGGAATTATCTGGTCCAAAATGTCAATAGCACCCAGTTTGAGAAACCTTGATATAAACAAAATAAGTTGCTACAATTACTCATAAAATTCAACTCCCTGTAAAACCATTTTTTGAGGAAATGCATCAATTAAACAGTGGTGATACACTGCATTAAACTATTTTAGATAATTAAATCGGTTCTCCATTTCACTTTAGGCTTGTGTGCATATGTGACAGTGTTAATAAACGAACAGATTTCAAAATTTTTCTGACAGAGACCCTTTAAAAGGCAAAATAATTAGGAGCCTTGCAACCTTTTGGTTATTACTATTTGCCATTCCTAAATGTATCACAAACATTTTTGTCATAAAGTAAGAGCGAGGTGATGTCCACAGTTTTCTTGTTAACATCTTAAGCCTCAGACACCTGGTCACTGCCCCACCCCTCCGAGCTCCCTTCTCTCTGATGCTTCCCTGATTCGGCAGTAACAGCTCCTTCCTCTGAGTTTTGATAGTGTTTTCTACCCCCGAACCTTAGCATATATTCCTGTTACCAGTAAATCTGTGCATGTGTATGTGTGTCCTCCTAGATCAATCTGTTTGCTTTTACTGTTAGTTTTCTTTGCAGAGAATCATAGTACCTTGTGAAGACTAAGAGATTGGGTCTTCTCGAACTGTTTCCAAACTTGAATCTTTCTCTCTGGCATTATTAGCTTCTTCCTATGTGTGTACTCATATTGTGGCCCTGTGAGGCCAGTATGAGTTCTGGTGCCTTTTCATTCCCCTCTCTAATCTGCTCACCTTCTTGCCTGGCTAACCTGTCAGACCTTTGCCATTTTTAATATTTCTCCTTCAGCAGTTTTCCCCGCTACCTTGCTGATTGCTTTTCTGCACCAAGAAACTTTCAGCCTAATTTGCCAGCGTGAGTGTGTGTGTGTGTGTGTGTGTGTGTGTGTGTGTGTGTGTGTGTGAGAGAGAGAGAGAGAGTTAAATAGCCCTGTCTTCCTTCAGTGCCTTCCCTTGCACCCACATATGGCATTTCCCTATTTCTGAGCCATCTTTTTCATGGACGGCGTGGACGGTAAGAGTTCCAGAATCTCCACTCTGCCTGTTGCCAGTGTTACGTCCTCATCCAGCCCCACGTGGATGGGACCACACACGCTAACACTGTCCAATCCGTGCAGCTTTGTCACTGTTTAGAACCGCTCAGATGCTTACCCAGCTCTGACCTGTTTCTCATCACCCTCTTGTAGAGCTGGGCTGCCTTTCCCATTTATTACAACCGTGATTGCAGTCCTTCTTCCCGGCCTTCCCTCCCGGGCCACCTGCTCTGCTGCCAGCCTTTGAGATTGATTCTTGCCATTTCCACGGTTGGATTTGTTCTGGCCTCGGTGGGCATGTTCGCTAAAAGGAACATCACTCTTGTTGCCTGTGGTGGGGCAGGAAGCTCCATTATAGACGCCAGGGTGATCACTCTTTTGCATACTCCCTGCATCAACCTCTATCTGTGAGTGAGGGAGCTGTCGCCCAGGCGGAGTTCTCAGGAAATTTCCACCTCCAATAAAAGTCTCTCACGTCTCCCAGCAGAACCAGGCAGGCCCTTAGCAAAGCTAGAATGACCCACAGCAGCCATCTTCCACAAGAGTATTTTGTCATTTTCCTTTCTCTTCCTATTCAGCCCAGAGATCTTTCTGGAAACTCTGAGGTATCCATCACACATAGATCATACCACCCACTCAGATCTTACTTTTAATGCAACCACTGATTCTCCCCTACAAACTCCGAGGTGAGAAATTGCAAGGATGTTTTCCTAATGCCTAGACATGAATGTCACAAAGGTCTTTTGGACTAAAGGGAGAAGGAAGGGGTTTGTGGAAATCGAAAAGTAATATGTGTTGAATATTTTTTATAGAGTGTTTTGCAAAGCAAGCCCGTTCCCACATTGACTGTTTAACTCAAAGCAGTAGTTCTGGCAAAGTGCATTCTGACACAGACCTGAGAGGTAAACACAGTATTGGAGGGATCCTTCTAGTTTCTGGTGAACCGAAGGGCCATGCTGTGACAGGTCTTCTGAACAGTGCTCTCCATTCTTGCTACTGAATGTGTGGCCCAAGACTCACAGCATCTGCTTCATCCGGGAACTTTTTTTTTTTAATTTAAAAAACTTTCTCCTGCTTTATTGAGGTATATTTGACAAACAAAATGGTAATATGTTTAAAGTGTACAACATGGTGATTTGATCTACATATCTATAGTGAAGTTATTACCATAATCAAGTTAATTACACATCCATTAGCTCACACAGCTACCTTTTTTTTTGAATTTTATTTTATTTATTTTCTTTATAGAGCAGGTTCTTATTAGTTATCCACTTTACACATATTAGTGTATACATGTCAATCCTAATCTCCCAATTCATCACACCACCATCCCCATCCCCCCGCCGCTTTCCCCACTTGGTGTCCACACGTTTGTTCTCTACATCTGTGTCTCTATTTCTGCCCTGCGAACCGGTTCATTTGTACCATTTTTCTAGGTTCCACATATATGCGTTAATATACAATATTTTTCTCTTTCTGACTTACTTCACTCTGTATGACAGTCTCTAGATACATCCACGTCTCTACAAATGATCCGATTTCATTCCTTTTTATGACTGAGTAATATTCCATTGTATATATGTACCACATCTTCTTTTATCCATTCGTCTGTCGATGGGCATTTAGGTTGCTTCCATGACCTGGCTACTGTAAATAGTGCTGCAATGAACATTGGGGTGCATGTGTCTTTTTGAATTAAGGTTTTCTTTGGGTATATGCCCAGTAGTGGGATTGCTGGGTCATATGGTAATTCTATTTTTAGTTTTTTAAGGAACCTCCGTACTGTTCTCCCTAGTGGCTCTATCACTTTACATTCCCACCAACGGTGCAAGAGGGTTCCCTTTTCTCCACACCCTCTCCAGCATTTGTTGTTTGTAGATTTTTTGATGATGCCCATTCTAACTGGTGTGAGGTGAAAGAGTGTTCTTCCTATGTTTTCCTCTAAGAGTTTTATAGTGTCTGGTCTTACATTTAGGTGTCTAATCCATTTTTAGTTTATTTTTATGTATGGTGTTGGGGAGTGTTCTAATTTCATTCTTTTACATGTAGCTGTCCAGTTTTCCTAGCACCACTTATTGAAGAGGCTGTCTTTTCCCCATTGTATATTCTTGCTTCCTTTGTCATAGATTAGTTGAGCATAGGTGCGTGGCTTTATCTCTGGGCTTTCTATCCTGTTCCATTGATCTATATTTCTCGTTTTTTGCCAGTACCATATTGTCTTGATTACTGTAGCTTTGTAATATAGTCTGAAGTCAGGGAGTCTGATTCCTCCAGCTCCGTTTTTTTCCCTCAAGACTGCTTTGGCTATTCAGGGTCTTTTGTGTCTCCATACAGATTTTGGGACTTTTTGTTCTAGTTTTGTAAAAAATGCCACTGGTAATTTGATAGGGATTTCATTGAATCTGTAGATTGCTTTGGGTAGTATAGTCATTTTCAGAATATTGATTCTTAGGGATTCCATTGAATCTGTAGATTGCTTTGGGTAGTATAGTCATTTTCAGAATATTGATTCTTCCAATCTAAGAACATGGTATATCTCTCCATCTGTTTGTGTCATTTTGATTTCTTTCTTCAGTGTCTTATAGTTTTCTGAGTACAGGTCTTTTACTTCCTTGGGTAAGTTTATTCCTAGGCATTTTATTCTTTTTATTGCAATGGTGAATGAGATTGTTTCCTTAATTTCTCTTTCTGATCTTTCGTTGTTAGTGTATAGGAATGCAAGAGATTTCTGTGCACTAATTTTATATGCTGCAACTTTACCAAATTCATTGATTAGCTCTGGTAGTTTTCTGGTGGCATCGTTAGCATTCTCTCTATATAGTATGTCATCTGCAAACAGCGACTGTTTTACTTCTTCTTTTCCAATTTGTATTCCTTTTATTTCATTTTCTTCTTTGATTGCCGTGGCTAGGACTTCCAAAACTATGTTGAATAATAGTGGTGAGAGTGGACGTCCTTTTCTTTTTCCTGGTCTTAGAGGAAATGCTTTCAGTTTTTCACCATTGAAAATGATGTTTGCTGTGGGTTTGTTGTATATGGCCTTTATTATGTTGAGGTAGGTTCCCACTGTGCCCACTTGCTGGAGAGTTTTTATCATAAATGGGTATTGAATTTTGTCAAAAGCCTTTTCTGCACCTGAGATGATCATATGGTTTTTATTCTTCAATTTGTTAATATGGTGTATCACATTGAAAGATTTGTGTATATTGAAGAATCCTTGCATCCCTGGGATAAATCCCACTTGATCATGGTGTATGATCCCTTTAATGCATTGTTGGATTCTGTTTGCTAGTATTTTGTTGGGGATTTTTACATCGGTGTATCACATTGAAAGATTTGTGTATATTGAAGAATCCTTGCATCCCTGGGATAAATCCCACTTGATCATGGTGTATGATCCCTTTAATGCATTGTTGGATTCTGTTTGCTAGTATTTTGTTGAGGATTTTTACATCTATATTCATCAGTGATATTGGTCTGTAATTTTCGTTTTTTGTTGTATCTTTGTCTGGTTTTGGTATCGGGGTGATGGTGGCCTCACAGCATGAGTTTGGGAGTGTTCCTTCCTCTGCCATTTTTTGGAAGAGTTTGAGAAGCCTGGGTATTAGCTCTTCTCTAAATGTTTGATAGAATTCACCAGTGAAGCCATCTGGTCCTGAACTTCAGTTTGTTGAAAGATTTTTAATCACAGTTTCTATTTCATTACTTGGGATTGGTCTGTTCATATTTTCTGTTTTTTCCTGGTTCAGTCCTGGAAGGTTATCCTTTTATAAGAATTTGTCCATTTCTTCCACGTTGTCCATTTTATTGGCATAGGGTTGCTTTTAGTAGTCTCTTCTGTTGCTTTATATTTCTGCCATGTACGTCATAACTTCTCCCTTTTCCTTTCTAATTTTATTGATTTGAGTCCTCTCCCTCTTTTTCTTGATGAGTCTGGCTAAAGGTTTATCAATTTTGTTTATCTTCTCAAAGAACCAGCTTTTAGTTTCATTGATCTTTGCTATTGTTTTCTTTGTTTCTATTTCATTTATTTTTGCTCTGATCTTCATGATTTCTTTCCTTCTACTAACTTTGGGTTTTGTTTGTTCTTCTTTCTCTAGTTCCTTTAGGTGTAAGTTTAGAATGTTTATTTGAGATGTTTCTTGTTTCTTGAGGTAGGATTGTATTGCTATAATCTTCCCTCTTAGTAGTGTTTTTGCTGCATCCCATAGGTTTTTTTTTTTTTTTGCTGTACGCGGGCCTCTCACTGTTGTGGCCTCTCCCGTTGCGGAGCACAGGCTCTGGACGCGCAGGCTCAGCAGCCATGGCTCACGGACCCAGCAGCTCTGTGGCATGTGGGATCTTCCCGGACCGGGTCACGAACCTGTGTCCCCTGCATCAGCAGGCAGACTCTCAACCACTGCACCACCAGGGAAGCCCATCCCATAGGTTTTTGATCGTTGTGTTTTCATTGTTGTTTGTCTCTAGGTATTTTTTGATTTCCTCTTTGCTTTCTTCAGTGATCTCTTGGTTATTTAGTAATGGTTTAGCCTCCATTTGTTTGTGTTTTTTTACAGATTTTTTTTCCTTGTAATTGATTTCTAATCTCACAGCATTGTGGTTGGAATAGATGCTTGATATGATTTCAATTTTCTTAAATTTACAGAGGCTTGATTTGTGACCCAAGATGTGATGTATCCTGGAGAATGTTCCATGTGTACTTGAGAAGAAAGTGTAATCTGCTGTTATTGGACGGAATGCCCTATAAATAGCAATTAAATCTATCTGGTCTATTGTGTTATTTAACGCTTGTGTTTCCTTATTAATTTTCTGTTTGGATGATCTGTCCATTGGTGT
>NC_041232.1:66242126-66267834 GCF_002837175.3 Physeter macrocephalus
CTCTAGGTATTTTTTGATTTCCTCTTTGCTTTCTTCAGTGATCTCTTGGTTATTTAGTAATGGTTTAGCCTCCATTTGTTTGTGTTTTTTTACAGATTTTTTTTCCTTGTAATTGATTTCTAATCTCACAGCATTGTGGTTGGAATAGATGCTTGATATGATTTCAATTTTCTTAAATTTACAGAGGCTTGATTTGTGACCCAAGATGTGATGTATCCTGGAGAATGTTCCATGTGTACTTGAGAAGAAAGTGTAATCTGCTGTTTTTGATTTCCATTTACATCAAATATCTTTTTCCATCCCCTCACTTTCAGTCTGTATGTCTCCCTAGGTCTGAAGTGGCTCTCTTGTAGACAGCATATATATCAGTCTTGTTTTTGTATCCATTCAGCGAGGCTGTGTCTTTTGGTTGGAGCATTTAATGCATTTACGTTTAATGTAATTATCGATATGTATGATCCTATTACCATTTTCTTAATTGATATAGGTTTGTTTTTGTAGGTCGTTTTCTTCTCTTGTGTTTCCCACTTGGAGAAGTTCCTTCAGCATTTGTTGTAGAGCTGGTTTGGTGGTGCTGACTTCTCTTAGCTTTTGCTTGTCTATAAAGCTTTGATTTCTCCATTGAATCTGAATGAGATACTTTCTGGGTAGAGTTATCTTGGTTGTAGGTTCTTCCCTTCATCACTTTAAATATATCATGCAACTCCCTTCTCTCTTATAGGGTTTCTGCTGAGAAACCAGCTGTTAACCTTATGGCAGTTCCCTTGTATGTTATTTGTCATTTTTCCCTTGCTGCTTTCAATAATTTTTCTTTGTCTTTAATTTTTGCCAATTTGATTACTGTGTGTCTCGGCATGTTTCTTCTTGGGTTTATCCTGTATGGGACTAGCTGTGCCTCCTGGACTGAGTGGGTATTTCCTTTCCCATGTTAGGGAATTTTTCGACTATAATTCTTCAGATATTTTCTCTGGTCCTTTCTCTCTCTCTTCTCCTTCTCGTACCCCTATGATGCGAATGTTGTTGCGTTTAATGTTGTCCCAGAGGTCTCTTAGGCTCTCTTCACTTCTTTTCATTCTTTTTTCTTTATTCTGTTCTGTGGCAGTGAATTCCACCATTCTGTCTTCCTGGTCACTTATCTGTTCTTCTGCCTCATTTATTCTGCTATTGATTACTTCTAGTTTATTTTCATTTCAGTTACTGTATTGTTCATCTCTGTTTGTTTGTTCTTTAACTCTTCTAGGTGTTTGTTCTTTAATATTCTTCTAAGTCTTTGTTAAACATTTCTTTCATCTGCTCGATCTTTGACTCCATTCTTTTTCCCTGGTCCTGGATCATCTTCACTATCATTATTCTGAATTCTTTTTCTGGAGGGTTGCCTATTGCCGCTTCATTTAGCTGTTTTTCTGGGCATTTATCTTGTTCCTCCATCTGGTACATAGTCCTCTGCCTTTTCATTTTGTCTGTCTTTGTATGAATGTGGCGTTTGTTCCACAGGTTGCAGAATTGTAGTTCTTGCTTCTGCTGTCTGCCCTCTGGTGGGTGAGGCTATCTAAGAGGCTTGTGCAAGCTTCCTGATGGGAGGGACTGGTGGTGGGTAGAGCTGGCTGTTGCTCTGGTGGGCGGAGCTCAGTAAAACTTTAATCCACTTGTCTGCTGATGGGTGGGGCTGGGTTCCCTGCCTGTTGGTTGTTTGGCCTGAGGCGACCCAGCACTGAAGCCTATCCAGCTCTTGGTGGGGCAGACTCTGGGAGGGCTCACGCCAAGGAGTACTTCCCAGAACTTCTGCTCTGTTCTTCTGCCTCATTTATTCTGCTATTGATTACTTCTAGTTTATTTTCATTTCAGTTACTGTATTGTTCATCTCTGTTTGTTTGTTCTTTAACTCTTCTAGGTGTTTGTTCTTTAATATTCTTCTAAGTCTTTGTTAAACATTTCTTTCATCTGCTCGATCTTTGACTCCATTCTTTTTCCCTGGTCCTGGATCATCTTCACTATCATTATTCTGAATTCTTTTTCTGGAGGGTTGCCTATTGCCGCTTCATTTAGCTGTTTTTCTGGGCATTTATCTTGTTCCTCCATCTGGTACATAGTCCTCTGCCTTTTCATTTTGTCTGTCTTTGTATGAATGTGGCGTTTGTTCCACAGGTTGCAGAATTGTAGTTCTTGCTTCTGCTGTCTGCCCTCTGGTGGGTGAGGCTATCTAAGAGGCTTGTGCAAGCTTCCTGATGGGAGGGACTGGTGGTGGGTAGAGCTGGCTGTTGCTCTGGTGGGCGGAGCTCAGTAAAACTTTAATCCACTTGTCTGCTGATGGGTGATCTGTTCTTCTGCCTCATTTATTCTGCTATTGATTACTTCTAGTTTATTTTCATTTCAGTTACTGTATTGTTCATCTCTGTTTGTTTGTTCTTTAACTCTTCTAGGTGTTTGTTCTTTAATATTCTTCTAAGTCTTTGTTAAACATTTCTTTCATCTGCTCGATCTTTGACTCCATTCTTTTTCCCTGGTCCTGGATCATCTTCACTATCATTATTCTGAATTCTTTTTCTGGAGGGTTGCCTATTGCCGCTTCATTTAGCTGTTTTTCTGGGCATTTATCTTGTTCCTCCATCTGGTACATAGTCCTCTGCCTTTTCATTTTGTCTGTCTTTGTATGAATGTGGCGTTTGTTCCACAGGTTGCAGAATTGTAGTTCTTGCTTCTGCTGTCTGCCCTCTGGTGGGTGAGGCTATCTAAGAGGCTTGTGCAAGCTTCCTGATGGGAGGGACTGGTGGTGGGTAGAGCTGGCTGTTGCTCTGGTGGGCGGAGCTCAGTAAAACTTTAATCCACTTGTCTGCTGATGGGTGGGGCTGGGTTCCCTGCCTGTTGGTTGTTTGGCCTGAGGCGACCCAGCACTGAAGCCTATCCAGCTCTTGGTGGGGCAGACTCTGGGAGGGCTCACGCCAAGGAGTACTTCCCAGAACTTCTGCTGCCAGTGTCCTTGTCTCCATGGTGAGCCACAGCCACCCCCTGCCTCTGCAGGAGACCCTCCAACACTAGCAGGTAGGTCTGGTTCAGTCTCCTATGGGGTCACTGCTCCTTCCTCTGGGTCCAGACGTGCACACCACTTTGTGTGTGCCCTCCAAGAGTGGAGTCTCTGTTTCTCCCAGTCCTGTCGAAGTCCTGCAATGAAATCCCTCCAGCCTTTAAAGTCTGATTCTCTAGGAATTCCTTCTCCTGTTGCCAGACCCCCAGTTTGGGAAGCCTGACGTGGGGCTCAGAACCTTCACTCCAGTGGGTGAACTTCTGTGCTATAAGTGTTCTGCAGTCTGTGAGTCACCCACCCAGCTGTTATGGGATTTGATTTTATTGTGATTGCGCCCCTCCCTCCTACTGTCTCATTGGGGCTTCTCCTTTGTCTTTGGATGTGGGGTATCTTTTTTGGTGAGTTCCAGTGTCTTCCTGTCGATGATTATTCAGCAGTTAGTTGTGATTCTGGTGCTTTCACCAGAAGAAGTTAGCACATGTCCTTGTACTCCGCTATCTTGAACTAATCTTCCCATGCGGGAACTTGTTACTAGTGCAGTCTGTGTACCGACTCTGGATCTACCAAGTTAGAATCTGCATTGTAGCAAGATCCCCGGTTCTCCCCATGCACATTAAAGTGTGAGATGCTCTCTTCTCTTACTGCAGTTAATCTTCAGAATAATCTGAGGTAATTATTAAGTTTCCCATTTTACAGATAGGAAAGCTGATGCTGAGTGATGAAGAGATTTGCCTACTATCCCTGGAAATTGAATTCTCTCTGTACAAAGACTCAAGACCACATTGTTTTCACTATGTACCATGACTGAGTAGGTATTTATGATTAAGTCAGCATGACATATTTTTCTTTTGAGTACAGTTTTAAATATTAGGAAGGAAAATGTTCTGGTCCCTTTGAGATGTCAAATTGCCAAATGGGAAAGAAATGTTACTGGGAGATAGGGCCCTTAAAGGCTCAACTAAGTGGAGGCATATAGAGATAGTACATTCTACCCAAGATGGAAGGGTCAGGTAAGTTTATAGCCACGTGACGGAAAGGGAACACGCAGGAGCGCTCAGCAGACTCTCAGTCCAAAGATGGTCACAGCAAGATAAATTACGTGCTAAGGTGATAATTACCTTGGCCTTTCCTCTGAGTAGCAGCTGGAAATAGGCTGGAACAGATGGAGACAGAAAGAGTGAAAAGGTTGTGGGACAGCCTCGGAGGAGAGACAGAGCAACAGTTTGAATACGAGCCCTTGGATGGCTAAAGATCTGAACACATATTCTGCACACAGGATTTTGTAGCTCTTTTATTCCCTTGCTCTAACTAGAGTTTTGTCATTATGAGAAGAAAGAAGAAAATTAATCAGTGAGATTTATTTTCAAATCCTATTTTTGTTGACATCTCACAGGAGATTGGTTTATTATGTTTTGTTTTATGCTATCCCCATTATCTCTTCTCAGGAAAATTTTGACCACTAGGTTCAGGCTATCTTAAACCCAAATGACCATCCACCTATATTCAAGAAGAGTGCTTAAATTCAGAACCTCTTCTTCCCCTTCTCTTTCCATTTGTAGCAAATATTACAACACCTTCAGAATTCACTCAGTTGAGGCAGTCACCTATTTGAATTTTCATCTGCTCAACTGTAAATGAATATTTAGATGCCAAATACTAAGCTAGACTGCCCCTCACCCACTCCTTTTCCCAAATATTATTAAGAGCCAGCAGTAGTAAGAAAGCTTTTAGGTAGAATGGTGACACATATATAGACTCACTGATTAGATGTCACTGTTGTGACTGCAGTTAACTATCTCTAGTTTGAAAAAACAGATCCCAGAGGCTAGAGTTTCTCTGTGATTTGGCTGCTCACTTTCTCACTTCCCTGCCCCATAGACAAACAGTGTCCATGGCTCCATTGAGTTCTTGACATGCACCAAGTTGCTGATGGGCAACGCAACTTGGAGACATGCAGAAATAACGCTGAGCACCATGGGTTTCTGCCATGCCAGTTGGTCTCTTCGTTCAAATCAAGAGAATCCTAAAGCACTATTTCTCTATGTGGTGTTGCAACAGATGTTATTAGGGGTTACTAAGAGTGTTGGAAAAAAGATAGTTGCCATTCTAATTGCCCACTTGGAACCATGAAGTAGAAGTTTATTAATTTTTCACATTAACACAGTCTCCTTAGTTCACAGACTATCTTCTTTACAGAAAAATTGGCAAGATTTAGTCATATGGCTGAAAACACTACACACCGATTGCTCCAAACAAAAGTTTTAAAATGATGTGAGTGGGAGGTACAAACTATTGGGTGTAAGATAGGCTCAAGAATGTATTACACAATGTGGGGGATATAGTCAATATTTTGTAATAACTGTAAAACTTTATAAAAATTGTATAAAATTAAAAAAATATTAAAAAGTAGGAACCCGCAGAGCTAAGACATTCAAGGAATTTCAAGCAGAATAAATAAGAAGAAAATTTTAAAAATAAATAAATAAAATAAAATGATGTGAAAATGGAGCTTTTTAAAAGTTACATTTGGGCACTGATTAAACAAAGGACTCTTTAAAAACCAATCCTCTCTGTAGATTGAGAAGTAAATTAAAATGCGCCTTCTTCACACCTAAATAGAGTGAGGTGACAATAATTAAGTGGTGCTATGTATTTACTTAGCACTTCGCATTTCCAAATGGCACCACTATTTCTTTATCAGACTGTGCACTCCACCTCTAAGCTTAGCAGATAGTCTACTGCTAAAATGCCATAAAATGTATTATGCAGCAAATGGGTTATGGTTTAGGTAAATTTAGGTAAATTACACATGGTCTTGACTGAACAGCAGTGAACCCAAGGGACCCATCATTTCCACCCTTCAGAAACTAGGAAGACTTGGAAAGATCAATTGAAGAGGTGTGAACAGTAGCTAAACACTTTTCCTCTTTTTTTCAGCAAAAGGCATAATGAATTTTCTTTCTACTGATTGAGCTCTTATTGCTCCTGAAAAGTGTGGGGGCCAGATGGGAGAGGAAAATTAGATCGAAAAAGTTAATATAAATTTTCTTTCAGGTTAGGTTAGGGGTGTGCATCAGAAAAACCACAAGTAAACATGCCACTCTTTTTAATATTTTGGCAGAGCAGAGATAAATATATTTATATGATCTAATCACAGGACGAATTGTAGGTGGGCTCTTATTACAATGATTAAATAATATAGTTGCAGAGTACATATCAATAAGAAAAGTTAAACTCAAAGTGAAGAAACATATCACCCAGAATTTAGGAACACATTAGTGGTAGTTTAATTTGGGGCATGGTACTTAATTCCCTGATCTCACATGTTTTCTTTCCTCTACCTCAAATATACATTAGAGTGAAAAATGGCCTTATTTCAGGTGAGGCATATGGGCCATTACTGACCTTGCTTCTGTGTTCAAAGTTCCCACATCAGTAATTCCTGGGATAAGACACAATTCCTTTTAAAAGGACACATAGGATCTCAGTTGGGGTTGGGCCTTGGGTGTTGACATTTTAAGATAACAAGGCCTGTTGAAGTTTTAAGACAGATGAATGCACCCTCTTAAGTAGCAGGCTTCTAAGGGACATGACATAGAACAGGATTTGTCAACAGAGAAGAACTTTTATCATCACTGCATCCATAGAAACTGAGTTCTCAGTAAATACTTTCATATTAAATAAACAGTTTTTCAGTTATAAATGAATGAACAGAGGAATAAATGAAAAAGTATAAAGAAAGAACAGGAGTTTGTATGTTTTCCCAGGAAAGAAGGGACAGCCTGCCATTTACCTGGGGATTAAGGCATGAACATGGTTGGATTTAAGAAAGGACAGTGTGACAAAAGGTGTGAGATAAGAAGCACCAGCTTTTTCTTTTTCACGTGGCCATTGCTGGCTCTGCTAAGAGCAGGATTCTCAGTACACCCCAGTTTGAGCCACACACCCCTTCCATCTTCTTGCCTTTCATCAAGGGTAGAATCTTCGAGAGAATTCCTTCAGACTAATATACCCTCTCACTTTAAACATCTCTCCTGAGAAAGCATTCATGGTCACCTGCTTCAGAGTGAGAATCCACGAGGCTAGTTCTTAGAAAGTAGGAGGGAGTCTCTTGTGGATTTTCTTTATTTTTATCACTTTTTTATTCTTGTTTTTAATAAGTGAGGTCGATATTTATAGTGCTTCTACATCCATTCATTTCAGGCCTGTGAAAAGGACTGTTTGCCTGCCCATTGAGTGTGAATTATAGAGCTGCATTTAATGGTGCAGCTTCCTTTGCTCATTGACCTCCACAACTGAGAGATGGGTTGGAAGAGAGGGATACCGCATAGTAAATATCTCACACAATGGGAACATGCCATTTTGATTTGCTTTTAGTTTTTAAGTGTAAGGTTTGAAAAAATAGCATGTGGCATATAGACATTTTTCTAAATTGCACTGTTAGGAGAACATTAAGTTTTTCATTTCACACTTTCTGAGTCTTAAGCACTATTGCTATATGTGGAAATCAGTCATTTTCTGATGATTCATGTGCAGATTTGTACCAATCAGAATGGACCATAATTATGCCAAGTCTCTTCTTTCACAGAAGTTTGCTGAGGGCACAGAAAATGGAAAGCTAAAGGAGAATCATCCTTTGTAAGTGTTCTGTGTAAATTCACAAACCATAAAGGTACAAGTAATTTTATAGTACAATGGAAATCTACTTTGAATAGCCTAGTGTTGATATAAACCACAGATACCAATACAGCCATCTGGGGATCCCTTGATAGGGACTTAATGGCAAATCTGTGGGCACATTTATCTTTCTCAAATTTTGCCTTGAGGCTGTGGACATAAGACAGTAGTCAATAGCATCTTCTTATGATTAATTTCCTACACAAGTCATTGAGAATGTGGAATCACTGATTTTTTATCACTGACTTCTGGAGGAACTGGAAAGTCAGAAGAGATGTTCATTTGCCGGAGACCATTTATTTTAAGAAACGGCAATCCTTACAGCATGATAGTGAAACAGGAAGGAGAGTAACAGGAGGCCCACAAAACGGGGTGAGTGGCTGAGATATTAAAAGTGAGAAACGTTTGTATCGATTCGTGTGTGAAAAAGAGTACCGTGTCTGTGTTTTATTCTTCCATGGTTCTCAGGGTGCCCTTTCCTCCAGGTCTATGAAATGTTGTTATAGATCTGCTCTTACTTATTTTATTTTTACCTTAATTTTTGTCTGGAGTCCATTGTTTTTTTTTTGTTGCGGAGCACAGGCTCCGGACGCGCAGGCTCAGCGGCCATGGCTCACGGGCCCAGCCGCTCCGCGGCACATGGGGTCTTCCCGGACCGGGGCACGAACCCGTGTCCCCCGCATCGGCAGGCGGACTCTCAACCACTGCGCCACCAGGGAAGCCCTGGAGTCCATTGTTTTAAATCCTACCACCATCCAAAGAAACTTCCAAGACACAATTATTTCTGTTTGAACAGTCTTCTGCCTTTTTTCTCCTATTCAAAGAGCTGATGGCTGAATTTTTAAACACCAGCATTTTCATCTTTTTCAGCCTGACATAGTCATTTTGGGAAATTTGAATCCATAGAGGTATTTTCTAGCTGGGTTTGATTTGATCACTGCCCTTCTTTAACCTTAAAGGCGCAAAAGGAAGTATTCCCAGCACCTTAAGGGAATCTGGCAAGTAATAGCAAACAAAAGTTCAAGATGGGTCAGGTCCCACAAAGGAAAATGAAATGTATTATTCTCACACAACAAGATTAGCAAATCGTCCATAAACCTCAGCCACCTTGCCTTCTTTTTACTCTAATGAGTTTAGTGTGCGGTAATGATGGTCCAGGCTTCATCAGAATTCCGTCAGTGAAGGGGAATTTTCAGACTCTGTTTGCAAATGAGATCGGCGCCATAAACCGTAGTCATCCATCATAGAGAAGTAGCTTGTGCCTGATAAGAGGCTGTTTGGGCAGTCAATCAAATGAGCATTATTAGAGCTTGGTATTACACTGTCCTTTAGGTGATGGAGAAGGCCTGTAATGCAGTTATGAAATGTGATTTTTCTATGCTTCTGTCCCTTTTGGTAAACTAAACTCTATTCTAACATGAGTTTCTTAGAGTGACATTCATAATCTTTGTTAAAAAAAAAAAGAGACCTTCTCCTATTTCTCATCTGTCACGAGCAGTTAGAACTGTGTAGAGTTTTCATGATATAGCTAACACTACAAAGAAATGATGTTCCAGCTAAAATGACAATGCATAGTTGTTGGTTATTAATGAAAGGTAGGTCGAGCACTTGTGTTAACTAAATGAAGATAGATGAAAAATGTAACTTTTAGTGTAGCTTGGCCATGATTAAAGATCCTAACTATAACAATAGGATTTTGAGCTGATAAGAGCTTTAGATACCATCTGATTTAGTGGTTTTCTAACTCCTATTTAGTATCAGAGCCCATTTTTCAACCAAATATTATATGGCGTCAAGATATTTAAAAAAATAATCAGAGTTCAGGAGTTCTTATTTAGATACAGGTAGGGGTCCTTCTCAGCCTTCCTTGGCTTACCCCATCCACCTTCTTTGATGGGCACTGCTGAAATTTTGAAATATACTGATCTAGCCCATTTTTTCTGATTTGCACAGATGAAAAAAAAACTAATGTCCAAAAATATTAATCTGTTTGAATAAGGCGCAGAACTTACTAACTGCAAAGCAAATACAAAAATTCAGAAGTCCTTACTTATACATAAATACTTTTTCTACTGTGTACTGCTCCTCCATTACATTGTTCTACAGCAAGGCCAAAAATCAAGTACCTGCAGGGGCCAGGCAGTTATCGGGAATACAGCAGCTGGTGAACTGGGACGCTCACGCCCCACATAAAGAGAACAGCTGTTACACAGTTTCAGGTGATTCTTGTCATGAGGAAACTAGAGCCCAGGATTCCTTGGCTTCTTAATTAGGCAAAAATTGGAAAATCAGAACTTTAGTGAAATAATTATGACTTAGTATTTTAATTTAATGGTAATAATAATCAAAAAGTACTGTACAGGTGTACAAAACAGTTACAGTCCAAATTCAGCTAGTACCACTAGTCACGATACATAATTGTGTGTTCTTTGTTGTGATGTTGTGTTTATCAGAAACACTAAAAATGAAAACATCTTTGTGGTCAGATTCATGAGGTTCATGCCTTAGGTGCAGTCCTTAACACACCACCATTAATATATTCAGTAAATACTAATGGAGGATCTATAACACTAGCAATAGCAATAGACCCTTATACATGAAAAGCTCATATTTCCAGACTTCCCAGGGCTCATATTCTCATGAGGGGAGCCAAGTACACGAGATATTAGCAAGAAGGTGAAAAGAGTTAACCTATGGTGTGGTGAGGCCACCAAAAAAAAAAAAAAAATTAGACGCGCATAGCTCTGCTCAGAAAAGACTTCCTGGGGAGTCATAAAGAATGCAGAGTAGTTACCTAGACAGGCAAGACAGAGGTCATTCTAGGCAGAAAGAACAGCGTTCATAGAAGAAAGTGATTGAGGAAAATTCATGTCTTGATCAAGGAACTGCAAGTAATTTGGCATGACTAGAGGACATGGAGAATGGAGAGAAGGAAGATGTGGGAGATTAGACGGGAAATGTAGACAACAGCTAGTCCATGAAAGAGTTTCAAATCTGTGCGAAGGAGTTTGGACTTCATTGTGTAACTAATGGGACACTATTTAAGAATTATAACTAGGGTGAAGGCATCACGGTTTTATTCTAGAGTGATGACTCAAATGACACGTATGAATTGGGAGAGATGGAGACGGGAGGTAGGGGGATACGTATTGAAATGTTCCAGGTTATCACTGATAAGGGCTGCAGAGGTGGTGAGGTTGGAAGAATGGAGGGGAGGGATTTGCGCCAGGGGAATTCACAAGCTGTGGCTGCTGATTGGCTGAGAGAGAGGAGAAGGAAAGCACTGAGGAGACACACCAGGTTTCTGGCTGGGAAGTCTGGAGTGACTGTGGCCCATTTAACCAAGGAGGAGACCAAGGAGCTGGATTTGGAGCCTGTGGAGGGTGGCTGCCTGCTCCAGATCTGGGAGGGCCACCAGCCTGCCATGAATCCCGTCACTGGAGTGAGGAATTCACCACTAAAATGAAATATTTTCCTAATATCTTTCAGTACATTTTCCAAAATAAACTATATGACTTTGAAAATCTCAACATCGTATTATAAGTGAAAAAAGTAGTAATCTTCTTAGAAATAGCCTAGACATTGGAAGACTTTTACACTAAGAAGTTTAGAATCAACTGGGTTTTTTTGTTTGTTTTTTTGCAGCATAACACACTTTAGTGCTAAAAACAAAATAACAAAGCCAATAAATGCCTACCAAACCTGACCAGTAGTACTTCTTAGCTGGTTTATCAAGCACTGAGCTAGAAGGTTGAGACAAAAGCAAACAGAAGTCTTTTCTTTTTTTTGTTCCTTAGGAATCCAAATTTACCATGTTTAGCACTTGATTTTGCATTTGAATATGGAATAACTGCTTTATTCATAACAGGAGGGAAAGATTGAAAGGTATTTTTTCTCTTGCTCTGGCTTAGTGTAGTGTTAAACCACATTCTCTTGTGTTCTATTGTTTTGAACTGTAATCTTTTCCTTCTCCAAAGTGTTTTCTGAGTAATCATCCCCAAAACTCATTGAAACCCTTCAGCTAGACAGCTAGACTCCGTGGCAACGTGGTCTGAGAGAGAGCTATTGACCACCTATATTTTCAAATTAGTATTAAATCTGAACCCTAAGTATGGTTAAGAACTATCATAGTTTCTCTACTCAATAATCCAGCAATTATGAACCCACAGTGGGTCACTGTATAATTGGAAAATAATGTGCTCTGTGAGGTCTGTGGATATTTTATAGGCAGGATACCTTTTTTCTTTGCTTTTTTTTCCTAACAGTAAATGAGTTTAGTAGGGGAGGGACATGCAAGGCAGAGAAAAATGTCAGAGCTGTTGCATGATCATAATAAGGATACTATTGGGGGGAAAAATGAGAGTGAGAAAACACATAAACAAACAAAAACCAAAAAGCAAGCTGATAACTAAAGTTCAATCCCTAAATAATACTTCCTTTCAAGGGAATTTATGGTCCTTGGTAACTAACAAGTAGCAGCCCACTCCATTCCACATAAGAAGAACAACAGTAACTAATAATAATAACAATTTCCAATGAATGCAGTGGTTACTGCAGCCTCTGATTTAAAATGTAGTTTGGGAACAGCAGGAATATTAGCAACGATATTCAATTTTCCAGGATTATCCATAAAGAATCCTGCAGCTGCACTTACTCACCTCTCTTCATAGCATCATTATGCAGACACGAACACTGAGAAAAACACTGTCACGAAATTTGAGAGACTGAATAATACTTTATAAATACACCCACTTTATATATTCACGTATATTGTGTGCTCTTCAAATACAAATTTTAAATGTTGTTTATCTGTTACTTCTCTGCTTGTGCCTCTATGTGTGTATTCTCTCCTTAAGGTAATAATACATTCAGATGTTCAGTTTTTCTAATGCAAGAATGGATTTTTAATATGTGGGTGGGGAATATTTCAGTGCAATGAAAGGACTAAAGAAACTCAGGCAAAGTGATGCTTTGCTGGGGAACTGAGATTCAGAGCGGCCTTTGAGATAATTATCCAGGACCCCTGACTGCCTAGTGTAATATCTGGCCCCAAGTTTGGGAATCTAGCATTGCAGGTCTGTTGGGGGAGAGTAGTGACTAAGAGATGATAACTCTTAGGTCTCGTATATTAGAAGGATGTAGAATCTATAATTTGTAACCTTCTCAGCACTTTTTGTAACTTCAAAATCCCCTTTACCCTTACCCAACAGCTGCAATGTTCATTTTAACTTGAATTAAAAAGGAAAGATGATAATAAACTTGGTAGGATGTTTGAAAGTGTGTATCCTGCTATGTACCACCTGTAGGATCCTCCAAGTGTACAATCCCAAGTGAACTGATAGAAGTTTCACCATCCTTTTTCTTTTTCTGACTTCAGTAACTCTATCAACTACCTCTTCAGATCATATAGGATCCTTCATTGGCTTTGGCCTTATATTTTACTGGCCCTTATACATAAATACATCTGAGTTGCTGCGTTTCTTGTTTTGCAGATAACTCTAAAGGACACTTTTTGTAGGACTTCATACTGTGGATGTGACACTTTCATTCTACTAGCTGTATGACTGATTTGTATTCATGTGTCATTGGTAATCTCATCTGGCATTCTCCTTCTTACTGCTATCTTTTGGTATCGATGCTATTGTGACAGTTTACATATAGATGTCACAGAATCATCCTCCTTTTTACATATTGCTGCCATTAAGATGGAAAAGGGTACTAGAGCAAACTCACCAGACCCGCTGAGATTCCTTATCTCCTTAGCAATTCATTTTGAGGTGAGTTGAGCAGAACCTTCTCTCCAATTTTAAATTGTGGGGTTATATTAGATTCGGCATAATGCCCGGAGAGACATTTGAATTCAATTGATTGATTTTTGTGGTATGGTCTCAGGAGCACTGTTTGCCAGTTTCCATCCTCTGTTCTGAGTAGTTCTGAGAGAGTTATGCTGTTCAGAGTAATAACCTCAGAACAATTTGGAAGCAATTCCCTTCTCCATATTCTTTTTTTTCTTTTTTTTTTTTTTCGGTACGCGGGCCTGTCACTGCCGCGGCCCCTCCCTCCGTGGAGCACAGGCTCGGGACGCGCAGGCCCAGCGGCCATGGCCCACGGGCCCAGCCGCTCCGCGGCACGCGGGAACCTCCCAGACCGGGGCACGAACCCGCGCCCCCTGCATCGGCAGGCGGACTCGCAACCACTGCACCACCAGGGAAGCCCCTTCTCCATATTCTTGAGGACCTCAAAGACTTCAGTCCTCCCATGAAAACAAAAATAGTTCTTACAGATGGAAGAGGCACAGGGACACTTGAGCATGCCCAGGGATTTCCAAAGAAGCAAAAAGACTCCTTCATAATAAAGCTCACCTCCACCTTGGAACATAATGCCCTCATTCTTCTAACCCTTTGATATTATTATTAAACAACATCATCAACACATCACCAGTGCCAAAGATGGTGAGTGCATCAAAGTAGTCTAAGATGGCTTTTGCCTTCAAGAGATCTTCAGCGTAGTTGGGAAGACTAGGCATAAAATTTAAAAGATTTATATAAATACAAGGCAGCATGTGGTCATTGTCAGTGATTCTGGGGTAGGAGATGGTTACTATATGAGTTGAAAGGTGCAAGACGGCAGTGTATGCCGGGTGGTCGGAGCAGACTTCACAGAGGAGGGGGCGACCCATTTGGACCCCTAAGGCTGGGCTGGCTCAACCTCATCAGAATGGAGGCCATTGGAGTCTGGGGACTGGTAAGGTCGTCCAACCTTGAAAGTAGAATAGCGCTTTGTTTGGTGGAAAGAGAGTACATTTTTATATAGGGTAGAATGTTCATGAGAGGAAATAGTATTAGATAAGCTTATGGATTTTAATGACTGGCTAAGAATTTTGAATTTTATTCAAGGGAAATTGAGGCCATTGAAGACTTTTGAAAACTTTGGGGAGAAAGTTTTTCTAAGATTTATCTGCCCAGAGCTGATTGAAATGGCTAGATGGGTGGGTGATGGTGGTGGAGGGGGAAGAAGGGAAAACTACATTTAATTAGAGTTGAGACATTTCATTAGCGGTTTACAAATGAGATCCTGAGTGTTCAGATTAGAATGGTGGCAGTACAGTGGAGCGGACATGATCCTTACATGTAGTTTCTACTTAGCGGAACAGGTCGTTCTGAATAGTGTGGGTAAATCTTTGGGCTTTTACCTTCCCACCGAATGTCCATATGCCGAGTCATCTCCAGCAATTTGCCAAATGTACCGAAATGAATTTCGAGAATAGTTTTGATCTCAGAGCCCTTTGAAAATTAGACAAACCTATGGAATCTATTTTAGAAAAAACTACATAGTTATAAGCGGGATTATACATACAGGTTTAGGGGTTTATAGACACTTTGTTGGATGCTAACTTAAGAGATTTAAGAGCAATGTTTTCTTAATGATTTAGTATAAGTAAATGCTGGATTATAGTTACAAAGCCCAGGTAAGAGTGATAACTCTCTAGCATTTGCTCCCTTTTCAGAGGGAAGGGAAATAGCAATGAAAAGACGATACTGAGGCTGGCAAAGTTTTAAAGGAAAAAATGTTAGGAATGAGCTTTTTATTCCAACTGGAGCCTTATTTGGGACCGTACCCTGATAAATCTAATGTATTAAAATGCATAACAAAGTAAGAACTTACATGAAGGGTTACTATTCAGCTGGGGAAAGAAACTGTTACAAGGCAGAACAATTTCGGCAGCAAGCTTGTGTCAAACAGAGACTTAAACAGGATAGAGCCGCCTTCAGTCCATGTAATTTTCCTAAGTGATAGTTCAGGAGGGTTGGCCAACAGCCACGTTATTTCATCATTTTTATGGTAAGACAGCTAGGGGGTAACCAAGATTTGATTAAACTTGCTTATATGGATGACAGAGAGACTGAAAGTCTGGTCAAGGAATAATTGCTATTTTCGTTAATAACGTAGTTGCATGGTCCTTTTTATTCATACTTTTTCAACTCATTCAGTAAACGTTTATTGAGCATCTACTACGTGCCCATGTTGCTGAATGAATCGGGGGTCCTGCTGCTCACTGCTTACAAAATTAATACTCACAAATGGTAGAGAAGAAAGGTGCCTTTAATCAGATTTGGAAGGTATGCTTGGGCCGGAGCTGAATAGAGCATAGGGGTGCCTGGTTTAAAAGTTAGTTACAATATGGCTCTGCTAAAGTGACAAGAAAAGGGGCTTCCTGCTGGGGACGGTTTCCTGTAAAGAGCTGCTTACATCAGATGTTGACCTCTAGATGAGGTGACCATCTATCTGGTTTTCCCTGGACGGCCCAGACTTATACCTAATGACCCTGTTAACTATTCACAATGCCACTTTCATTCTCAGAAGTGTCCTGGTTTGAACAATAACTTAGACTCTTTGGGGAAATGTCACCTTAGGCAAAATCTACTCAGTCTGGCCATGTGTGCTTTGCTAAGGTATTCAAACTACACCATGATTGCCTGTAGCATTCTGAATATAATGTAAGCCTCATAAAGACAGGAACCATGTTGGTTTTGTTCACCTCTGAGCCTCGCTTATTTTTGGAACATCGTATTTACTTAATAAATATGTATTATAAAAGAGTGAATCTTCTAACACAATTTCACCATTTGAGAAAAGTGCTATTATAGTCAGTCATCTGGAAGGTTAAGAACAGCCTCTGCTCATGAAAACAGAGCAGGTTTAATTTGAAAAGGATCAACAAGAAATCAAAAAATTATTTTAATAGTTCAAGGAAATTACTTGGTTGTCTGCTTTTATTTTAGAAATGTGATCTGAATGTGCTTATTTTGCTTTTGAAGTCAATTTTTAAGTAAATAAAATATAAAGATATTAACATGTTTTCCTTGGTTATTAAAGATTTGGGCGGCAGCATCTACTATTGCAATAACTATGTAAAACATGAGAATTTTGCTGCAGGAATCTGGTGAGGCAGGGATCAAATATCTGTGACTGAGGGAATTGGTGAGCAGCTGCTTAGAACAGCGCCAGACCCAAAGTGTGTCTCTTCTCCCTTCCTTCTTTCCATTTGTCATGATTCTACTATATATAGATAATCATATTTTGAGGAGGTGACCTAGGGTATATGAGCCACATTCTTCTTTTACACAGAAATCCATCAAGCTTGGTTATCTTGTTTTCCAGCCTGCAGAAGATCAGAAGCAGAAAGTTAAAAAGAAAGCTGTTAGAGGCAAGCAGATTTATGGTAATGGGAGAGATTGAAACAGCACTAAAAGAAGGCTAGGGATTCAAAAAAGCATCGTTGCTGAGGCTATCTGAGGAAGAGATAAAGAGCCTTGCACGCCCAGCAGCCGGAAAGGCTCAGTGCATTACACCACCTTGAAGTTCTTGTCAGTAATGGTGGCCCCGGGCCGTCACGAAATGGTTAACGTAGGTTTACTGCGCTCTGTTCAGTAAGAGGACATAGTTTATAATCCATTTCAGTGATGCCAGTGTTTTACTTGGGCTCTTTTGGTTACAAGTAATAGAGAGTTCATCCCTAAGTACATACTGAGAGGTGTGTGTGTGTGTGTGTGTGTGTGTGTGTGTGTGTGTGTGTGTGGTGTGCTCACCTAGGGATTAGATATGGCAAGTAAAAAAAGTAGCGTGATCAGGAGGTCACTTGGAGTCACTTGGTTCAGTCCATGGACTGGCCACTGAATCTATCTCTTTTGTGGTTCCCTGGTATCTTTTTTTAAAAATATGAAGTTGTTTCAGGAAGGGGGACCCCTTCCAGGGGCCAAGACTGGGCTTTTGTCTAACACTTGGCAGTGAATTGTCTGACGAGACACACGTACTGACAAAGTGAAAGACTTTATTGGGAAGGGGCGCCGGGGTGGAGAGCAACAGTGTAAGGGAACCCAGGAGAACTGCTCTGTCACGTGGCTGGGAGTCTCAGGGTTTATGGGGGTGGGGTTAGCTTTCTGGGTTGTCTCTGGCCAATCACCTTGCTTGTTGGCGATATTTGGCCAGACTCGGTGTCCTTTCTGGGAGCGCGGACATCTCTCAGCCAAGATGGATTCCAGGGTGAGGGTTTCTGGGAGGCTGGCAGGACATATTATGGGCTGGCATCTCCTCCCTCCTTTTGGCCCCTCCCAAATTCTCCCAGTTAGCTTTCAGTGGCAGCACCATGTTCCTCATCAGAACCTCCTGTTGTGAGACAACTCATGCGAGTGGTTAGGTTTTTATCGCTCCTGGCCAAGCCGGGTGGTTTCGGTCAATGGTTCCCTAAAAATGTCTGTTTCTTTCTGATTCTGATCCCTCAAGGATTCCTTTCGGTTTGAATTGCTGCTTCTATCTTATTCTCTCAGGTTTTTTCTGATAAAATTTCAAGAAGAAGACAATTTTTCCAGTTCATCTTTTCACACTGGCAATGTTATGGTTTGCTGATTATCCTGTGGTTTGCCAGCTCTGAATCAATTGCCTATTCCTGTCCCAATTTGCGTCTACAAGGAGAAAGTGGATTTGGTTATCTGGTCTGACTCTAATAATCCACTAAGGAGACGCTGAATATAAGCTGGCTTCACAAGGACTGGATTAAAGGCATGGTGGGTACCTAAACAAATCCAAAAATAGATCAGTGTTCCCAAATGTTGAGATTTAGCACAATGAGTTTCCGTTATCTGGAAAATATTCTTCAGCTGGAAATATATCCCATTAATATTATACAAATAAAACCCCACTGTCTGTATACTTCAGGCAAATTCAGAGCTTTAGTGCAATGTTAATAACTTTAACATGCATTGTGTTTTTTATCCTGCTGCTAATCTTTTTTGAAAGTAACTTCTGTATTCTTTTTGCCCTATATTACTCACTCATAAGCATGTTTTCAGTATCCTCTTTCCTACTGGGGGGTGGAGGTGATCTGATTGACCATCGTCCTCACCATTTCCTTTTCTGCTTCTAATTTCCCACCCAGATTCATCCAAATGGGGCAGATGCATTTACATCTGCAGAGGGGGTCACTGTTTCAGGAATCGGTGAGTGTGGGCTACCGCTGTTGCAAGTACTAGGTTTTTCAAAAATAATCTAAGAAAGTGCTCAGAACAGTGATTGATGTCACAACACATGCAGAGAATTATACTAGTGGTATGCGACACTGAGGCACAGCTCACCTGCCATGGATTCACAGCACATGGATACGACACAGCACGTGCTCAGGAAGTTCTGGCTTAGAGCGCCAGCAGAGCCGGGGCAGGAAAGTTAAAAGTTCACTTTTTAAACAAATTTGCTTTTTAAATTATTATTTAAGCTAAAACCTCCTAAAGTCACTATATGGAGAGATCAGGATTTTGTTTTTGACTTACATATGGAAGAGGGGGTGAGGATGGAGGATACTATAGTTCTTTTCAATTCTTAGGGACTCAAATTAGGTGATATTCATTTAGTGCTGACCATGTGCTGTGCACTGTCTCAACACCTCAAACATATTTGCTAATCTTAATCCTCACAACAAACCCTGTGGAATAGGAGTGAATAACCCCATTTTACAATTGAGGAAACTTTGGCATACAGAGGTTAAGTAAGTTGCCCAGGATCACAGAATTATTAAGGATAGAAGTTGAGATTTCCAATTCAGCCATTCTTAACTGTTCCACCAAAGGTCCTGATCTGTGCCTGGGTCTTGATATAACAGGGAATTAAAGGCCACGGGCCAGTTCCGATTCATTTAGAGTCCCTGAGTTCTTGTCAAGCTTCATCATTTTATACATGTAGAAACCATTACTCATGGAGACAGAAATGTGTCCTTTGGGCTCTTTAGCTGGTCACTGACAGAGTCCATTCTGCTTGGGACTTGGGAAGAAAAAGAGAGGAGACACCTTCAAAATAGTAGTAGGTCTTGAGTAAAGACCCAATGTCTCCGAGGATAGTTATCCACTGCCTTTGAATGATCAGGGAGGAAAAATAGATGATGTGAATGAAGGGCAATTGGCAAAGAGAGCTCAGCTGAAATATGAGAGAAGGGGTACATTGAAACATATTGATGGAGGTTCCTGCATTTGCAAAACAAAACAAAAAATAAATGAAGTTCAATTAGAATTATCTCTCAATCTGTGTTAGTAATCTAAGTTTAATAAAATGAATCAAAATGAGCATAAAAGTCATAGCAGGACTTAAAGGAATTTCAACTTTATACATTAAATTCATAATGTAGAGTTTAATGGTTAGTGCTACAACAAGAAGAAACTAGATGAATAAAATAGGATGAAACACACTTGGAAACAATTGCACTAGTGCAAAATGTATCATCTGAATAGTCTAGAGGTATTTTTAGTTGGTGTAGGAATTGTATGCCATGGTTCTCTGACTAATGCCAATAGCCTTGCCGTTACCGTGGGAGTACAGACAATAAACTATGGAAATGCTTTTATGCTTCATGGGGATTGGAAATATTATGGTCAGAGTTAGTGTCAGGGTCCTTAAAAATGTTAGAAATGAAATTAACCTTTACAGCTAAATGTTTGTTAATGCTTCGATTGAAAGGTATGCTTGAAGAATCAGTAGCATCCTCATAAATGATCAAAGTAATTACCAGTAAATGCAAGTAATAACATTACAAATAAAAGTATTTTAGACAAGGTGAGGGTCAAGCTTCCTCTTTTATATTAATACAGTAAGTTGATGAACTGTCTAGTGACCGTGGTCAATAGAAGTGGAATTAATTTAACAATGTAATTATTTCTACTAGTGACCACAAAACAAAAATAGTATATAGCAGAATGAGGGAGAAGAATTTGACTCATTGCCAGAATATTCTCTGATATTATAAAATTAATCTTTGGTACCTCATTGTGGGTCATGCAGTACATATACATTTTTGCTTTGTTTAACAAAGTTATCTCAAGATGATTTTGTGAGCACTGAGACATATGTCTTCTTCATGAGTGGATTTTATTTTTTGCTTTCATGGGCTCCAATGTATCAAACTATCTAGAAAGTATTTTTTTCATAAATCACTACAAAATTTACTAATGTTGTTTTAGAGTTCTTTGGCTCCAAAATACTGTACATGTGAAAAAGTAAGAAAAAATTCTAGGGATTCCTTCTTTAGTCTACTTTTTTACACTTTAAAGCTGGTATTCTAAGAAGACATTTTTCTCAGTGTAACAGTCAGAGCTAGACAGGGAACTGTTATGTGGACATGTCATATTTCAAGCATCCTTCCTGACCCCAAAATAAAGAAGGACTCAGAATGACTGAGCGTGGATGATTAGTTTATTTCCTACTTGTGATTTAGTGATAAGAGAATAAAGGATTTCTATTGACCTGTTCTGTAGCCACCTGTTCTCTTTCAGGATGCAACAAACCACTTCATTCCTGTAAGTCCCATTGCTTCTGTAGTTGACCTGTCCGTGTTCTGGAGTTATGCTCTTTCAAAGTTGGGAATATGTTTAAGCTGAATTTGAGGTGATTGGATGAGAGTGAAGAAAGATCAGTTTTTTATGACAGTCACAAAGCAAGGGGTTAGAGGAAAATATTCTTGTATGTGAAGTGCAGTCAGTATTTACCAACACTTTAAATTCAGTTGCTGTACATTCTCAAAATAACAGGAGGTTAAAGGCATGAAATAAAGGTGGAATCTATTTCTGAGACATTAAGATTTTTGTGTAGTTTAAAAGCTACTGGCCATTTTATTCAGTTACTTTGGTCTGCAGAAATGCATGCTTAATGAATAAAGCCAGGCCATAACCATTTATCTTGTAATGCACGCCTTTTATGATAGCCACTAATGAAGATCAGACTTTGCCTTTCCAATTGTACCCATCTCATGGTGCAGGGGCAACCTGCATGATGATTGAGGGATGGGCAGATGCCGTGCGCTGCACCATTTGGAATTGTCATTAAACATCCGTGATATCAATTATGTCACACCAAGGTTTATTAATGGTGTACTTATCAAATATTCATTGTATGGCACTAACATTTAAAGAATGTGTTCTACTGAGCCTAATGGATCTGTGCTTTGACTGCCTAGGTTATTTAGTGAATTAATTCCAGGGAACAATTTGAAATACTAGAATCTGAGCTGGTACAATATGTCATGTTCTACAAGAGCTTAGCTGCTGTCTTCTTTGGAGATAGTTATATGTTCTGTTGATAGCGGAGAGGTGGCAGATATACTGTGACATGGAGAGGGTGCCATGTACCCATGACCACATACATACCAATGCATGTGGATTCATTGTACACACACACACACTCTCTCTCTCTCTCTCTCTCTCACACACACACACACACACACACACACACACACACACGCACAGTACTGGCCTTCAAATTGGGCCACCGTTTGTAATTTATGTGAACATGCTAGGCTTGTTTTTATATCTAGTCTTGTCATGAAAATTGTCTGAAATGATTCAGATTAGTAGTTTCAATCAGGATCTCTGTGTAAGCTGCACTGATGTTCTGTAATCTTGTCCTGCTGGGTCTTTATTGTTGCAGCGTAAAATAGAATTGTTGCTCTGTTCCCTGTTCTCTGTTGAAAACAGATTTCCAACTTATAATTATTTAAATATATTATATGTGTTCATTTTTGAAAATAGTATTTGCCTTAGGATAAAGCTTCAAATACTTCTGAAGGATTTATCCTTTAGACAAGTTTCAGATTTAAGTGGGTGGCCTATTCTCGTAGTGTTGGAAACTAATGACAGAAGTCATTAGTTTTATTATAATACTTATTATTATTAGCAGTAATAACTGTATATCATACTGCATTTATCATTCATCTCAAATAGATACCTAGGTGTCTATTAATGAATACTGCAAATTTTCTGTTGCTGTCATGTGAAATAGGTGAGAGCATTGTTGTCTAGGATAGGAACCATGTGTTTTCCCTAGCACATATTTGAGATATAGTAAAGATTCAAACTGCCAGATGTTTTCCTGATAACTTTGTTAGTGTACCAACTTAATTATGTATTAGGTGAAATGTTTAAACAATGCAATGTTAAATCTACCTAATGATATTTAGGTTTAAAAAGTAAATTAGACTTTCATCTTTTAATAGGCCCCAATGTATGACCTGATTTTGAAATATTTCTACCTGTTGTTAGAAAGATAAACATTTAAGCAAAGTAGAGGAAATTGAAAAGTCACTTGTAGTTGATGGTGATGTTTTTAATGACATATCTATATATCTATATAGAAAATGAAGAAAATACACACGGGTGCGTACACACACACACACACACACACACACACACACACACACAACCAGTGGATAAATTTAATAGACTCTTAGACCTTAACCTGACTCAAGAGCTAGCATGTCTCACGCCTTAATTTACAGGTAAGCTGCCTCAATGAGTATAAGTGACCAGCCTTAACACACGAAGCTGGAATCAGAATCCTCTGTTTTCTAATACCGAGTCTGAGGTCTTTCTGATGTATTGAATACAACATTACCTCCCAAGAGTATTATTCTTGGCGAGAATTTATCTCCCATTTTCATTTTTTTTACGTTTTTTTTCAAAACAGGATTTCCTCTCTGATTTGTATTGAAGTGAATAGAATCCCTATTATCCTGCACTTTATGGAAATGCAACACATGAAGGGCTTTTTGTACCAGCTTTTCATTTCTGGTTCTCTTTGTCACAAAAGACTCTTCACTTTTGTAGTTGAAATCATTTGTAATTATGAATTGTGCTTTTAAAAATTCATCAATGAAATCTTTGATTTAAAAATGAGCTGCCAGAAGAAAAGCAGCAGGGGAAAGACTGGAATTTAATGCAGAATAGTTATAGAAAAATCACAAAGAGGAGGCTTCTCACCAAGAGCTGTGTCTCGTAAGGCAGCAGGAAAAATGAAGATACAACATTCAGTCCTCTTTTGGAATTGTTATCCAGTGTTGTTTCGTGTAGCAGTACACAGAAAATATCTTTATGGCATATCTTAAATATTTGTGATAAATTAAATATATCCACTGTAGAGAGTTTAAGGATGATGGGTACATGGGGTCACCAACAGAGAAAATCAGACCCCAATATTTAAATACTCAAACTTCTCTAACTGTTTTTTATTGTCTTTAATTCTGATCTATTCCACATGCATTTTATTTCAAGAATGAGACATGAATAAACATTTAAAATGTGGATTTTGATAAATTCACTCCTTTGTTCAAAATCTTCAGTTAACTATAGCTCACGTGAGATGTTTCAGCAACTCAGAGGTAAATATAATCCCATGCACTTAGTTATATTATCATTATATTACTATAGATATGATATACCAAATATTATATCATATATTATGATTATCACATATATTATATGTACATAGACAAGTAAATATTATATATTCAGTTTCCAGGGAACTGTCACTGCTATCCCCCTTAAAGGTGTTGCCCATCCCTACAATCTCAACTGTTTAAAAAGAGAGAGAGAGAGAGGAAGAGAAGGGGAGAAAGAAAGGAAGGGAGGGAGTGAAGGAAGGAAACAGAAATAACTCAGGACAGAGTTGTTTGTCTTGGCTGTAGAAATTAACCTTTGAAGATCAGGTCTGTTCACTCCTGCTACAGCCTTTGGGTGATGCTACATGGTGTCACTGATGGAGACAAGTCCTACATCTTCAGACAGAACCCTATTCTTGACGTCCTTGGTGGTCCAGATCCGGCCAAGCCATGGTGCTCTCCACAGCAAACCCCACATTCTGCTTCACATCCCACATCAGCTGAGACCCCCCCCAGCCAAGTCACCACCGTGGCAGTGGCTGCTCCCATGGCGCTTCCACCATCAGCCCTGTCTTGACATCACTTTCTCCAGGCTTTTCATTGAGCAAGGGTCATTAACCTAGTGCCTTCAATAAAGGTCACCCTTCATTGAGCCTGTGAACCTCCTGCCTTTTTATTGAGCAAGTCCACTAACCTAGTATCCTTCAAGTATTTGATTTCGGGAAACTCATTGACCTTTCGTGACAACATGTCTTACGTAGGGTGGCCTGTATGCTATTCTGTGTTCATCAAAGCTTGGGTTTCTTTCTTCCCAGAATCCTTAGATTTCTTAAGAAAACAGAACTTCCTTATCTCTGGTGACCAACTTGAAATATACCAGGGAAGCAGAAAATGTCTCTGAGATCTTCTCTTACACCCTTTTTTCTTTCCCTGTCTCCTGTGCTATGCCTAACATGGGTCCCTTCTTGACCCAAATTTACATAATTTCAGGACACAACGCTAACGATTCATTCAGAATAAAGAAAATATACTTTAATGGAATGTGCTGACTCTACTCCTTGGTATCAGAGGCACTAGAATAAAATTTTATATTACCTCTACTCAGTGGTTTATGTTTGCTGTAAAAGACATCTTGTAACATGCAGGGTTTTTTTCAGTTCCTTGTTAAGGAACTTAAAATATTTTAGAGTTGCATTAGCCTAGTATGCTGTTTTAAATACTCTCATTCCTGAAAGGGAATAGGGAGTATTAAAAAAATAGAAAAAAAAAGTTAATTGTCTTTTTTATTATTGCTTTTGGCTAGAATAATTAATTATGTTATGTGAGCCTTAAAAATGAAAAGGGAAGCTAAGACCTAACAAAGTCTGCGATGCTGGGCCATGTGATTTGTACACCAGCGAATACAGTTTTAACTCCCAACCTTGAAGCATCCCATAAATTAGTTGTAATCTTTTCTTACCCCGTGGTTACAAAAGTTTCATAATATCAAAACCTTCTGTCAGCCTCTACCCACTGAATTCTCTGATCACTCTCACATCATCAACTTACCCTTTCTTCTAGATTGTTCTTATCCACACACAGCCTGCTGGTATTTTCCCATGCTAATAAAATCAAAATCATCCTCTTGCGATCCCACTTTCCTCTCTAGATGTTGCCCCTCTCCTCTGCTCCTCTGTACATCAAAATTTCTTGAAGGATCTTTTTTTTTTTTTTTTTTTCGTGGTACGCGGGCCTCTCACCGCTGGGGCCTCTCCCGTTGCGGAGCACAGGCTCCGGACGCGCAGGCTCAGCGGCCATGGCTCACGGGCCCAGCCGCTACG
>NC_041232.1:66268079-66282225 GCF_002837175.3 Physeter macrocephalus
CACGAACCGGTGTCCCCCGCATCGGCAGGCGGACTCTCAACCACTGCGCCACCAGGGAAGCCCTACAGTATTTTTTAATACAACAGAGCAACCAGGGTTACCCTGTTAACCTGTAAGTGGGGACCTATCGTTTCCCTGTTCAAAACCCTCTAATAGCTTCTCAGCTCAATCAGAGTAAACACCTAAGCCCTTCCAGTGCCCTAAAGATGCTCTGTGATCTGTGCCCCATTTTATCGCTGAACCCGTATCCTGTAATTCTCACCCTGGCCCACCCTGCTCCTGCCACACCGGCCTATCTTCAACCCCAGGCCATTGTGCTCGCTTTCTTTTGCCTGTGGTGCTTCGTCCCCTGATATTGCAGGACAGTGCACTTCCTTACCTATTTTAGGTCTTTGCTCAGATGTTGCTTTCTTTGTGAGCCTGTCCCTGGAAAAAATTACCATCTTCCCCCACATCTCTATGCCCCTTCCCTGATTTTTCTTCATAGGACTTACCACCATGTAACATACCGTATATTTTTTAATATGTTATTGTTATTATTTATTGCCTATTTCCCGCCACTAAAATGTAAGCAGTATTATCACAGAGATTTATGTCTGTTTTGTTACTTGCTCTCTCCCAGGTGTCTGAAAGAGTTGCTGACAGAGAGTAGACACTCTGAAATTATTTATTGAATGAATGAATGAATGAGTGAATTATAGAAATATCCTCTCTACTTCAGCCTTTTCTGGCTATTTCTGGCAGTCCCTAATTATAGCCTTGCACAAGGCCCCTGGCTTCCTGCCTTCTCTCGTAACTGGTGGTGGAGCTACAGATTCTCAGGAAGCCCAGCTGAGTCCTACTGCTGTGACTGGTGTGGCCTTTCCCTTTTGTATTCTCAACATATGGTGATCATAATCATAAACATACTCACAATAGTTATGTTTACTGAGTGCCAACTCTGTCCTAGGTATTATATTAGGCTCTATATATGTCATCTGTTTTAATTTAATCCTAGCAACCCAGGAACAGGGCAACGGGGCTTGGTTCCCTGCTCCTGTGCTTCTTTCTTGTGTTCAGCTATGACCTTATGTGTCCCATTTTCCTGGGTAGCTTCCAGTCTAAGCCATAGTGGCCTCTCCTGCTGATTTTCAGAACTAACACCCTTCTCATCTGCACTGGCCACCTCCTGGGAGTAGGTGATCGGGGACACCAAGACCAGAGATAAGGAGTCTAGGAGAAGATCAGGTTGGTGGAAGGTTGATTTTCTTAGAGATGTAAGTATAATAGTCATTTGAATATATTGAATACTTACTATGAGTTGGGGACTGTGCTGAGAACTCTGTTATTATCTCGTTTAGATGCTATGACTCTCCATTTGACCAGGGAGGGGACTGAGGCTTACAAGGTTCAGCAGCTGGTCTAAGGTCTCACAACTAACTACTAAATACTGGGTCTAGGATTTAGATCTTGGTAATTTGAACTCAGAGCCCTTGATCATAAGAACATGGCCTTAGATGGAGGTATCTATGGGAGGACTAATTGGATTAACATTTTTCAGTTGCATACCCTGTGCCAGGCACTGTGCTAAGGGCTAAGGGTGTCATCTGAGCAGCAGGAGAGTTCTTTCTGTATTAAATCTTTTTGTCTAGACCAAGTGGAAAATATTAAGTAATCATAAGCAAAGACTGAAGTTTTTACACAGATATAAACATGGGTCATCTAATACCTTTGGAAGTATGCCTTACCACCATTTAATGTTAGTCTTTATAGCTTCCCTTCAGAATAGGCCAATCAGGCTTGCATCGTGGGTCCTCTTCAGCACTTATAGCTTTAATTTCTGTGAAATGATTAATATTTCATTTGTAACTTTGTATTTTTTATGCACATGTGTTTTGTCTACCTAACTATGCTATATTATAAGCCTATTGAATGTAAAGGCTTTCTATTTATCCAGTGATTATTTCCCTAAGATTCTTAGTTTTCTTTCTTTCAAACAGAATGTTCTCAATATATGCTCGCTAGGTAGGGAGACACTTTTTTTATACACTCCTTTTGAATGAGAAGATGAAAGTACCAGTGGGTAGAGAATTTATCAAAAGCCATGTAGCTGGCCATGGAATCAGAACACCCAAACATCTGAGCTTGGGATCTAAAATGTATGCTTTAGTCCCGTGCATCCTTAAGAAAGATATTCAGATGTCAGCAGTAGATAAATTTTAATAGAAGAGGTGTAACTAAGCTCTCTGTGTGAAGAACTGGTTTTTTATGGAATTAAGCAAGCATATTCATTAGGAGCTGAGGATTGGAGAGTTGCCCATCAAATCTGCACTGAGCTTGAAAAAATGACACGAAGTGGTGATTTTTAATTTGCAAGTATCTACGTGACACATTCCACAGGTGAAAATGTAGGTTTCCCCGCATCAGCAGGGCCTCAGATGTGTCCTGGCAGTTCTAAGACTCGAACCACAAAACAACACTTTCAACTCAAGTTGGAAGGAGTTGACAGAAACCAGAGGGAGATTTTCTGCAGGCAGTTGGTACTGCCTGCTTTGTTTTGTTGTTGTTTTATTTCTCCCCATGGAAATTCCATTTCTTATACTTAAGTTTGCTGTGTAAGGGGGCTTTTTTCTGGAGCAACAGAAACCCTGCCTGTGCCACATCTGAGTTTTTGAGAAGCAGTTGTGATTGAAAGAGGCGTGTGTCTGCTGGTATCTCTCCTATCTTAATCAATTCAGTTGAATATACAGAAATCTGTAGACTTTTGAGATTCTCTTTGTATTAATTTGGCAATCAAGGATTGTTCTTCTGGACTAAGGTGACCAACAGTCTCAGAGCTAAAACTAGGGAGGTGCAAGGCACTCCCATAGAAGCTGGTTGTCCCCTTTAGATCGCTCTACTAAGCTTTTGCATCACTGCAGTCTACTAATTAGGAGGCACCCTCACCTGCCCAGTAAGTTCTAGAAATTGCTAAATAGTTAGAATTGGTCTGCCTTTGAGAACTGATATATTTTCCAGAAGTTGGTGGTGAGGTAGGGGTTCCTAAAGATTTGGGGATCTGATTTAAGCGACTCCCAGCCACAGATCACGTGTCTTTTGCTGACTTTTTTTCTCCCCGTTTCTTTTGGCCAGTAAATTTCCCTTTCATGTATCCAAGCCGAAGGGACCTTTTTCAGCAAGTGCATGAGGGCAGTCTCTGGCCCTTTATTTCCTGAGTCTCACGGTCATTAGAGGCACAATAGCCACCTCATGTCACTGGGATGCCTCAAGTTTTGTGGAGATGCCCTCGGGAGTCCGGCATCACAACTGGTCTGGAAAGAGGCTCAGGCCCCTTATCCTGACAAAGGAGCATCTGTTGAAGGCCTTTTGCCTGAAGTGGTTCTATTCAGGCCTAGGCCACTAGCTTAGCCCTTTAAATCACCAGCCCCATTGTTGAAGGTATTTCTGGGAAAAAGGCATGTGTGTGTCCTCTAACTCTGTTTGTTTAGTTAATGTTGAAAACGTGTCACCTTAGGGTCTGTCACCACAAGACTGGTCACAGTGGCAACAGTAACCCCCTCCAAGCACCAACTTAATTTTTTTTTTTTTTTTTTGAGGTACGCGGGCCTCTCACTGCTGTGGCCTCTCCCGTTGCGGAGCACAGGCTCCGGACGCGCAGGCTCAGCGGCCATGGCTCACGGGCCCAGCTGCTTCGCGGCATGTGGGATCTTCCCGGACCGGGGCACGAACCCGTGTCCCCCACATCAGCAGGCGGACTCTCAACCACTGCGCCACCAGGGAAGCCCCTAAATTTTCTTTTAATGTTTATTTATTTTAATTTGATTTTTATTTTATATTGGAGTATAGTTGATTTATAATATGTTCCTTTCAGGTGTACAGCTAAGTGGTTCAGTTATACATATACATGTATCCATTCTTTTTCAGATTCTTTTCCCATGTAGGCTTATAACAGAATATTGAGTAGAGTTCCCGGTGCTTTAGAGTAGGTCCTTGTTGATTATCTATTTGATATATAGTAGTGTGTGTCTGTCAGTCCTAAACTCCTAATTTATCCTTCTCCCCACGTTTCCCCTTTGGTAACCATGCCTTTGTTTTTGAAGTCTGTGAGTCTTAAATTGATACAGCTCTTTCTGACTTTCCCTGTTTTTGGCAGGACAGTATTTCTTTCAATTCTTGTGTGGACACAGAGGAAACAACTGATTATATGCATTTTATAATTGATGAAACATGCTCACATCTTCAAGCTTAGTGAACTGGGCTTTGATAAAAATTAATTCAATGCTGTTGATAAATTGCATTAACAGAAATAGTTATTGAATTACCTTTTCCTATTTTATAGTCAAGTCATTTCATAGTTGAACTCAGTGAAAACACCTTTAAGAAGCTAGATGCCTGGCTTACTGCAGGTCTGTCCCTTAGCTCTAGGCCTTGTATAGAACAACATGCTTTCTAGATCTTTCATCTAGCCTAGGGCCATGCTCCTGAAATAGGGGTAAGCAGCTGGAGGCCAAGAAGACACTGAGTAATATGTCCATGGCTGATCTAACATAAAAGTAATGGAGTTTCCTAATGGACACAATATAAAAATTCACATAAAATTATAATGCAACTCAAGAAACTTCAGAGAACATTTAACCTTATGGGGCCTCTCCTACCCATTCTACCTTCTTAGATGCTTGGGGGAGTAGACTACTTCAGGGAATATCTATTGAGAGGATGCTTCAGGGAAACAGTTTCAGAATCATTGGTTCTAGTCCAGTTCTACCTCTTATACATGGATGCCACATTCTGTACCTCTCAAAAGATTTGTTGGCCTTAATTGAGATCCCAGTATTTATCTTGCTTGTAATTGCAATATTGGCTATTCTACTGAAATAGCAAAATTCCGTGATGACATTTCTTCTTTATCACTTAGGCTGAAATGAAACTACCTTTAGTCTTCTGCAGGTTTCAAATTAGAACACAGTGTACAGTGAGTGAGCCTTCTGAGTTTCCACAATAAAAAGAAAATGTATCTAATATTTGCTGAATGCTTACTCTGTGCCAAACACTTAGCTAAGCACTTTACATACATTTGTTAAAAGTGCTGTAAGTTGCCTTTATTGTTGTCTTTATATTGAAGATGAGAAAACAGAGGCTTAGAGACTAGAATCAACTTGCCCAAGATTACACAGGTGGTGAAGGGCAGAGCTGGGTTCTCAAACCCAAGTAGCCTAAGCTTGAGTCCATGCTCAATTATTCTTGCTGTGGTTCTTCTTGCTGTTGGAGTGTTTTAAGAATAGTTCCTGTAGAGAAGATTCTGAATCATGAGCTATATTGCTTTGATGATAATTTTAAATACATAGTTGTTCATCACAAATCAACGAAGAAACATAGTTATACTCATTTCTTCCACAGAGATTTTGTACCCCGACTATACACCAGGTTCTGTGGATGCAGATATGAGTAAGGCAAGTTCTCTTCCATGGACCAGTTCACAGTCCAGTGGGGGAGGAGATGGGCTTATAAATAAAATATGAAACAATCAAATAATGACAAGATGAAACAATATGAGCTATAAAAGAGGCGGATAGAGAATACAGCCCAGGAATACTCTACCACATAGACTTAGAATGACATATAGACATATGAATATATGGGGAATTGAGATGACATAGTGACCCTGAAAAGTGTTCCTCAAAAGGGCTGATTATAGTGAAGGACAAAGGAGGAGCAGAGGCAAGGATGAAGATGGAATAAATCTCAAGTGAGTCTTTCAGACTCACTGGATAATTTTGCTGGGCTCTTTGGAAACATTTAATTGCTAATTCTTATTAGTTTCTGAAGTCAATTTCATTGGCCAACCTCATCCCATGCCTTCAAGCAAAACTTCAAGTTAATGGTAGCATTTGTTTCTCATTAATTTCTGTGGTTTTGTTAATGGCCAATTTGAAGGCTTATTAATAGTTAATATGTTTAGCAATGTAAACATTTTCATTAATAAAACAGATGCAAAATGACTACCTCGACCAACGATTGCCATGGTAAAGAGCCAAGAGACTTAAACAGTGGGAGAGGTGGATTGAGCTAACCCTCAGAGGACCAATAATGTCATGCCAATTGTCTTACTCTCCCATGATTGCAGTCTACACATCTATTTCAAAACTCGTAGATGTTACTACATTAAACTTCTGCTGTTTTTTTTAAGATATAATTGTAAAAGTAAAGTGTTTGCTTGTTTAACTGTTCTCCTTTCTGCGGGACTAGACATGCAACCACTACAAGTAGTCTGTTATGCTTAACTTTTGACCCACCTACATTTTTTATAAACTGACAACAAATAAGACACCTAATGTATGCTGACTTTAGACTTTTGTTCATCGTTGGAAAAACATTTTTAAGCCATCTCCTAGTGGTGCTGCTGTTAGCCAACAGGTTGATTTAGACAGCGTAACCAACTTTGCACATGGAGAAATGTTTATCCAATTATATGAATATTAAGATATACTTATTTTATAAGAATGAGTGGGAAACGGGAGGCTGGTACTCACAGTAACGGAAAGAAGTACAAGTCCCATAAACTTTGATAATTACAGAAGAAATTGGGTTTGATAAAAATGTTGAAATTTTAGCTTTAATTGGATGTTCATCTGACTTAGGTCAGGATGTTAATCAGGGTATGCTAACTGCTGTAACAAACAAAATCTCAATGGTTTAATCAATGCAGTAAAGGTTTTTAATTGCTCATGTTACAGCCAAATACGAAGCAGTGGGTATCTCTTTCTATTCCATGGAGTGATGCAGAGACCCAGGCATCTTCCTCCTGTGGCCCTGCATACCTGAAGCCTCACAATCCGCCATCAGATCCCCTGTCTCCAGCTGGCAGATGAGGGATGAAGGAAGGTGGAGATCACATAGGAGACTGGGGGAAAGGCCTGGGAGTGGCACATATCACTTTTACTGACATTCTTGGAACAGATTTTTGTCACATGGCCCCAGGGAGTCGTGGAGGTACCTGAACATGTGCTCAAGAGGGAAAGGAAGAGGAACTTGGTGGTTACATGGCATTCCTTCTGTCACAGCTGGTCACATGTGTTTGATTGTGAAGAAACAGCAAAAGATTTAGTACCATGTATAAAATGCTGGAAATACTGTCAGAATTTTTTTAAAATTGTCTCTCAGAAGCAGAATATAATCCAGGATTTGGTGATTTGTGGCACTTTAGAAATAGACCTGATTCTCCTCCCACCATCGCCCTGCTCTGTTACATGTAGGCTGTTGTGAGCTTATGAGAACAAAAGTAGGTTTCCAGTCAGATTGCAAATAGCCTTCCTTTTTGCAGGAGTTGGGTTCTAGATAATTGAAAGAGGAGACAGAAATTGTAGTTTTCCTACAAGACTTACAAGGTACCTGACACACCCAACTTTCTGTCCAATATTCTAGATTTTTCTATCTGACTGTTAAATTTATGATAACATCAAGGAAGGGCTCTGCACCTTTTAACTTAGTCAGTATGCCTGAGAATGACCAAGACAGTCACTCCTACAGAGAGGCAGGAGTGGAATTCCAAATTCCAGGATAGAAGACATTTCATTTGAGGGGTTTCCAAGCACTCAGCAAATGGGAGACTTCCAAATACTTAAATCAGGAAGCCCAGTGATTTCCCATGCAAGTGTCCCTTTGTGTTTGCTAAATCTCTGCACACAACATAAACACTCTCCAGTGGGAGACAAAATACCATATTCCATGACAACTTTAAAACAGTGTAAAGCTGAATCGGCTGTTGATACTTTTATCACACTTATTGTCTCTAGAACTAGATATTGATCTCCTGGAGGGCAGGGGCTCTAACCTTCAAATCTAAGTTTGTGTCACAAACACAGTAAAAGTTAAAGAACTGCCCACTTACAGTAACAAATAGGCAGAATCTGCCATAAGACACTTAAAAAGAAGAGTCTCCACCTAACACTGACCTCCTAGTGCTGAGGCAATCCTTGGTCTTTCTCTCAGGCAACTGGTTACATGGGTTCTCTTCTATTCTCACCCTGAAAATAGAATGTCAGCCCCCTCCGCTGGCTGCTTTCTTCTTTGATGTGTAAAAGAGAACACACGTAGCTCTTCTTTCATCAGTGTTTGTCGTTATTGAGGGTTATCATTTATGCTTCAGGATCGATCATGATTAGACTCAGCAAATGATCTGTGAAAGACTGCATTTTATCGACCGAGGTAAATCCAAATAAAAACAACAGAAATTATTCTTCATCAGCACCCAGCTCTGGGTTATGGTATGAACTTGAAGCATATTTCTAAGCCTAGTGTCTTGCAAGAGGAAGAGGAAATTAGATGGGGCTAAATGGAAGGGAACCTGTGGTCAATATATATCAGGATAATGACCAAGAAGACAGGTTCTTCTCACAGGTGCTTCTAAGCCTGCAATCAGATGAGCCTTCCAGAGCCTCTTTTTAATCATGCAAAGGACTCATGAAAAACTGGCACTCTCAGAGGCTTTGGAATACTTTGGGTGACCTTGCTGAACCTTGAATTTTCATTATTGTTTCTCATATGGAAATGTTTGCAGTTCTGTCTTACATGAAGGGCAGAGAACTGAAAAGAAATCTGCGATAATGAAGTCAGTTTTCACTGCAGAAGAATGACCTCATTGCTTCCTGAGGCAACAGTGAGAGAGGGCAGGGTCTCCTGCAGGCTTTCTGGAGGTTGTCCCGTCACACTGGGGCTGATAGACCAGAATAGGGTTACACAAAGTATCCCAAAGTCTTTATTAACTTTATTAACTACGTTGTCATCCACACCATAGCCTGAATTCATGCTATGTCTAGAAGAAATTTTGTAAAACAGACTTTTGAGCAAGGGGTGATAGTTCTTTATAGGATGTATTTTACAGGCAGTCTTTATGCTGTGGTGAAATAGACAGGTACCAGGAAATTCTTTTCACCCTCATGGACAAAACTCCCTGCTATGCTAATCCTCGATCCCCCGCAGTCCCTAGTCTTGGGACCTCTTTTCTCCAGGCTACCCCACCTTTCTCCTCTGTTCCCGCCCGCTGTCTGCACTCACCTGACTTCTCCTCTAGGGGGCACCGTTCCCACCGCTCTTTTTTTTTCTTTTAATTTTTTATTGGCATATAGTTGCTTTACAGTGTTGTCTTAGTTTTTACTGTACTACAAAGTGAGTCAGCTATACGTATACATATATCTCCCCTTTTTTGGATTTCCTACCCACTTAGGTAATCACAGTGCACTGAGTAGAGTTCCCTGTGCTATACAGTAGGTTCTCATTAGTTTATATTTTATACATAGTATCAATAGTGTATATATGTCAATCCCAGACTCCCAGTTCATCCCACCCCACCTTTCCCCTTTGGTATCCATACTTTTGTTAATCCCATGAGACTGATTCCTCTTAGTTCCTTTACTTTCAGTGACCTGCTTGGCTGACCAAAGCAAATTTGATGAACAACTGTGCGATGTTATTGTTGTAGACTTGTCCCTTCCATTTATTTCACTAACAGTTACTGCATAGCTACCTTGCATTGGTTTCTAGGGGATAGCAAATGAATAAGGTGTGATTTGCTTCTAAAATGCATATAATTATCTGGAACTTAATATGTTAGTTATATTTCTCTGTAAATAGATTTGTATTTTAAAAAACTTCGTAGGGCCTTAAGCCAAAGGAACAAATACCATTTAGCTACAATGAGTTACAGCTTCACACCAGTCAGAATGGCCATCATGAAAAAGTCCACAAACAATAAATGCTAGAGAGGGTGTGGAGAAAAGGGAACCCTCCTACATTATTGGTGGAAATATAAATTGGTGCAGCCACTGTGGAAAACAGTATGGAGTTTCCTTAAAAAACTAAAAATAGAACTACCATATGATCCAGCAATCCCATTCCAGGGGATATATCCAGAGAAAACCATAATCCGAAGAGATACATGCACCCCAACGTTCACTACAGCAGTATTTACAATTGCCAAGACATGGAAGCAACCTAAATGTCCATCGACAGAGGAATGAATAAGGAAGATGTGGTACATATATACAATGGAATATTACTCATAAAAAAAGAATGAAATAATGCTATTTGCAGCAACATGGATGGACCTAGAGATTATCGTATGGAGTGAGATAAGTCAGACAGAGAGAGACAAATATGATATCACTCATATGTGGAATCTAAGTTTAAAATGATACAAATGAACTTATTTACAAAACAGAAACAGACTTACAGATATCAAAAACAAACTTATGGTTACCAAAGGGGAAACGTGGCGGGGAAGGATAAATCAGGAACTTGGGATGAACATACACGCACTACTATATATAAGATGGATAACCAACAAGGACCTACTTATAGCACAGGGAACGCTATTCAATATTCTGTGATAGCCTATAAGAAAAAAGAGTGTAAAAAAGAATGAATATATGTATACGTATAAATGATTCACTTTGCTATACAACTGAAACTAACACAACATTGTAAATCAACTATACTCCAATAAAATTTTTTAAAATAGCATTTAGCATTTCAGGCAGAGCTAATAGGGTCATCTGTTTGTCTGGGGTCTAGAGGAATTAGAGGTGTTGGGAAACTCATCCAAAAGTAGTGATAGTGTGACTGTATACGTGATAGCCCTCAACCCAGCTCCATGGACTCGAGTTTTAGCTCTTCGTTCATAGCATAGAAGGGAAGGCATAATTGAAAAATATATTTTCTGCACTCACCTGCTGAAACAGCCACCATGTAGCATGTGCAGGGGCCTCTTGGGATGTTCCAATCATCCATGGCCTTCCTTCACACATTATATCTCTAGAGATGTGTGAAATTCAATTGCAGTGTTGCTGATTCAGTCAGTGGACTGAATTTGGTGGATGCACTGACAGAGGGAAATTCGAAGCCCAACACTGGGCTTCTACTTTTGGCTTCAGATCCTGTTGCCCTGATGCCAAATGAGTGTGTCATTTTCATGTATCACTGTTTTTACTCTTTAAGACAAAGGAAGGTTCTTCTGAGTAACTTGACACTAACCGTCATGTGAATGGCCTCAGTTTTCTTGGCCCAGGTTCAGGCTTGCAGCCCATCATCACAGGTTATTATAACACTTTTAATTAGGGACAGTATTTGACAACCCCTAGATGCCTATAGGAAAGAGGTGGCCACAGGGGTGGAGGATGCTAGGCTAGAAACTGTTACAGGAGAAGGAAAACAGCAGAACCTCTTAACTGAATGAGTTATTCACCTCAACCCCCAGGCCCTATCTTTCAAAGTGAAGGGTTGCCAGCTATGCCTGTCCACATTAGGAAAGCTTACACATCAAAACTTAAAGCTGTTATTTTGGGAATGTTTCTTTTGGAAAGTCCGTTGCTAATGAGCAAACAACGTTTTGAAAAAATTGAGTTGTTTTCAGAGTTGCCTGCTGTTTGAAATCCAGTTCACTATGTGGTTCAGTTGTTTTTAGAAGCTGATTTCTGCTTTGAGGTTAGGGGCTCCTGGTTTAGTGGAAAGGACACTTCCAGACTTTTCAAATATGTGGGCTCTGGCCCCTTCTTCCAGGGATGTGGTTCCAGCCTTTCATTCCTGGCTCTCAGATAGCTCACCTTTTAGAGAAGACCAGGGCAGCATGGCCTTTTATGTTGCTTTTTTAGTTAAGACTGTAGGATTCTAAACATTTGGCTGAAGACACTGGTCTCTGTGGTCAGTTTCAGCTGATAGATTTAACAAATCAGTTGGCATCTCCCATAATACATCACCTGCCTCCATGTTTAAATCAAGGTCACTTATCTTCCTCTAGGGTCTTTAATTCCTCAGTGGAGTCTTTCCAGCCAGAGACTCAATCCCTCCTAGCAATTACCTTCGAAATGGTGAGCATGGAGGGTCTACCCAAGCTCCTTCTACCTTTTTCTGATGTACTTCTCAGGTTCAGCAATGACCGTCAACTCAGCTTACAGGTCACATTTTTTTAAATCAATTGATACAATGCTGCTAAAAACTTTGCTGTGTCTCCAAGGTGTTTTAGGATTAATCCTATCGAACCTTCAGGAGGGCTGTAAACCACCGCCCAGCCTTAAACTACACAGATAACTTAAGCAGGAGAAAATCTCAACTTTCTGTCCTTAAATTCTAATAGGTTTATCAGAGAAAAAAATAATAAAGCAATTCATACAACATTACCACCCTGGTGTAAAGGTATAGGGGAGTAGAAGGGGAAGAAGGTGGGCATTGTGGTTGAGAGGATAGGAGATAGTAAAACTTATTAAGAGAGGGGTAAAAGGAAAAAGTCCAGGATTCCAAATGAGCCAGTGTTTCATGCTTCCTCTCTGCCTTCTTCAAGTCTTCTGATTTCAGGCCTGTCAGAGGCATCCGTGTAAGGCTTCAAGTCTGAGACAGTAATGAATTTAAACATTGGGCCACCTGGTCTGTTGACCTGGTCTTCACTTCTGGTGACAGAAGCAGACACCTCTGTCACCCACTGAACCCACTGAAGCTGTGTAGAGTTGCAGAATTTTATAGATCAGGAGGTAGAGACCCAGAGAAGGGGAGTCAATTCTCCAAGATTACAAAGCTTGATAGAGACAGATCCAGGAAATACCTCAGATCTCTACCCCTCCATCTGGTTCTTCCCTTTGGTGCTCTCTTGACTCAGAGAGCCAAGGGAATGACTTTCTAGCTGTGCTATGAAGAACCATGGAATGGGGCCCCCAGGCTGGTTTTCTTTAGTCTGTTGCTTTAGTGGGCTTCGCCATTTGGTCTTTAAAATTCTCCTCATTCCCTGGATTGGTGTCTACACAAGGTGAGGAAGGTAAGTTATGCCTCTGGTATTAGTTATTCTTTAGGCTTTCTCCGATTTGAATAAGAACATCTAGAGCAGTCCTAAGGGAACTGATCACAGTTTTACGCACGATGCTGCTACTCCCCCAGGAAACGCTTCATCCACCGGCATTTGACTTTCTTCCTGTCTAGGGGCAGATAATACTTAAGCAATTTTGGGGGGCTGTTTTAAGGCCTTTCTACTGATTTCCAGATGGAGAATGGAATGCGTTCTAGAGGCATTCAAGTTCGGTAGTAACGCATCAGGGTAAAGCTAATATGAAAATAACCGCTTGCAAGAAAATGAACACAAAGCTCCAACAGTGACAGAAAATGCTGTGTACAAGGCGGATAATAAATAATCTCATTAAACCCTTGTATCATTCCTGCTTCCTGTCAAGGTAGAAGATGCGATATTTATTGTTGGGCTCATGATTACTTTTGTGCTTGAAACAGGAAAAAATTGGGTGGATGATACAGGAAGGTGTGAGCCAAGTGTTTTTTGCTTTTTTTTTTTTTTTGTCTCCTTTCTCCTGTGGGTGTGGAAGTAGAGATGGGATGAGGTTTCATTTTCCTTAAAAGAAGGAAGTTCTTATCAACCTCTCCTTTCTACCAGCCACCCAAGAAAGGAAGGGTTTTGCCATTTCAGCCATTGGGAGAGATTCTCTGGCCTTTCTGAGCTGTGTGGTTAAGGACATCGTGGAAGAGGGTGGTGGAAAAGGGGGTGATTAGAATTAAGGAAATGTTTGTAGAACAAAGCATAAATATTAATTAAAGGTAATAATTCTGGATTTCCTCAATGTCTTTTTGTCTAGCCAGATTATTTGCAACTATTACAACAACTTGGATCTTAATTTCAATTAGGGTTTCTACGTCCACCGATGCCATTCCCACCCTACTCCACCTTCTGTTACCTTCCATACTTTAAAGAAAATCACTGGACATCGTTTCACCCAGGAAACTGGTTCTCTTCCAGATAACAACTGCATGCACTCTTTTAGAAAGAACTTTGATACCATCTTGAAATGTTTGAATCCTAAAACAACTGAAGGAAAGCTCTAGAGGTAGCTACAAGCCAGAAGTCGCACTACAGTCAGTTTTCTTACCTACAGCACAAGCTCAGTGAAAATCAAAATCCATCCTCCGTGAGTTTCAAGGCTAAAAATAAGGTACTTTTAGCTTCCGCACCTAAGGGCTTCAATCATAATTTTTTTTTAACATCTTTATTGGGGTATAACTGTTTTACAATAGTGTGTTAGTTTCTCCTTTACAACACAGTGAATCAGTTATACATATGTTCCCATATCTCTTCCCTCTTGCGTCTCCCTCCCTCCCACCCTCCCTATCCCACCCCTCTCGG
>NC_041232.1:66282440-66292960 GCF_002837175.3 Physeter macrocephalus
TTCTCCATAGTGGCTGTATCAATTTACATTCCCACCAGCAGTGCAAGAGGGTTCCCTTTTCTCCACACCCTCTCCAGCATTTATTGTTTCTAGAGTTTTTGATGATGGCCATTCTGACCGGTGTGAGATGATATCTCATTGTAGTTTTGTCAATCATACTTTTTTATTCCATAAATGTAGACCCATTGTCTCTTTTCCCTTTTGGTCTGTTTGTTTCATTTCTGGCAGAAACCATTTGAAGTTTTATTTCGAGTCACCTGGCTTGTCTGCATAACAAACCTCAGATTGAGATTTGTGATTGTTTAGGGGGATGTGTTTGTGCGTTTGTGTGTCTCCATGTGGGTGTTTAATTAAACTGATGTGAAGTGCTCTCTGAGCCGAAGGCAATGATTTTTCCTTTACTCATTTAATGTCGCACAGATTAGGGTGAGCTTCTCATTTGTATAATCTGTCATGTAATACCACTGCCTTTTAAGCATGCTGGCTTAGTCAAAACCATTCATTTAGATGGGGATAAAAATGTAATTACTCCCTTTCACCTTTGCGCATTTGTAACAAATGATGTAGTGTCTTGGGGGGACGGCACTGAATGAGCAAGATTTTCATCTAGTCTTGGGTCTGCTTCTAATTAGCTGGGTGACTTTGGATAAGTCACTTCCTGTAAAATTCAGTGTAGGTTAACTGCTACACACAAAAAATCTCACAGTAGAATTTTCTTTCTCACTTAAGGATTAAATTCTGGTGGTAAGATGGGCTACGTAGTACTTATAACCTAAGCATGAGAATCAGGTAAAGCATCACTTATGAGTGCCTTGGGGAAAACAGTAGAGAGCAAGCTAAAAGTATGACAGTCTGAAGATTTCCTTCTCTGTTTTAGTTGTATGTGACAAAAACCCAACTTTAACGAGTTTAAGAAAAATGGTGGATTTAGGAGCCAACCGTATGCAAAGTAGTCTTCATAACACTAAGCGGTGGGAAAAATCAGCAGCATCTTGGCCTCAGGAACTTGGTGGACCAGGCATTTGTGTGATTCGAGGATCTTCCTTCTCTGGCACCCCTGCAGGCAGTATTTATCTTCTCTCGAGGTGGGTCAGCATATTCCACCGTGTAGTAAAGAGACATGGTAGCTGATGCCTCTTGTTCTAATACCTCTTAAATCTTTTATCTTCTGAAAAGGAATTGACTTGATGTGAGAGCCTCCCAAACCATGAGAAGGGGTTGGATTCTGATACGGTTAGGTATGTGGCACTAGAGCCATCAACTGTGGCCCAAGGACAGTCACCCCGTAGTAATATGAAGGAGGGGGGAGGGTTAGCATCTTTTTTCCCATTCAAATTACCATCTTCCTGATTGGACGTCAGAGGTTCCCAGTATCCCATTATTGAGCCCCACCAGGAAGTGTCTGATACTATGAACATTATCTTTCTTCCTCTCTTAGATCAAATGTGCCTTTTCCTTTTTCCTAAATCCTCAGATCCATGTTTTCTGCTAGACTAATCTGATAAATTAATCCCTTCTGGTGAATTTTTGCTTAATCATGTTTTAAGGAGCTAATACTCTCATGGATGCATTCTCACAGATGTCTTCAGTGTCTTTAACTGTAGGAGGAATATTCAGCATTTACTGGGCACATACTACATGCAGGGAAGGCATTGTGCTAGAAATTGTGGGTAATGCATGGTCAGTTGAGGTATGGCTTGTCTGGTGTGGGAGGGAATCTTGTTGGCCCTGGTGTTGGATCGCTAACACCAGGTATTATCCTTGGGAAAGTTAGTTGACGTCTGTTCCTCATTTTCCTCCTTTGAAAATGGTGGGAATAATAGTAACTACCTCACAGGCCTGTTTGTGAGAATTAAACAACGTGTACACATGTGTGTAATGCTTAGCACAGCACCAGACTCCTTGTAAAGGGCCAGTGATGCTTCCCTTTTAAATGCTAAAGCATATATAGTCTTTGCTTGAGAGGATGGAGTTAATCTGCCCACTCAATCCATCTTTCCAGGATAAACTTTTCTCTTACTGCCTTGTATTAGAAAAGTCACATACCACCAAAGACCCATTTCATCATCTTGGAGAATCTAAGCACCCTGTGATCATTTTGTTTATCGCTTTTTTTTGGGCCGTGCCGTAGGGCTTACGGAGATCTTAGTTCCCTGACCAGGGATCGAACCTGTGGAAGTGTGGCGTCCTAACCACTGGACCACCAGGGAATTCCCTGTCCCTTGGTCTTAACTTGAAATTTCTACGGTAGTTTATTTAGATATTATTTTGGGAATGTCTCTGGGCAAGGAAATCTACTAGCACGTCTGTAAAAACTTCACTGTGCACCAGTCTCCTTGCCTCCCTGTCCTCCCCCTCTCTCTCTCCTCCCCACACACACTGAGTTTTTTTTTCAAGTGGTGCTTTCTTCCTCACACACTAATTCCAAAATTATGGTTGTTAGCTAATCCATTCAAGTATAATTTGAGGACAAATGCAGGCAAAATTTCCTGTTAAATTTGATCTTTTCTGTATCAACATGGTTAAAATAAAAAATATATATAAAGGAAATGAAGACCTCCCATGCTAAAGTGAATCTTTGAAGACCACTTTCTCTCTCTCTGTCTTGGGTTCTGAGCTCTGCTTTAACCATACTCAAGGAAACTATTTCATAGAGTATTTTTGTTCTCAGATCTGTGCTATTTCTTGACTGGTAGCAAATCCTGTATGCATAATAGATCCCGTCGGTCATAAAGGATGCTATCATCAGTGGAGCACCAAAGCTATGCTACATATTCCATATAGTTCTCCTCACGACATAGTCAAATGTATTATTAACTGTAAGACTCAGAGCAGTCAAGAAATGTGTCCCCTAAAGAAAAAAAAAAAAAGGAAAGACATTTGCCCCAAGTCACCTAGCCAGTGAATATGGAAACTGAGATTTGGACCCAGATTAGCCTAAATCTAAAGGACTTGCTCCGTCTGTTCTACTGTCCTCATTATTCAAGACTATATCAGTCTAATATTCCAGGAAAAAGAAGCAAATATTTCTAATTTAGGAAATAGAGGTAAACATGTGACTACTTCAGTTATCAACCTATTCTAATTCATTTGCTTAAAATGAGGGTTCTTCTCATGTTTCTTAAAGTTATTAAAGCGAGACAAGAGGAATATAGCTGTAAATGAACAGTACACATCCCTTGATCATACATCTCCTTTGGGAAAGAAGGTCTTATGACGTTAAAGCTCTTGTATCAGTAAGCAAACCTACTCCTCAGTAAGGCAGTGTTAGAGAGCCCAGGTTCTAGAGCTGTCCCCGAAGGTTGATAGTCCCAATTGATCTCTCCTTGCCATTTTCTATAAAATAATGAAGATATTAATAGTACCAATATCATAAGCTTGTTGTGAGAAAGGCATTAATATCTTTGTAGAGCCGTTAGAACAGTGCCTTATTCCTGATAAATACTCATAAAGTGTTAACTATTCCAACTATTAGAAATACAAGAAGGTCTCATGAGTGCCATTGCTGAGTTTACCCTTTGGCAGCCATAAATCTAAAGGGTGTGTAATTTTTGAAGCTGTAATAATTTAATTTATTTGACTTTCTGCATTGTCAACCAAATTAGCCACTTCACTATATTATTCAGGATTTGGATCTATCCGCAAATATATTTTTTTCAAAATTCTCATTTCCAGACCTAGACCTCTTTTTCATATACCTATTTTGAGTAGATCAAATATTTAAGAAAATCTCTTTAAAATTATTAAGAGCAATTTATTCCCCTTTCAAAAATTTCTGTCACAATGTTTCATCGTAGAGGTTAAATTAAAAATCTATTATTTTTAATGAGTATGTCCTTGAATATCTCATCTACTCATTTCCTATAGAATGGAGATAATTTTTGTAAGTAAGCTCAGGCACAACTAAAGAAAGCAAACATACTTATTGAGGTTTAAATATTTTACTTCATTTTCATGCAAATTAATTTCTTCAGATTCTTAAACTTTCTTAGGCTTACACAGGTGTTGGTTCAATTTATGGGAATGAAGTACTGACACAAAAACGCAAATACTGTAGAGATGTGTGCCAGTCTGGTGCACGTGCTGCAAAGCTGTCTTCTCAAGAACTTCCCAAGTTCCTCCTTCTTTGGGGGGTCCACACATTTGACCTTCTTCTGCCTGTCATAGGTAGTCTCAGGGCTGTTGTTTCCAAATTAACACCATTTGACACCCAGGAGTGGGTTAGACCAAATTTTTACCTGACCAGGGAAACTATACTCCCCCTCATCCCCACCCCCAGATTTACTCTGATTCTGAGGCAGAGTCAACACCAAAAAATGTCAGAGTAGTGGCTTTCGTCTTCTGATTATTTCCAGTGGTTATGTTTTTCTTTTTTAATTTTATTTATTTATTTCTGCATTCGGTCTTTGTTGCAGTGCACAGGCTTCTCCTTGCGGTGGCTTCTCTTGTTGCAGAGCACAGACTCCAGACACGCAGGCTCAGTAGTTATGGCACACGGGCTTAGTTGCTCCGCGGCATGTGGCATCTTCCTGGACCAGGGCCTGAACCCGTGTCCCCCGCGTTAGCAGGCAGATTCTTATCGGTGGTTATTTTTTTAAACCAACACTATATTTATACATAATTTTAAAAGTTTTTCATTTCTACAGGGTTTGGTAAACAGTATGCCCAGCACCCCTCCCATATTTTCTTTTATAAGAAATGTTGAGATTAAGGCAGGAACTCTGGAGGTAACTACTACGTTCCAAATCTGGCTCTGACACTCTTGTGTGACTGTGTAGCCTCAGTGACCTTATCAGTAGAATGGGGATAATAATACCCTCCCCACAAGATTATGCTAAAGAAAAAAATGAGTAAACTACCTAAAAAAATATCTGAACTGTAGTAAGTCCTATATGAGTAATGTTAAAGTTATTTAATTTTAATTAGATTTATTTTATTAAATACTAAATATTTTATTAAATTATTACAAAAGTATTGCTATTCCCCAGAGGTAACTGGTTTCAACTAGTTAGATGATTCTTTTGATATTTAGTATCATGTCACTAATTAACATGCCTATATTGCTATTTATTCATTTTTCAGTTTTAGGGATTCAGTTTTATGGAAGATAAAGATTTGGCATTTGGCTCATTTCCTACTTTTGCCCCACCACACTCACCCACCCACCCACGCGCACATTCAACCATGCTCATGATTCTACACTTACTTTCATCCTTAACCCTCTCAGTATATAGCGAAATTGTAATTTTAATTGGATCAGTATTCATTATTACTCTATTATGACCTATAGAAAATCTTATTTACCTTTCCCTTTTAAACTTTCATTTGCTTAATTATCTGTGTACTTGCCACTAATTCAACCCAAACTATAGGCCAGTTGTCTAAATCTCCTTTTAAAATATTTATTGACACCAAGAAGTCTTCAATTAATGTCATCTTTAATGACATTAAAGATGAACAAGCTTCTTCCGGAGCCAATCTCCACTGATAGCACAGTTATCATTCTGGGATCACCCTTCACTTCCATCCCAATGATTCTCTTTACCTCTTTTCTGTGTTGGAGCTACCATTTCCTGTATCCCTTTGTATTTGTGTCCTAGGGCTGCTATAATAAATCATCACCAACTTGGTGTTTTAAAACGAGGGGAATTTATTCCGTTACGGTTCTGGAGGCCAGAAGTCCCAAATTATAGGTGTCGGCATGGTTGTGATACTCCTGAAAGTCGGGGATAATCCTCCCTGGCCTCTTTCAGCTTCTGGTGGCTGCAGGTGTGCTTTGCCTTGGTATCAAACAACTCTGGTCTACCTCTGTCTACCCGTGGCCATGTCCTCGGCGTCTCAGCCACGTCTACCTCTGCCTTTCTCTTCTGAGGAGGACCTCATCTCAAGATCCTTAACTTCATTACATCTGCAAATATCCTTCTTCCAAATAAGGGCATATTCACAGACTCTGGGTGGACATATCTTTTAGGGAGGCTCCACTCAACGTACTACATCCCTGTCTTCCTTTCTCATTTGACTTTCATCTCTAGCGACAATTTGAGAAAGAGCGTATGGGAGGTAAATTGTGTGAAACTGCGCGTCTGAAATGTTTTTCTTCTACTTATAAATATTACTAGCAGTTTGTCTCGGGATAGATTTCTAGGTTGGATATCATGTTTTTTCAACCTTCTGAAGACACTGAGTTCTTATCTAGCTTCAGGTAGTCTAAAGGCTTAAATTAATGTCATATCCTTTTTATGTGATTTTTTTTCTTTTCTCTCTAGAAGCTTGTAGATTCTTCTTTTTACCTCAGTCAATTCATTTTTTTATAAACATGTCAGTGATTTTTGTCTCTTCCACTAAGCATTTGGTGGGTCTTTCAATCTGGAAAATCATGTCCCTCAGTTCTGGGAAATGTTCCTGAATTATTTAATTGATGAGTTCCTCTTCTGCCCTGGTCTCTTTCTGGAACTCCTAATATTTGGATGTTGAACTTCTAGTATTGTTTCAATTTTCTTGTGTATTGTTGCCTGTTTTATATATTTTGTTCTTTGTGCATTACTTTCCAGGAGGTCTTTATCTCACATCTATTTCTGGTATCATGTATTTTTAATATCCAAGGACTCTTTTACGTTCTATGAATGTTCCCTCTTTACAGCTTTATGTTCTTGTTCAATGGAGGCAGTTCTTTCTCTTATCTCTGGAAATATTGATACTTGTTTTACTTATTTTTTTTTCTCAGCACTTTTCTCCCTGAATCAGATCTCTTTCGTCCAGGTTCTTTTATTTTGTTTTTATATTACATACCAGTGACTTTCCTTAAATTGGGATCAACAATAGAGAAAGTAACGACCTTTACAACCATATGCCTTCTTATAATTTGATTATTCTTCCTTCATTCTGTTTAAAACTGAATTCTATTCCCCCAGCTTAGAAGTAATAATTATCAAGACTGTCCTGCTCAGTCTCCTCCTTCTTGGGGGTTGGTAGGTCTTCGCCCCTGTCTTACTTAGGCTCAGAACAGAGAGGCATCTGCTTTTGGTTGGTCATAGCTACTCCTGGTATTATTTTTTATTTTAGTATAATCTGTTTCACCTGAGAGGAGAGGTAGAACCTATTATGAACCCCAACACCTACTCCAGGGAGATGTCCATTACTCTTATCCTTTTCCCATTCAGCATTCCTTGGTCAGCTTCTGCTTTTGTATAAGTTAGTGGAAACATCAATGTACTAGTAGTCAGAATACATGGAAATTGGCCAAATTCTGTTATGAATAATCTTTGAGTTTGGAAGGCAAATGATTTAGCTTCTCTGGTCTCAGTTTCCTCATCTGTAAGGTGTAAGGAGTGTACTAAACCAGAAGTTTTTGAGCTTGGCCAGGTACCAGTGATGCTATAGAGGTGCCTAAGCAGATCTCTGCCAAGAGCAGGGAAAATAAGGTGATTTCTCCCTCCAACCCCAGCAGGCCACTCTTACTTTTTTGAGGGGTGATCAGGTTTTCCTGCCCTCCCCCCAGTTAATTAACTGTTAATTAACCAGTTAATTAACTGGTTTTGGTGATGTCATCGGTTCTTTTTTTCCTCTCAAGTCCCTTGATGTGATGTGACACTTCTATTACTCTGGCCTTTGAGACTTGTAGCATGAAGGTCCCACGTGGTGACTACCGATCCGTCCCATTTATGAGCCCAGTAACAGTCTCTCTTATAACGTGACATGCTGTTTCTTCTGTAGTTCTAGAACTAGACTCTATGGTGCTGAGAAGTCTTGACAGTCAGCTTAAATTAATAAAGAAGCATGGTAACAGATAGGGAGTCCCACACTGAAGACTTCGAAAAGGTTGTAATAGCTCCAACGATGTGGAAATGCTTCTTAACTTTTTTAAAACCATGGAATTCCTCAGCAGGCTGTTGCTTATAGATTAATAATCACTTTACAGCACTGTGGGAGAGCAGTTATCCATCATTGCAAAATGGACTGTGCTGCCAGAGAGAATTTTAGGAAGTTTGAATGCAGAATGCACTGAGAATGCAGCACTAAAAGAGTTATTTCTTCCATCCTATGAAATGTATTTTAGTCTAGCAGATAAATTGTATCATTAGACATTTTTATGCACTGTCTGGCTGTGTACTGGCACTGGTAGCTTTTACCCACCCCCAATCCCCATTACAAAGTTCTCTAAACAAATGGCAACCCTTGTTGAGTATCAGAAGACTTGGGGAATAATGAAAAATAAGCCGAATCTCTTCTTTCTGAAACATTTTTACCCTTAAAAAGAAAAGAGTGCTTCATTGGTTCTTGCTAGTAAAGGAAAAGTAGATAATGATAGAGAAATTTGGAAAACAACTGTACAGGTATTATGAGTGTTTCATTTGGTATAGTTTATTATAGCTCAATGAAAATTCCAGAATACATCAAGTTGTATCAGATAAGTACAGTTCAGAGGGCAGAAAACATTGTGTAAATGGCAGAATGGGAATGTAGTTAAACATGCAAAACAACCTTTTTCTAAACCAAAAATGATAATTCAACAATAAATATGATCTATGAAATTAATCAAAATAGGATTGATAAATTTTATTTGAAAACATATTTTATATTACAAAGTAATATAGTTTTGTGATATAAAATACAAGCAGGGGGCTTGCCCGGTGGCTCAGTGGTTGGGAACCTGCCTGCCAGTGCAGGGGACACGGGTTCGAGCCCTGATCTGGGAAGATCCCACATGCCGCGGAGCAACTAAGCCCATGAGCCACAACTCCTGAGCCTGCACGTCTGGAGCCTGTGCTCCACAACGGGAGAGGCCACAACAGTGAGAGGCCCGCGCACCGCGATGAAGAGTGGCCCCCGCTCGCCGCAACTGGAGAGAGCCCTCGCACAGAAACGAAGACCCAACACAGCCAAAAATAAATAAATAATTTATTTAAAAATAATAAAATACAAGCAGACAAAAAAGAAGAAAAAACACTAGTACTACTTTTCCATCCTTTCCCAGATGGGAATAATTTTACAACTTATTTTACAAGGTTGTAGATAATGGTTTGCAGCAATGGTTCTCAAGCTTGATTGGGCATCAGAATCACCTGGAGGGCTTGTTAAATCACAAATGGGGGACACAGCAGGGTTTCTGATTCAGGAGACCTGTGTGGGGTCCCATTTCTAACAAGCTCCAGCAGATGTCAAAACAGCTGGTCTGCGGATCAGTCATGTGAGTAGCAAGGATAGAGTTCAGGGTTACAGATTCCTAAAGGTAGTCAGCTGGACCTCATGTCCTCATTCCAGCCTCCCGATGATTGTACAACATAGAAAACGGTTGATTTATACCAGTTAATCGAATGGATTTATATTATTTACTACAACAGATTGTTTGATAGCAAAGAAACAAACAATCACTGAAGCTGCTTGTCTCCCTTTTAATCACCAAAGCTGGAAGGTCTAGATATGCGAGCATGGGAACCAGGAAAAATACTCTAGGCCTAGAAAATGTCTCTCTGGCTCATTTTCTTTCATTACCATGTTTTGCTCATCAGAACGATAGAGTATGAACCACAAATCTGTGAGTCTTATATCTGTTAATTATTGACTAGAGAAAGGCTTTATAGCAAATGGTGGGTTTAAGCTTTAATAAATAATGGGGTTGATTTTGCCCAATGACAGATGTGTGTAATTCTCATTAAAGTCAATGGCAGTTACACAAGAGCATCAAAGCCAAAACGGTGTCTTTTACAGAATATTCTGATTTGGTAAATTATTCACTGTGTCTCAGACAGTAAAGACATATGCTATTGTTCTCTGTGGGGAACAGGAAAAAACGCTTTTAGGCAGGATGTAGTTTTAGATTTTAAACTTGGAATGTGCAACTCAGAAACCACATAAAATGCTTTTACCCAGAAACCTTTAAATAGACAGAAGTTAATAACTGTCTTGAAGGTGCTTCCGGTATTGTGCTATGGACTAGGGGAGTTGGTGGGTGGATACCAGTGACTAAGGAATTTAAAGGGAACCCCATCATTGTAAAATGTAGATGCAGCTGGAAAGGCTAGTAGGTGTTAAATATTAAGCAGCAGGTTAGGAGACTGTTAAACTGAGCTGGTCCTTGTTTTATCATTGAGACACTCTACTTCTAAGGTGCTTCAGTTACCACATCTATAAGATGGAGAAAGTACTGTCTGCCCAGTCTGTCTTCCTGGGAGGCTGTGATGAACAATAATGGAAAACACGTCGAAATAATAACAAGCACTAAATTAATTAGAAGAATAATCATGAGAGGAAGCATTCAAATACCCACTCTAGTGGCCCTTAGACAATTACATAAACCTCCTCTCTCTGATTACCAGGCTAGTCAGGATATGAATCTCCTTTAAGATATTCAGTCTTGGGGCTTCCCTGGTGGCGCAGTGGTTGAGAGTCCGCCTGCCGATGCAGGGGACGCGGGTTCGTGCCCCGGTCCGGGAAGATCCCACATGCCGCGGAGCGGCTGGGCCCGTGAGCCGTGGCCGCTGGGCCTGTGCGTCCGGGGCCTGTGCTCCGCAACGGGAGAG
>NC_041232.1:66293038-66336915 GCF_002837175.3 Physeter macrocephalus
AAAAAAAAAAAAAAAAAAAAAAAAAATTCAGTCTTTTGGAGCCTGAGAAGATCTTCTCAAATATCACATATTTAATCACCAAAGATAATGGCAAAGTTTTGATTTCATGTGTGTATGACCAACTGTCCCCATCTCAACCAAATGTTTCTTTAATTCTTGGTCAGCAGTGTATCTTCCTAGGTTTCAGAATAAAAAGGGGGGCGCTCTAAAGGGAAAGAAACAAAAAGACAGTTTTGTGTTTCTTCTTTGTTGGTTTGTTCCACTACCATTCTCACTTTTCTCAGAATTATTCCTCATTTCTTGAGACTCTCCTTTAGTTAACTACATTTCTGCAGATGCTCCAGTACCATCATCATCCATAGTTTGTAACAAAAAGTTTTACTAGAAATTGCCGATTAAATACAATTTAATTTAAAAGTAAATCTCAAACTTTCATGAAGCAGTGGTAATTGAGAAGGTGGAAACAAAGTCAATTTTTTTTTTTTAATCCAGTATTAACGTGCTTTTGTAAACCACTAGAATACTGTCTGATGAGGAACACATGATGGGGAAATAGGTAGGAGAATATGCAGTGCGTTCAACACTGGCGTTGGTATAGGATAACCTATAGGGAGAAATGAGAGAGGAAAATGCCTAAGTGAAGCTAGATTTGACTGCTGCCTCATTGTTTCTGTAGAAGTCTTCATGTGGAATATCATCGAACTGACACGGACTGCTGTTTAATCTGTGGGATCCTCCAGGCTTATTCTGAAATGCTGTGAAAGTCTTACCCTATAGACACTGAGATCTGATTATTTGAATGCAAAGTTTCAAGCTCCAGAGAAACCACCTGCCACATACTGCTGTTTTTAGGCAGGAGGCGTGCATAAGACTGCTTTTTCAAAGCAGGAGACTTGGGGTCAGAGAAGGTCATTGTGCTCTTTGCATGTCCCAAACGTGGAAGGGATATCTACTGGATGTGTGGTATTAGAGATTTGGTTCATTTTAGAGCAGACATGGAACAGAGGAATTTGTGGCATAACTGTAAAAAGCCACTGCCTCCTTCTTCCTCTTCTAGTCCTTGTCCTCTTCCTCCTCCACCTGCCCTTCTTTCCTCCTCCTCTCCTCCCCTCTTCCTCTTCTTTTTCCTCCTTCTCTTCCTCTTCCTCTTCTCCTTTCCTCCCCTCCTCCTCCCACTCCCCCTCCCCTTCTCCTCCCCCTCCCTTCCTCTCCCCCTTCCCTTCTTCTTCCTCCTCCTCTTCCTCTCCTCCTCTCCCACTTTCCCTCTCCCTCTTCCTCTTCATCCGCCTCTTCCTCCTCCTCCTCTTATTCCTCCTCTTCTTCTTCCTTTTTTTTTTTTAGAGCTATAGACCTTGTGGTATCATGATTAAATTTCCCTGATAGACACACTGACACCCCCCACGCCTGGCCCTGCTAACCTTGTTACAGTATTTCTCAAAAATTAATGTACCCATGACTCCCTCCTCACTCTGATTCAATAAGTCTGAGATAGAGATTTTTCACTCCAACAGGCTCCCAGATGAGACTGCTGCTGCTTGTCCAGGGAAGGCTCTGTGACTTTAGGAAAAGTGTGGAATTTAGATCCCTACCAACTTTTTGGCTAAATCTGGAAAGCTCAAAAATATTTAAATGGGAAGATTCGTATTCTGATCTGATACCATTTTTCTGCAATTATTCTTACGCATTATGTAGCCTTTGCATAATTAAGTACGGCTTTGATAGTAAATGTATAGGACAGAGAGATCGATGAAGACAAAATACGACTAAACACATGAAGGAAGAAAGAAAGAAATATTATACGGTGAGACCTCAAAAATGTGAGAGTAACTCTTTCAGTTGAATTAGAAGAATTGATTCTCAGTAGCCTACATCTTGGAGAAGGGATGCAGTAATACCTGGCCTTGATTCTGCTCACTGCTGGCAGGAGATCTTTGCCTTTTTTAGCTGTTATATTCACAACAGATATTTTTGTTAATAGGTCCCACACTGCTTCAAGTGTAAAGAATGCTGTCCCCCTCTCCAAGTAAAGATCAGGTTTACTGTCACCCTACTAGACGGACATACATAAGATAGAAGCTTCACCCTGGTGTGAAATCCCTTTCATCTTAATTTCTTGGGTTGACAAGTCTGAGACCCGACACTGCTTATCATCCTTGTGTGACCTTGTCTGAGCCCATTCTCTCTAACTTTGTATGCTGCTTTATAGTCAGTGTGAAGCATGAGTGTTTTCTTTTTACAAACATTTATTATGAGCACCATAAACATTTTGACACGATCTTCTTCTTTTATAAGTTTTCTGTGAATATAATTAAAGCAGATATAAATCAAATGGTGGCAGTCCTTCTACAGTTTTTTGAAGTTCTCAGGAGTGCTGCTGGGCTCTTTAATTGCTTACTCATGTAAAAATATCATTGTTCGTAAAGCATAAATCATGGCAGTTTTGCCCCACTAGAGGCTAAAAGCAGCCCAAGATGTGGTCATTAATATATACTAATAGATCTGGCAGTTTCTATAATAGGATCTTTTGACAGGGTAGAAAAAATGGCACGCTACAGTGAAGCAACAAAGAAAATACGAAGTTTTCTTCATGCAAAAGAGATCACCTGCTCACAAAACAGTAGCCAGTCAGCAGTAACAGACTGTTTTTTTTCCCTTTTTTTTTTGTTTCCCTACTCACATGGTAGCTTATGAATACAACTTTGGGTTGAGAGAACCAGAAGGGTCTTTGGTTTGCCACTTAATGCCTTTGATTTAATGGCCAGAAAACCAAGACTGAGATAGCTAAAATAGCTGGCCTTTGCTAGTTGGGAGCAGAACTGGGGCTGGAAACCGGGTACCTGCTTCCAGTAAAGGGCTCTTTACATTCAGTTAGCCTAGTTGTTCATTGAAGATTCTCAAAAATTTTTAAATCATGAGCATTCTTATTTTATATCTCCCTCCCTTTTCTGTGATGTCTGGCTTATCTATTTTTAAGACTTATCAGAGTTGGGTATCACTGATAATATTTGGTTGGCATAGCAAGAAAATATTTGACTGTGGGTACTGAGGACAAAAAGGACACCACGTTCCCTTTTGAGGGACAGAGAAAAGATTATGTCCCTAGGCCAATACTCTTGCTTCCTCATGGCTTCTAAAGTGAAAAGAGAGCTCTGTGTTAAAATGTGGAGTTGTGCCTTTCAGACCTGATGTTTAGGAGCTGTATGCAGAAAAAAATCAATTTCCCCTTTGATGCAGATTTAAATTCAATTAGTATTAATTAGAATTATATACTCACAGGAGGGGGCCATACTGCAGAGGCAAGCAACTTCAGTTCTACTTAACATGTCTCCAGTCTTACACCGAGTCTTTCATCAAAGGTTCTCAGAATGTTTTCAGGCTATGAATTTTCCTTTCTTATTTTACTAATTTCTTTTAGCCTTTTATTTTTATCCCACCTTATTTATTCATTATCTGGAGCACCTGCTACATAGGTTAATGCTCTATGCTAGGTAATAAGGATAGATGTTCATGACCTATATTTTATCTTCCCAGTGGAATTTCTAGTCTGGTGGAGGAGAAATACAGAAGTCAAATAGGCAAACAAATGCATATATAATTGCAAATTGTGCTGTAGTCCATGGAAGGACATGCAGGTGCTGAAAGAAAACAGGCTTAGGTATGTTACAGGGTGATCTGGGGGTAATATGTAAGCTAGGGAAAGAATACTTCAGATAAAGAGAAGAAAACGTGAAAAGGGGTTGAGTTGAAGGCAGGGTCAGCCTGTTTGGGGGAAAGAAAGAATGTAAATAGTGAAACTGGAGCACAGAATGTGAGGGACCCAGAGGCACAGGATGAGGTGAAAAATTGGGCTGGGAGCAGACCACATAGACCTGGGCGAGGAGTTTGAATTTTTGCTTAGACTAAATGGAAAGGTAGTTGTTCAAGGATATTAAGCAGAGCAAGTGTTGTGATCATTTTAAATTTAAAAATAGATTTCTCCTCTGCAGTATTGGTTATGTGAATGTACGTATGTGATCAAATGGCCTACCACTCTACACACTCATTATGCCATTGTTAATTTCCTGGTTTTGATATTTACTGTAGGTATGCAAGACATAACCACAGGGGGAAACTGGGTGAGGGGTACACAGGAACCTCTCTATACTATTTTTGCAGTTTCCTGTAAGTCTGCAATTATTTCAAAATTAAAAGTTTTAGAAGTTGTTCTCCAGATACTTGTAGAGAATGAATTAAAGTGGCATGAGCTCAACCAGAGACCAGTGGGGAGGCCATTTCAGTAGTGCTGGTAAGAGAGGTGGAACATTTGATATGGGGAACAGAAGAAAGGGAAACTCAAGAATGCTCAGGATTTTTATTTCAGCAGCTGTCTGGGTTTAAATCACTGATGTGTATTCATGGGGATGGCTGGGGAAGAATAGGTTAGCGGAGTCTGGGATGTTTGGGGTGTGTATGAGACATTTAAATGACCATACCTATCTGGAGCTCAGAGCAGCAGTCTGGAAGATGATGTAAATTTGACAGTAGACAGTATATGTTGAGAGAAGAAAGCAGTGTGCCTCAGACCATGCCCTGGGAAAACCCAGTGATTAGACGTCAAGAGAAGAAGCAGCAGCCAGTGACACAGGGTGAAAACCAGGAGAGAATAGTGGTATTTAAACTAAAGGAGGAAATTATTTTACAAATGAAGGAGTGAAAGGTTGAGTGGGAACTTAGTGTTCATTAGATTTGTCAGTACACCATCTTGATTATTTTGACCAGAGAAGTTTGGGGTGATAGAGTTGGTGAACATTAGGAGAAGATATTAAGTAGACAACTCTTGAGAGGGGAATAGAGAAATGTATCCACAGCAAGGGGTAGATGTAGAATCAAAATAGTTGTTTTCTGAAAATCAGACCATTTATAAATATTGATGGAAAAGATCAAAGAGGGAGCGAGAGACTGATGATGCAAGAGTGAGGAGGAAAATCACTCAAGGTCTTTGGGAAAAGATGGATCCAGGGTGTATGTATTTCTCTGTATGTGAGAGTAATCATAGAAGCAGGGGTAGCAGGAAGGGAGGAGAAGAGATAGGCCTCTGCAGGTAGATTTGAGTTTTGTTTGTAAAAAGATGGAGACATTCAAGGCACATGATTTCTTGTTTCTCACTGAAGTGTGAGAGTAGCTTTGAGAGCGACAGGAAGGTGGATATGGGGAAATTTTAATGGGGGAGGTAATAAGGATAGAAGATGTTCATGACCTATATTTTATCTTCCCAGTGGAATTTCTAGTCTGGTGGAGGAGAAATACAGAAGTCAAATACGCAAACAAATGCATATATAATTGCAAATTGTGCTGTAGTCCATGGAAGGACATGCAGGTGCTGAAAGAAAACAGGCTTAGGTACGTTACAGGGTGATCTGGGGGTAATATGTAAGCTAGGGAAAGAATACTTCAGATAAAGAGAAGAAAACGTGAAAAGGGGTTGAGTTGAAGGCAGGGTCAGCCTGTTTGGGGGAAAGAAAGAATGTAAATAGTGAAACTGGAGCACAGAATGTGAGGGACCCAGAGGCACAGGATGAGGTGAAAAATTGGGCTGGGAGCAGACCACATAGACCTGGGCGAGGAGTTTGAATTTTTGCTTAGACTAAATGGAAAGGTAGTTGTTCAAGGATATTAAGCAGAGCAAGTGTTGTGATCATTTTAAATTTAAAAATAGATTTCTCCTCTGCAGTATTGGTTATGTGAATGTACGTATGTGATCAAATGGCCTACCACTCTACACACTCATTATGCCATTGTTAATTTCCTGGTTTTGATATTTACTGTAGGTATGCAAGACATAACCACAGGGGGAAACTGGGTGAGGGGTACACAGGAACCTCTCTATACTATTTTTGCAGTTTCCTGTAAGTCTGCAATTATTTCAAAATTAAAAGTTTTAGAACTTGTTCTCCAGATACTTGTAGAGAATGAATTAAAGTGGCATGAGCTCAACCAGAGACCAGTGGGGAGGCCATTTCAGTAGTGCTGGTAAGAGAGGTGGAACATTTGATATGGGGAACAGAAGAAAGGGAAACTCAAGAATGCTCAGGATTTTTATTTCAGCAGCTGTCTGGGTTTAAATCACTGATGTGTATTCATGGGGATGGCTGGGGAAGAATAGGTTAGCGGAGTCTGGGATGTTTGGGGTGTGTATGAGACATTTAAATGACCATACCTATCTGGAGCTCAGAGCAGCAGTCTGGAAGATGATGTAAATTTGACAGTAGACAGTATATGTTGAGAGAAGAAAGCAGTGTGCCTCAGACCATGCCCTGGGAAAACCCAGTGATTAGACGTCAAGAGAAGAAGCAGCAGCCAGTGACACAGGGTGAAAACCAGGAGAGAATAGTGGTATTTAAACTAAAGGAGGAAATTATTTTACAAATGAAGGAGTGAAAGGTTGAGTGGGAACTTAGTGTTCATTAGATTTGTCAGTACACCATCTTGATTATTTTGACCAGAGAAGTTTGGGGTGATAGAGTTGGTGAACATTAGGAGAAGATATTAAGTAGACAACTCTTGAGAGGGGAATAGAGAAATGTATCCACAGCAAGGGGTAGATGTAGAATCAAAATAGTTGTTTTCTGAAAATCAGACCATTTATAAATATTGATGGAAAAGATCAAAGAGGGAGCGAGAGACTGATGATGCAAGAGTGAGGAGGAAAATCACTCAAGGTCTTTGGGAAAAGATGGATCCAGGGTGTATGTATTTCTCTGTATGTGAGAGTAATCATAGAAGCAGGGGTAGCAGGAAGGGAGGAGAAGAGATAGGCCTCTGCAGGTAGATTTGAGTTTTGTTTGTAAAAAGATGGAGACATTCAAGGCACGTGATTTCTTGTTTCTCACTGAAGTGTGAGAGTAGTTTTGAGAGCGACAGGAGGGTGGATATGGGGAAATTTTAATGGGGGGAAAATGGATGTAATATTACATTCATTACATCATTGGTCATGATATTACAACATCATGACTGAGAAACCGAGGCTGCCACAACAGAGTTAGTGTTGCCAGACAGTGTGTGATTTTCTCCAGAAATGTTCAGCTCCTCAGGTGAGATACATGAAAGGCACATGATAGAGTGCACACACCCAGGATTGGGCTTGTGCCAGACATGCGCTTCTGTAAAAGGATAGTGGAGCCAGCAGGCGATGGCATTTGCCAAGTCATCGCTATGTTACCCAATCAGTCGTGGCCATGACCACAGACTGCCAGGCCACAAAGTGGGTAGGCATGTTGAAAAAGAGGTTGGGGAGATAGATTCATGTGCTGATCGCATCATGGCAATTCTAGATTGTGCAGAGGAAAGGTTTGAAAGGGAGAGAAGGAAGGTGGGGGAGGTAGATAAATGTATCATATGAAAAGATAAATTAAGCCATAAGGAACAACCAAGGAAGTTTGATGTCTGGCAATGAAGTTTATAAAAAAACAATCCTCCTGCAGGGTTTGTTGATCATGATATTTGATGGTTTCAGTACTCTGATTTTCCTCTGAGGTCATGTAGATGTAAGATGCTAGCCTTGAAACTGGGGAGGAACAGTCATTCTGAAATTGCCCTCACACACTGGAAAGCTTACCCACCCTCCTCTAAGAAACCATCCGGATCTTTGTTTATCTCAGTCTTTTATTTATTTTTTTCCAATAGAGAGCAGTAATACACAAAACATAAGAAAAATTTAAACCCATAAGGAAACAAGTTTTCTTTTCCGGAATGGGTTTATATTCCTGAAATTGCTTCAAAAAGAAATTTGGAAATTCTGGTATCATGATTGTCTTAGCAGTTACTTTGGTGATAGTTGCATGGTATATCTTTTTCTATTCCTAAAATTTATAGATTTATGTGTCTTTACTGTTTAACCAGTCTCATAATCTTAATTGTTTAGTGTGGGAATATTTAGTCCACTGGAACTTGATTATTGACATACTCAGGTTTATATCTATCATCCTTTTTTTTATTGGTTTTAGTGATTTCAGTATTCCTTTCTCTTCTTTCATGCCTTTGTAAAATTAATCATTTTATAACTATTCCATTTTTCCACTTTAATAACTTGTTATATATTCATTTACTGTTTTGTTTAGTGGATAACCTAGAGATATTAACATGTGCCTTTGACTTATTACAATCAAATTAAAATTATTCCTGTCACTTATAGTAGCATCTTTGAATAATTTAACTGCATTTACCTCTTCCTGTCCTCTGATTTTTGTTATGAATTGTAATTCTAAATATATTTTAAAGATCACAAGACATTAGTTCCCATTAAAATATAGTTACCGACATATTTACCCTTTCTGTTTTCATCTGGCATTTCCTTGTTTCTTTCTGGTTAAATAACTCCCTTTAGAATTTTCTTTGGCACAGGTTAACTAGTGATAAACTCAGTTTTTGTTTGTCTGAAAATGTTTTTATTTGTCTTTATTTTTGGAGGATATTTTTGCCGGGTGTAGAATTCTAGGTTAGCAGTTATTTTCTTTGTCTTCCATCATTTCTGTTGAGAAGTCAATTTTAAGTTTATTATTTCTCCTTTCAGAGAAATGCCTGTTTTCTCTGTTTTTAATGTTTTTCTTGGTTTTGGCTTATGGCAGTTTGATTATGATGTGGCTAATTTTGTGCTCTGTGTGTGTGTGTGTTGGTGGCATTTTGCTTGGAGTTCACTGAGATTCTTCAATCTGAGATTTAATATCCTTAATCAGGTTAGAAATTCCTTATTCATTATGTCTTCAAATACTGCTTGTGCCTCATTTTCTCTCCCTTAATAGTATTCCAATTAGTTACATGTTAGATATATATATATATATATATTGTGTCTACCATCTTTTATTCACTTTTCCATATTTTCATTTAAAAATAAATTGCTGAAGTTTTCCATGAACTTTCTCCATTTTACTAAGGCTATTTTATGTAGTGTCTAATTGGCTGATAAACTCATCTATTAAGTTCTTAATATTAGTTACTATGTTTTATAGTTCCAGCATTTTCATTGCATTCTTTTAATAAATTCCAATTCTCTAATGAAAGTATTCATTCTCTGCATCTTTCTCTAACTTGTTCTTGTTTGTCTGAAAATGTTTTTATTTGTCTTTATTTTTGGAGGATATTTTTGCCGGGTGTAGAATTCTAGGTTAGCAGTTATTTTCTTTGTCTTCCATCATTTCTGTTGAGAAGTCAATTTTAAGTTTATTATTTCTCCTTTCAGAGAAATGCCTGTTTTCTCTGTTTTTAATGTTTTTCTTGGTTTTGGCTTATGGCAGTTTAATTATGATGTGGCTAATTTTGTGCTCTGTGTGTGTGTGTGTTGGTGGCATTTTGCTTGGAGTTCACTGAGATTCTTCAATCTGAGATTTAATATCCTTAATCAGGTTAGAAATTCCTTATTCATTATGTCTTCAAATACTGCTTGTGCCTCATTTTCTCTCCCTTAATAGTATTCCAATTAGTTACATGTTAGATATATATATATATTGTGTCTACCATCTTTTATTCACTTTTCCATATTTTCATTTAAAAATAAATTGCTGAAGTTTCCATGAACTTTCTCCATTTTACTAAGGTTATTTTATGTAGTGTCTAATTGGCTAATAAACTCATCTATTAAGTTCTTAATATTAGTTACTATGTTTTATAGTTCCAGCATTTTCATTGCATTCTTTTAATAAATTCCAATTCTCTAATGAAAGTATTCATTCTCTGCATCTTTCTCTAACTTGTTCTTTATTTTCTTGAACTTCTAATTGAAATACCTGGCTCACTGTGGGTCTATTTCTGTTGTCCTTTTTGACATTAGTTATATTGTCCTGTATCTTGTCATGTCTAGTAATTTTTGATTGAATGCTAAATACTGTATATAAAATATTTCATTTATTCAGCTTCTGTTATCTTGCTGCCCAGAGATTCACTCTTTTCTCTGCTAGAAAGATAGAGTGGGGGCTGATCAATTTAACCCAGTAAGGGACTGAGCTGAGTGAAGTCCTGTTTGTAGTTTCTCCCATTCATCTTTGTTCTTTGGATATAGTCCTCCAGAGCTTTTAACAAAGAGCCTGGTGTGATCACTTGGGCCACTCCCCGATGGATGGATCTCACATTATAATCATTGTCTTCTTAGCAAGCAAGGACTGCCAGAAAAATTCATTTTGCTCCTTAGTGGCTTCGTAATTAGCTTTTTATTCTCCTCAAGGGCTTCAAAATCTGGCATATGTATTGAGAAAACTGACATTGTTCACATTTTCTTTTCCTCTTCTTAGTAGAAACCTGAATGTTCAAGTCTCCATTTTTGTCTCTGCAAGACCACAAAAAAAGTTCTACTGGTTTCTCTGTCCCCACCTATAGGTTTCTGCCCAGGCAAAGCTTGGATTCTTAGGTTCTTTCCAGACACCAAGAGTTGACAAATGCCCCTTGGAAAAAGCTTCTATACGACATCAACTCGCTTTTATGAAAGTTCTCCTTTTTCTGAATTCTTGACCCCTTTAGTTCGCATCACTTCAGCAAAAATCAGAAACCTTTAAACAGATTAAAAAAGAAAAAAAAACCCCATGTTTTCCAACCTGTCTTTGTAGGAACTGTAGTTTGCCACAGGCTATTCCATTTTACCTAGAGAGGCAGGCATTTCAGAACAATGTCATTTAACAAAATAAATCATCCCAAGAGATTTTTTCCTTCAACTGAATGAGCTTGAGAAATTTTAAAGGCTTTGAATGCTAAGTTTCTTAGCAATCTGGAGTTTTGTGATGCATTTTTCTAGGCAATATTGCTAGCCGCTAAGAACAGTGGATTTGGTGTCAGGGAATTCCAACCCTGGCTGAGTGGCTTAGTATCTGTGCAACCTTGGCCAAAGTACTAGATATTTCTGCGTCTCACTTTCACTTTCTGTAAAATGGGGAGAAAGAAACCTGCCTCTTATGTTTGTAAGTAGTATTAAAGGAGAATGTATTTATTGATGTTACTTTTATTATGCTAAATGCCATATATTATATGTTGAGATATATATAATTTTATTTTAATATGCTATGTACCATAGTGCATACTAAGGATTCAGTAAGGGGTAGCAATATTGTTATTCATCTTGATTGTAACTCAGCCTCTATTTTCGCTTCTGGTGAAATCACTGATTACCCTTGGTCTTATTCCCCATTTTTTACCTTTTTAACTCCAGAATGTGGATAATGTAAGTATAGTCCAAACATGATTGTTTAACTTAAGACATTAATATAGTTTGTGCTGAATTCAGCAATCAAAAGTGTGTAAATCAACAAAACCCACAAATATGTAAAGGCTAATCATTTATGACTTTGATACTCAGAACAATGTAGAAACATACAATATATTTTTCCATATATTTTCCGAAATAGCACAGCTAATTTTATGTGTGGGCTGAATAGGCACTTTACGTGAAAATATCAGAAAGCTGGGCTCAGTCCTTAAAATGACAGGTTTTACTTTTTGGTTCTAATGACATCTTGGGCTCCTGCCTGAGGAATTTATGCGTAGGAACTTGCACATGTGTGGTTCACAGGTTGGGGCTTCTGTAGCTTAGGTCTCAGCGCCTCCTGGGGTGGTAGTTGCACTTCATTTCCCTGGCCCTGTATATCTGGTTTGATGACGTCTGTTAAGGAGACGGTGAAGGGAAGACGTGCATGTGAAATTTCAGTGAATGTAGGCTGCGTTTCAATCAGCTGAGGCTGCTGTTACTTTACCATTTATTTTGTGGCCTTTGGGGCTTTGACAGGCAATACCCAATCTGTTTCTCATCAGTTTAAATCTCAATATTTACTTTTAGATGTTTTACTCTAAAAGCTTGAAAAAAAAAAGAGGGTTATATCTTGTTCATGTCATAAAGAATTGGCCTCTTGTACATCTTCACAAAAGAGATTTACGTATAACATATAAAGGAAACAACAGCCATTTTACATATATTGAAAAAAATGATTATCAAGAGGAACAACATAAAAATGAATAAAAAAAAGAATCACGAACTTTAACGTAAGCTACAGAAGCTCAGTTTTGACCTATTTTTCTTGTAACAGTGGCTTTCAATTGCCAACAGACAAAGCAGAGGTTCCCTTTCTGTTTTTGTCCTACTCAGCCCCTGTTAAGGGCTGATTTTTAAATTTTAGGATGAATCCCAAGATAATTCTGTGAGTGGCAGGGGCTGATTACCCAGTCATCCAGATCATTAAGAAAGATGTTCCTCTAAAGAAAAACCAGCATCTTAGGTAAAATGGATGTTGACCTTCTTGATCAAGTGATGGTCCATATACAGTAGGACCAACATCACCTGGAGCTTGTGAGAAATGAAGACCCTCAAGCCCCATCCCAGATACACTGACTCATAATTCCCAGTTTGACAAGGTCCCCAGGCAGACATATGCACAGTAAAGTTAAAGCACCAATCTAGGCCAAGGGCCGACAAATTTTTCCCATAAAGGGCCAGATAGTAAATATTTTAGTTTTTCAGGCCAGTCTCTGTCACAATTACTCAACTCTGCTGTCACAGCCTGAAAGAAGCCACAGACAGAGCCTGAAAGAATGAGTATGTTTGTGCCCCAGTAGAAGTTTATTTATGCACATTGAAATTTGACTTTCATGTAGTTTTCACATGTCACAAAATGTTATTCTCATTTGCTTTTTTTTTTTTACCAGCCATTTGAAAATGTAAAAAACATTTTTTAGCTCACAGGCCATACAGGAAGAGGTAGCGAGTTGGATCTAGATTGCCGTCCCCTGAGCATATTGGAGGGTATCGTTTACTTCTCCAGGGATGCTAGCTGCCCTCAGTAACTGTCTGAGTTTGCTCAGGTTGACATATCAGAATGCCACGGACCAGGGGGCTTAACCAACAGAAATTTCTTTCTTTACAGTTTTGGAGGCTGGAAGTCCCAGATCACGGTCCATCAGGGTGTGTTTCTGGCTTGCAGACAGCCTCCTTCTCACTGTGTCCTCACATGGTGGAGAGAGAGCAAGCCCTTTGGTATCTCTTCTTATAAGAATATTAATTTTATGGGATCAGGGCCTTACCCTTAAGACTTTACTTAGCCTTAATTACTTCTCTAAAGGCCCTACCTGCGAATACAGGCACATTGGTGCATAGCACTTCAACATATGGATTTGGAGGGATGCTGTGCAGACCATGGCAGTGATCAGCATAGTCTTCTCTCTCTAACATCTTCTCTCACCACACCACCCACAGTCATCTCCGTCATCTGTGATGTCCCATTGCCTTTGTTAACTGTGTCTCTTCTTTGGTACTAAAACAAGGTCTTACATATTTATGATAGTATATACTGTTCCTTCAACAAAATTGCAAGCTCCTGGAATCCAGTGCTGATCGAGGATCCAGGAGTTCAATTAAATTTAAATTACAAGGTTAAGCTTAATAGTTAATGACTGCCAACTAGAAATGACCCAGACTGATCATTTCTGTTCTTGAGTCTCCCAGTTGGCTAAGTGATTTCAGATTCCCCAAGCATTCTTGTGGTCTATTTCCTCATCTCTGCCGTGGGGGAAGAGGTATGAAGATACATCTGTCTTCACTATGGTGGGATGAACAGTTAGTTATTAGAGGCTCATTTTGAAGAACTGGTGCTCTAGTATCTGGCATATAGAATGGACGTAGGCTCTAGAGATCTGAACTGTATACACTTTACTAATTCACCTATTTTTCTGATGCAGTAAGAAGATCAGCTGATCCATTCCCTGGTCTTCTGATGGAGTGTTCTTCCTCCCCTTCCCTACACCATGCACCGCACCCCCCCCACCATCAGATACCTATTTGGCAGCCATCATTAACACAAGGTCCTTGCTTAACAAAGACCTTTCAGTGCATTTTATTTACTATTAATGTTTCAGCATTGTCGACTATCAATCTTAAATATTAGGTCACAGTGAGTTGATTCTCTGGGGAGCCGTTCTGTATTGTCCCCTGCTGTATATTTTCTAGTGTTTTGCCCAGTCCCTTTTTAATGACTCTTAACACAGAGCTTCCCTCACTTGCTTTGGAAATGTTTGCATTAGTGGCTCATGGTACAAACAGATGGGGTCTCGGGGAGGGTCCCCATAAATCATTCTCAAGGGTTATCTATGTCACAATCATGATTTAAAGCCTGAGGGAAGAATGAATGGCTTAGAAATAAATCCTATATATTATCTCATCTGTTTTGCTGCCTTTTGACTGAAATTGACAGGAATTAACAACTTTCTGTGCCTCCATTCTTTCATTCCCTCCATATTTCCAGATGGGGCTAGGGTCGCTGTTTCCATATGGCTTTAGGCGTGCAGTTCTGTTCTGGAAACATAATTGTGACTAGGTTTTCTGCTCACACCAAGTAGAAATTCAGGTGACAGGGACCAGGTGTTCTTGAAATGTTACGAACATTTGCCACAAAGTGGCTGCACCCTGCATTTCCTACTCGAGGTGAGCTCTTGTAAAATGCCTGCAAACAACGCAGCATCGAGCTAGGGGTGAAAGGATGCATGTAGAGAATTCGTGAATGGCAAATGAAGACTGAACAGAAACACTTTGAGCAGAAGTGTTTAGCATCCAGAAGCAGTGATCTCTTACGGAGGAATTCATCTCTTGGTATTTCATTCATTCTGGATTTATCAGTATGTAAAGTAGCAGTCCTGTAGGATTTAATTTGGCATAAATAAAAACAGAACAATTAGAGCTATTGTAATACTCATTGCAGGCAGTGTGGGACAAGCCTCCTTTGTTGTGCAATTATTTTGGCGCTAATAACTGCCTGTTTTTCCTCCAGATCAGTTTTGCGGCTGTTTTCTCCCTATCTTGTCTTTCCATGCAGAAACTTCAGATGAGTACAGTTTTTTTAGTAAAAATTAACTTGTGTCATTTAAAATGATCATACATGAACTTGAATAACGTTTCTTTAATACTAGAGCTCTGGAACACTGTTTCAAAATCTCATGATTTATAGAATGTTTTTTTTGTTCAATCCATCTGCAGCAAGAGAGGATAGGAATACTTCCCAGTTGTGTGATCTTAAGCAAGTGACTTAGATCCTCAGTTTTCTCAGCTCCGAAATGGGGATAAAACATTCATTTCCCTAGGGAATTGAAATCATGGGGCAACATATACAAAGCACTTAAAGTAATTGACACGGGCATGTATTAGATGATCGGTGTTTTCTGACTGTTGTCATTATTATTTTGAGTATCCAAAGTAGGAGCATTAAAAATATAGCAATGCCCACTGGTTCTGATATATCACAGATTCCACCAAATAACCGTGTAACATTGAGAGGAAGGGGGAAAAAAGTGATCTCTTAGCGAGAGCATCTTTATTTGAAATCTTTGCACGTTGGTAATTTTGTATTAGGGATATTTCCTCAGTTCCCGTTCAGCCAAGTACATGGGTTTACACATTATTGCTGAAATAAGAAGCAGTAGCACTGCTTATATTCCTAAAGCCTCTCAGCACACTCTTATTAAAGATGGAGCAGGTATCTGCAAAGAATTGGAGTACAGTAAATTGTGCAACAAATGGCATGCCAGAGTCAATTTACTGCAGCCCCCCAAGTACAATTACTTTCTCTTTACCAGTTTCCAGCATGAACCTCTAAACACACCTTATATGCATGTGTCACACACAACTGAATGCCTTTATGTCGTCTCTCTTAAGCAGAAGTTTATGCCGCAAAAGGTAACGTAAAAAAAGCGAAGAGCTATCAAGCGGAATTTCAGTCTTCTGAATTGCTATTTGGGAAAGGAAGAACAGATGGAATTGTGGAGTATCAGTGTTAGGAGGGTTCTTGGTGATGGCAGCTGACTTCTTAACCGATGAAGAAACTGAGTTGCAGAAAGCAGAAGTAGCACGCCCAACAAGGGCACTTGAGAATGGAGGGGCCAGATTTTAAGCCCATGTTTATCATCTCTGGGTCCCCTTTTATTTTCTCTATCATATGTTGCTATCAAAATTTCTTTGTGGGTATTTCTCCTTTTTCATTGTGCTTAAGGTAATGTTATAAATTGTTTCTTCTTGTAGAACATATGATGGAAAACTGACTAACTTGTGTTCATCTATTAGGGACCAGTTGCTTTATACACGGTTTCTCTTTATCTTTAGGCAGCCCAAGTTATCTTGAGTATGTGGATGGAACAATTAAAATTAAAGATGTGAACGTTGCCTTTCCAAGATTCACAGTCTGTAAATAAGGAAGAGGCATTAAAAGTTGCCTGCATATGTACTGATTCTTGGAGTCAAAGGGAATGGCTCAACAGTTCTAAATGGGAAGAGCTCTGAGATCCTGACTCACAGCTCTATGTTTTCATGTATGTTTAGAAAATATAACACTTCAAGAGCTTGATTTTTATACATGATATTGGGTAAAGCTTTATTCTACAGACATTCCAATGGATAACTTGGCTCTCATACTTTTTGTTTTGGCAAGTTAGAATTAAATTGTTATCTGGAAGAGGAATATCAGAGTAAATAAAGAAGGAGAAAATATTCAGTTCACCCCTGTAGGAACAAGAATATCGACTATATCTCAAAGAATATGCGTTATCAATAAGAACATCTAAACTATTTTTATTTCCTTGGTGTGGAAGTTCATCACTACCATTCTTTCCCATGGACCTGTGCATCCTGAAATTTCCTTGATTATAAACACTATTTTAAAAATTTGCACTAACACAACATTGTAAATCAACTATACTTCAGTGAAAAAAAAGTGTAATTTTCCAAGTATGCTCTTTTTGAGGAACAGGAGTGGAGGATATCCTTGCCTGTTAGGAGAGTTTTTGATTTAAATTTTCTTATTGTTATAAGATAATATGATGATAAAATATACTGGGCCATTGCACATCTAGAATTGATCCATCCATTATACAGGAGTAAAGGATGCTGGCATCATTCTTGTAGAAATAGCAGTGTTGCAAATAGCCAATTCATTGTTGGTTCCAATTTGGAAGCTGACAAATACTCACTCTCTTGCCCTTCCACATGCAAAGTCTATCTTTCTGCCTACACAGCACAAGTCAGTAACCTACATAATTCTTCCGGGATATTCTAAAAGCCCCAAGGGAGGAGTTCATACTGTATGTATTTGGCATTCAGAATCGGATGTGGGAGTGAATTCAGTGACATCCTGGGAGAATTTCCAAATATTTCAAAACAGTTTTTTTTTGCAGTTCCTTCTATTTGCATTGTTTAGTTTGTGCTGTCCTGCTAATGTTTGCCTTTGTCATATATTTGTCATACATTAGCCATTTGGAATTTTGATTCAGCAAAACAAGCCACCATATTTAGCTGCTTTGCTTTTTAGAGGGGCCTGTTTCACCTGAAGAGGCTGAAGGGCCAAATCAAATCGGGGAGGCAATTCTTTTATTCGCTTGTATATTTTACCCTTTTAAATAAAAATATGAACAATCATGGTGACATCTTAAAATCATGTCTGTTTGATACCAAAGTGAAATACTCCATTAGTAAGATGAAAAAAAAAAGGAATTAGAGGTTGGACAACTCTATGCTTTGTCTTCCAAGCTGGAATACTTTCCAGAGTGAAAGGTCATCAGAATGCACTTGTTTTAGGCAAAGTGGGATGCAGGGTTGCCCTTCTTACAGGTGTGTTACGTTGCTGATCTAAGCATGCTCAAAAAGTAGGCTAAGCAAAATAGTGTCTTTGTTGTGCTATATCGAAATCACCTCTGGACTCAAACATCCATGAGAGCAGAAGTAGGCATAAATATATATTAGAAAAGCATGTGTTTGTCCTTGGAGTACATGGACCTGAGTTCAGTTTATTTCACATCCCCGTGGAGCGTTGAGAGAGGTCTTTCCACTGCTCCCATCTGCTGAGATGACCATCTGTCCATCTGTTCTTGGCTTCTGTTACCCCTCCCTGCTGACATCGGAGGTGACTGCGTGCTCATCTGAACTTAACCACCCCATTCATACCTCTTTCAATTGCAACGTCCCCCATTTTCATCAAAAGGAGCTTCTTGGTTAACCTATGTTTGGTGTCTCATTGATGCCCCTCACAGGCGCTGGAAGAAAGTATATGGCTGCTTTCTGAGCCCTGTCGGGTATTCAGGTTACCTGTGGAAGCTGTGTTAAATGGATCTACCTAGACGTTCTTTACTGGTGACTCTAGTGAGCCTTCCGTGCCAGGGGGAAATGGGGAGCTCTTTAGGGATGTGTATGCTGTGAATGTTTCAGGTGGGAAGCAGAATAAAAACACCCTCTACTCTCAAATTTCTAGATGTAAATGGAGAGACTCTGCCGCTGTGATCCTGCCCCTCTCTTCAGTCTCTGAGATCTAATTTTCTTGTTCACCTCTCTTTCCCACCCCTCCCCACCTCCAGTTCAGAGGATCTTTCCCTATTCCATGCAGGGGCAGGATGGGGGGCGGTGGTAATTGCTGGCAGCCTGCATCATTTATTTGTCTAATATTCTGCCCATTATCTGGACCAAGCTCCTCCTCTCCACCCAATAAAAGCCAGGAATTTTACAACTTTATTCTCTGATTCTTCTTTGAGCCTAATGCAGCCCTTGAATCTGGCAGCCTGAATGGGAGAGGATCAGAGCAAACAAAGTAAGAGGGTAGGGATGGCTGGATGGCTGGGAACCCCTGGTAAACAGTGACTGACAAATATTGCATTGTAGGATCCCACCACCGCTCTGAATCCCTAGAGAGAGCAGGAAGCAAGTCTCTTTACCTTTTATGACTCCTACATCCAATGCATGAAGGACTGTGTGGAATAGGCATTCAGTAAACAGGTAAATTAGAGAAGTGAAGCACAGAGCCTCTGGGGTCTTTCCTCAGAGTCATTCCGGCTTGCTTGGTGTCCCTGGTCCCCATTAAACCCCTTGCTTGGGCTGACTCAATTTCATGAATCCAAAGTCTATTGGGAGTTGTGGAGCGAAGTGAACTAAGCAGTAGCAGGGAGTGGATATCTCAAAACCATAAAGAGCTCATATGCAGAGGGAGTTACCACCTGCCCTCCTGTCTCTTTCTCCTCCATGCCTCCCCTTCTCCTACATTTTTCCACCGCGCCCCTGCTGGCCTCAGGTGATGGCAGCCTGCTTCTCTAGCTCTCTACCTAAATCCCAATGTTGCTGTCTTGACAATTACGATTCAGAAAAAAGTAGCACCATCTATCCCGACATATACCATGGGCACCTTGTAAATAACTACTCTTGAACATTCGCCTTTTTTTTTTTTGCATATTTTTAAAGAATTTGAAATGATCCCAGAAATTCTCAGAATGGCACACTCCTAAAATTTTTTTCAAGATGCAACTAAAAATTCTCAGGAATTTTAACATAGTCTGCAGGGGAAAGAGAAGGGAGCAGAAAGAAAAGAGATATATATTATATATTATAATTATATATATAAAATATATAATATAATATATAATTATATAATATATATATTATATATAATATAATTATATATTATAATTATATATAATTATATTATATATATTATATATAATATATAATATATATTATATATTAACTTTCCATAAGAGGCAAACTTGAGCAAATGAAATTTCTTGAGATTTATTGTTTCAGCTGGTTTCTGACTTGTCTCTATCTGATTTTCAACAGTGTTCTGTTCAGTTTTCATCTTAAGATACCCTCATTTAATGGTCTATGGTCTATGCTTTTTAAATAATATTCATATCTAACTGGATTTTTAGAAAATCCCATGAGTTAAGGAAGGTAATTTATCTCCACAATTTTACTAATAGGTAAACTGAGACAGAAGGTAAAAGAATTTCCCATTTCCTGATCTCTCTTAGGCTTTTATTTTCCAGTACATATATTTTTAAGAACAAAATGTGTATTTAAAGAAGAGATTGAATCTTAAGCAAAGGGCATGAAAGAAATTTTATAGAGAGAATATGAGTAAATATTTAGTTTTTTAAATCTCTTTCTAATCTCTGGAGGGATAACGAAGAATAGTTGGTGTCATGATTAAGGAAAACTGTTGGATTTTCCCCTTTACCCTCTCCTAAATACATCATAGTATTGAGTCCAGGCTGAAAGATGAAGATAGACAAGACTTGTGTTTTGTCTGTTTTGTAGACATATTATTTGTCTTGGATTTACTTTTGAAAATTAAAGTTATAAAAATAATGAAATGGAAATTGGAAGGGTGACCACTTACCCTTCTTGAGCACATCTGATCCTGCTAAAAAGTCATTTTTTTCCCAAAGAAATTCTGAAATAGATGTGATATTTTTGAAATATTTGTTAATGCATATCAGTTTGCTAAAAAGGTAATTTATAAAAATCTGCAAATTTCATTGAAATACTTCTTTTGGTGATGAGGAAACACATTTACACATGTTACCATGTTAACAGAGCTGCCTTCCAGGGTTAAGAAAAGTGAGAATTTATTAATGTGATTATAGCATTTTCATTTTTTATTTCCCATGCAATACCAAATTCCCATAGGAAGGGTATTAGGATAATATTTGTTTTCCCCTTTGTTTTGCAGCTTTGACTCTCCATAATTATAATTTGATGGTTGAATTATTTTGCATAATTCTAGATTGGGTAGCACATTTTTAGGACTAATTAACAAAGCTAAAATTTGGAAATATCCCACTGTAATGGAATACTGTTTTAATGTCCACAATTTGGTATAAAAGCCTTTGTTTAGTGCATAAGATTTATAATCTATTAATTATTTTTAACTATTTGGGATTGACTTGTGGAACATCCAAACGCATATAAACGTGATTCGTGTTATAATAGGGTTTAACTGTTCAGACTATAGTGATAAATAAAAGGTACAAAACACTTTAAATGCCCATATAAATGATTAGTTTGCATTATGAGCATCGCCTTTGTAGTAGATTCTGGCTGTAGGTTCTCAGGACAAATGAAGCAATATCTATTGTCTGATATTAAAAAAATTATTAAGCCGAAGGTGTTTGTCTCTAATACTTCAATATTAGTCACTATAATTAATGTTATATGATTTTTTTTCTCTAAAAATCTGCATTTAAATCTATAAATCTCCTCTCTCTCTCTCTCTCTGGAAATATACAGTGTCTTTCTTACCAAGAGATAGATATTCAGCATTACTATTAATGGAACCATAATTATTGGATATTGCCATTTTATTATCTTTACTGTCACTGCTGGTCATAGATGTAATTATTTCTCCATTTCAGGAAATTTTTTGAAGGATGATTATTAATACTGTAGGTTACATGGGAATTTAAAGTGACAATTGTTACATGTACATCATTGATATTTTAGATAATTGCATTTAGAGTTCAAATTGGTGATGGATTGTATTGATTAAAGAGAAAAAGGTGAACATAAAATGAACTCCTAAAAGTGAGCTATTGAATCAATCGAGAGATAATATATTGCAAGATACAAAATGGACACCAAATAGTTAAAAAAAAACGAATACACCAAGGCTGTTTGTTAACTTGAGATAAGATGCTAATCCTTTATAGCCTGATAGGAATCACATATCCTTTCCTAAGAGTCTTATTCTCTGTTGGGCTTTATTTGGCTTCTTCTTCTTATTACTACTATTAAAGTGAGCCAATCAGGTTGAACTAATTAATTTCTGTCAAATGAATCAACGTTTGGTGAATACCATGGTATGCTAATTTCCTAATAATTTCAAATTTCTCAGAGTCAAATATATTAATGCAGTGCTTGTACGTGTGTTGGTGGAGGAATGATTGCCCTGAAGGTTGGTGTAAAAAGCTTTTGACCATGAACATATTAAGCATTTGCATTCCTCATGTGTATAGAATACACATAGATAAGATATTGAATAGTATAATGACTGAAGCAAAATCAGAGGTACGTAGTTAGTCCTGTAAAAAAACTTCCAATGAGACAGTGGTTTCTCTTGCTAGACTTAGCCTATCAGTTGCCGATTTAGTTAGTGGCCAAGTGGTAAATTATTATATCTCCTATGTTCCCAGCAAGGAGTGTAAAAGAGAAACCAGCCCCCAAATTATGCCTTTTATCTATCAACATGTCCCCAGGTAGACCTTTGCTATCTCATATAGATCAAAATCCTTTCTTTAGATATGTATAATTTTAGATTACACCTTTATACTAAAAAAATGTTGGACCACACTTACAATATTCTTGTCAGGTTTGATCGCTGAAAGAAATAAAAGGTATGAAAAAGGCTGGAGAAGGTCCAGAGAATAATAACTCAATTGATTGGGGATATAAGGTGATTTCATAAGTAAATTCACTTTAAAAGATTAAGGATTTATATTCCGGAAATGTGAAGACGTAGAGGTGATATAATCAAAAACTTTGAAAGCATTCATAAAGAGGGAAAAAAATTTACCTAATCATTGGATACTAGTGCAGAAAATTTCTCCTGGAAGTTTGAAATGAGAACTTTTCTAGCAAATAAGATGCTGCTTTACACAGTGAGCCCTGAAATGCTTAAACATGTTACTTAAGCAGGGATATAGTCTAGGTCTGTACTGTGCAAGACAGTAGCCACTGGCCATATGTGGCTATTTAGCACTTGAAATGTGAGTAGTGAATGACTGAGAAACTAATCTTCAATTTTATTTAATTTTAGTTCATTTTAATTTAATTTACTTTACTTTAAAGAAGCTGATGACCTCCTTGGGGTGACTGGCTATGAGAATATATGTAATAGATTCAGAATATATGTAATAGATATATTACATGTATTCTCTATATGTAATAGAGAATATATGTAATAGATTCAGGGCTTAGAAATCACTCTTCCAACTGTAAAAGTGTTGTGCTATTTTGTTCTTTTGGTTCCTTAATCATAGCCTTGTGTAGCTGCATCTGCCATTCTTCTGGTCCAGTCCTCCACCTGGACTTCCTCATCAGCTCTCACATTTTTACTGGGGGAATTATCTCACTTGAATACCACTAACAAATTTAGCCATCACTTCCTGCCTGCCTTCCTCCATAATCACGTGATTATATATTAATAGAAGGGCTGAACCCCAGAACCCTACCTTGAACTTCTTGCTCACTGACATACTTTCTTTGCTCATTTAGTGAGTTTTCAGGCATCATAAAACATTTCTGGATTTTAAATTTTAATTACAATTAGGTATTTATGTTTTTCTATTAGATTTTTATTTTTACTGGTGTCACACACTTGGAATTTATTGTATTTATCGATCGCCTACTACGTGCCAGATAAAATTGTAGGCACTGAGAATTCAGTGGTGAACACCACAGACAGAAGCCCTGTCCTTTTGGAGTGTCCATTCTAGTGAAGGATACAGATAATAAACATGACAAATGCTATAAAAATAATAAAGCAGTGGAAAGGGGTAGAGATTGACAGCGTTTACTGTTTTGAATGAGAAGGTCAGGGATGACCTCTTTTATGCATGGTACTTGGAAAAATAGTGCTCAGGATGAGAAGAAAAAACAAAAAAACACTTAAAGACTCTGAAATAATATTTGGGTTCATTCAAGAAATAGTAGGGGGACTTCTCTGGCAGTCCAGTGGTTAAGACTTCGCCTTCCAGTGCAGGGGTTGAAGGTTTGATCCCTGGTCAGGAAGCTAAGATCCCACATGCCTCATGACCAAAAAACCAAAACATAGAAGCAATATTGGAACAAATTCAATAAAGACTTAAAAAAATGGTCCACGTCAAAAAAAAAATCTTAAAAAAAAAAAAAAGAAATAGTAGGAAAGTCTGTGTGGTCAGAGTAGAGTGAAGAAATGAAGATGGTATATAGGAATGGAAAGGAAGCCAAGAGTAGAAAGTATTGATCCTTGTGGGCCTGGTAAGAATTTTCTGTTGTCTTCTAAAGATAATGAAAAGCCACTGCTGGATTTGGCAGAAGAGTAACCTGATCTGACTTATGTTTTAAAAGGACCACTCTTGCTGGTCTGGGTTGAAAGTCTGTAGGTGGAACAGGATGGAAGCAGGAAAATCAGTTAAGAAGCTATTGTAGTTATCCAAGGAATACATGATGGTAGCTTGGAAAGAAAGGGATAATAATGGAAGGTTTGATTTTTTTTCCTTAGAAATGATCATCATACTAATATCTTACATTTGCTTGTGTGTTTGGCAATGTGGCTTCCTAGACCCTGGAACACAACTTCTTGGGTTTCCATCCTGGATCCATCACTTATTAGCAGTGTGATCTTGGACCTAAAAGTTAATCTCCCTGTGATTCAGTTTCCTCCTCTTTCAAGTGGGGTTAATAGTAATATCCACCTCAAGGGGGTGTATGAGTTCATATCTGTGTAAAGCTCTTCTCATTGTTCCCAGTGCTTCTATTAAGCACCATGCCATTATATTATTATTTATTCTCCAAACAAGGCTGCAAGATAAATATTTCTTTCTCCATTATAGAAGGTAGGTATGATTTGAAATTTTATTTTATAAATAAATTTATTTTATAGATGAAGGACATGATCAACAACTAGTAAACGAGAGGATCAAAACCCAAGTCAAGGACTTCTGGCTCTAAAAGTAGGGCTTCTCCCTCCATACAGTGTTCTGGTTGTTAGACGCTACTCGTCAGTTCCCTGGTGACTTCTCAGTTCTACAAATGTCCGGCAAAAGTTCCTTGAAGTTTCTTTCATTTTGTTTAACAGAGAGGTGCTGCAGGAGGAGATCAGTATGGCAAGAAGTAACCTAAAGGACACACATATTTTTTCACCATGTTTTGCCTTTAAAATCTATGGTTGCCACTTGGTCCTATTGTTTTATTTCTTTCTGGGTTTCTCAGACTAACTGCTTACTTCCACAAGATAGTTCAGACTTTAAAAACATTTTTTTATCCCTTGAAGAAAATTTTCCTCAGAGTAGAACTCTCTTCACAGCAATATAGGGTATCTATTTATTGTCACTAAAATTATGTGTATGTGTACCCAAATATACACATATATGTGTATATGTATAAAAATCTGTAATTCAAAAACATGACTTCTTATCTCTCTCTATTTATACATATAAAGTCATATTTTGGAATTTGTTAGATTCAGGATTGCTTAAAGCCAGGTTTTTTCAACCTCAGCATTATTGATATTTAGGGCCAGATAATGCTTTCTTGCAGAGTGATGTTTTGTGCATTGTAGGATATGTAATGGCGTCCCTGGCCTCTACCCACTAGAAGCCAGCAGAATATACAACCCTGAGTTGTGACAACAGAAAATTGTCTTTAGACGTTACCAAGCATCCCCTGTGGAGGATAAAAATTGTCCCCAGTTGAAAACCACTAGGTTAGAGACTTGGAAATACAATTTGTTTTATTTTTATGCATGAGACTGTTGATTTGTTTCCTTAAAATGTGAGTTGTGTACCTTTTTTAAGTCTGTTGCTTCTTCTTATTAAATGAGTATGTTGTCAACTCAGTATAATTTTCCATATGCCTCTCAAATTTTCATGGCATGAGAAGAGAAATACAAATGTAATTGGTTCATTATCATTCAAATGGAATGTAAGAAGAACAAAGCTAAACAAAATAAGTCATTTGATCAAAAATAAGTAGAAATGTTGACATATCTAGTGTTTAAACTTTAATGACTCTGAACCCCATCAGTGAAAACGTTTGAACATAAACCCCAATCTGTGTCTCTTTATTTACCATGTGCTAATATATTATAAAAATATACAACAGATACACAATCTCTGCCAGAAAACAGAAGAGGAGAGAACATTTCCATTTCCCAACTCACTGTATGAAGCCAGGATTGCCCTGAAACCCAAATCAGAAAAATAGAGTTTTTAAAAACAAAAAGGAAGGAAGGAAAAAAGAGGAAATTGAAGATCAATATCTCTCATGAACTAATACACAAAAATACTCAGTTGAAACAGTGTGGTTTTGGCAGAAGGATAGACAGATAGAACATGGAACAGAATAGAGGACCCAGAAGTAAATTTACATAAATATGCTCAATCAATTTTTTTTTTTTTTTTTTGCGGTAAGCGGGCCTCTCACTGTTGTGGCCTCTCCCGTTGCGGAGCACAGGCTCCGGACGCGCAGGCTCAGCGGCCATGGCTCACGGGCCCAGCCGCTCCGCGGCATGTGGGATCTTCCCGGACCGGGGCATGAACCTGCGTCCCCTGCATCAGCAGGCGGACTCTTAACCACTGCGCCGCCTGGGAAGCCCTGCTCAATCAATTTTTGACAAAGGTACAAAACCAATTCAATGGACAAAAGATAACCTTTGTAACAAATGGTGCTGGAGCAATTATGCACCCATGGAGAGAATAAAAAGAGCTTCTACCTTAACCTTACATCTTATACAAAAATAAACTGAAAATAGATCATACACTTATATATAAATTATAAAATTAAAAAAAATTTTAAATATAAAATCTCGAAGATCTAAAAATAGGCAAAGGGTTCTTATATACTAAAAAAATACTTTGTAAATGGAAAAAAAAAGATAAATTGGACCTCTTCAAAACTTAAAACTTTTGCTCTGTTTAAGACCCTGTGAAGAGGTTGAAAAGACAAGCTACAGAATGGGAGAAAATATTTTCAAACCACATCTTTTAGAAAGGACCTAGAACATATAAAAAACTCTCAAAATTAACAGGAATGAAATAATCAGTTAGAAAATGGGTAAATGATGTGAACAGAGTTTTCACTGAAGAGAATATACAGATGGCAAAAGAGTACATGGAATGATGTTCAACATCATTAGCCATTAAGGGAATGCAAGTTGAAACCATAATATGATATCATTGCACACCTATCAGAATGGCTATAATAGGGACTCCCCTCGTGGTGCAGTGGTTAAGACTCCATGTTCCCAATGCAGGGGGCCCGGGTTCAATCCCTGGTCAGGGAACTAGAACCCACATGCATGCCGCAACTAAGAGTTTGCATGCCTCAACTAAGGAAACCGCCAGCCGCAACTAAGGAGTACACATGCTGCAGCTAAGGAGGCCACAAGCCGCAACTAAGGAACCCATGAGCCGCAACTAAGGAGCATGCCTGCTGCAACTAAGATGCAGTGCCACCAAATAAAGAAATTTAATTAATTTTTAAAAACTGTTAAAAAAAAGAATGGCTATAATAGAAAAAGAGTGACAACTCCAAAAGCTGATGAGGATTTACAGAAATTGCATCACTTGTACATTGCTGGTGGGAATGTAAAATGTTACAACCACTTTGGAAAAGTTTGACCATTTCTTTATAAACCAAACATTCAAATACCATACAACTCAAGTATACAATCCTATGCATTTATCCCAGAGGAATGAAAACTCATGTTCCCAGGAAAACATGTACAAAAATGTTCATAGCAGATTTATCTCTAGTAGACAAATCTTTAAATAGTCCAAGCATCATTCAACAGATGATACCTAAACGCAGTTACCTGTTAATAAGATATTCCTAGAAATGAATATTACACCATCATATACTGAGTACCCAATATGTGCCAATATGTGCTCCCTGGGTCAAATTTATCCCCCTCCTTTTTAGAGTAAGTGTTTTATTGATGCATAACATAGACAAAAGAGTACATATGTCATAAACAAACTGCTCGATGAAGTTTCAAAAAGAACACACTGGTGTAACGAGCCCCCAAATCAAGACTTAGAATGTAACTGGCACATGTAGGACCTCACTGTGCCCACTTTTCTAACTCCATTCCATGCATACCCACAGTCCTGACTTCTGACACCATAAATTAGCTGCCTATTTGGGGACTTGATATCAATGGAATCCTATAGTACATACTTTTTTGTGTCCACCTTCACACAGGCTGTTGACTGTGGTTGTCATCCATTCATTCTCATTGCTGCATAGTATTCATTCCAATTACTATACCACAATTTATTTTTTTGCTGATGGACCTTTCTTCCTTCAGTTTTTGGCCATTATGAATAGTGCTGCTATGAACAGTCTTGCATTCTCCCCATTTTGTTCTAATTCCAGACTGTGGTGTTGCTTTTCCTTAAAGTATGACACTTAATGTCCTAATACATTCTTGGATCTTCGAACTGAAAAAAAAGAAAAAAAAAAGTAGCGGTCCTAGAAATAGAAAGCGATCTGTACAATGATCCAAATGGTGATTGATCCTCCTTAGGGTTTGAGGCCATAGGATAGGAGTGTAGGAGCCTGAGAGAACATGGGACAGAGTACCTACCCTCTGGGTCTGTGGTATCGCAGATGAGAGCATTGCCATGTGCTGGCAGTGGGCAGGGCTGGCTTCCCAGGTGAAAGATGGAACCCAGGGTTTGGACTTGGAGAGCTATCTTATAAGGAAGGGTAGTGCTTTCCAGGCAAAAGAAATGTGAAAAGGCATGGAATGAAAATATCAATGGCTTGGGTTAGGCAGATTTGTGGAGGAGAACTAATTCATTGCTCCTTGTTCAGTTTGCTCTTAGATTCTCATTTGAGGGATAGGTAGACATAAGACTCACCCTGAAATCCTTCCGCCTTAGTGTCTCTTAAAAAAAAAAAAACTGCACTAGTCTCAGAAAAAAGTGTGATGCAGGAGGTGTAACTGAATGTGGGTGAACAGAGCCCAGCATGATGTGTGTGTGTGTGTGTGTGTGTGTGTGTGTGTGTGTATAAATATGTATATATACATATATAGATAGATACAAGTTCTCATTCTCTTTTTGCCTCTTGTGTGTCTGTGCATGCCTGAAAAATGTACAGTTCTGGCAATTACTGAAACCATTCTTTACTCATAAACTGAAAATGTTTGACAACAGAGCCAAGGGAAAGAAGAACGATAGGACCCCTTACAGTGCATTTTTGTTTCAGCTGCTTTTAAGAAAATATCTACCTGCCCCTGCCTGCTGGCTCACAGCTCCTTCTTGCCTTGCCTTCTCTCAGGCAGATTAATCACCTGTCTCAGCATTTGAGGTACTGATTAATTTGTGACCCTGAATGAGGGCCAGGGAATTCTAACCATGCCCCCTGAGTCGAAACAGTTCAGTAAGTGGATGGAAACCCATCTTGCTAATTATATTTTTTGGTAACAGATGAAAATATGTGGAAAGGTTTCCTCCTCAGATGATTACATCTTTCTGAATGACAACTTTCCTATTTATTAGCTCCACATGCCTTTGAAAAATGCGCTTGAGTGGGAGAGCTCGAGAATGTTTCTGCCAGATTGGGAGCTGACCTTGTGTGAGCAAGTGACTTTCTAAAGCTCGGCTGCAGCTTTCCCAGGTTTCTGCTCCCAGTGCTTGGGTTTTGCTCATGAAGTAAGGTGTGGCATGCCCAAGGGGCAAACTTCTTTGTTAAAGGTGAACTCCAGTGTAGTGAGCATCTTTTTTATTTATATTAATTTTTCAAAAAGGAGCTGATGGGAGGAGTAAGGGCCCCAGAGATTAGATGCTTATGTGCAGATTTTGCTGATACAGGAGAATAACAGGTACTGTATCTTAAAAGACACATGAAGTAGTTTAATCATTTTTACTAAGCTTTACTGCTTAGGATGTCTGAGTCAGTTGCTGTGAGACTCAGGGCAGGGGAGGAACAGATAAAGCAAAGTCATAAGAAAAAGATAGAAAGAGCGAAGATTTGGTTACATTTGCCTCTTTGTCATGAATCTTTTGGCTTTACTTCAGGTTCATTGCAGGTTTATAGAGAGGAGCCCTGGTGGGTTCCACCTTGGTTGTGATCAGGCCTTGACTGAATAATGTAGAACTGAGGATGGAGGTAATAGGAGAGCTGACGTCTGGCTAATTGCCATTCCAGTTGGGGTTGTCTGACAACTGAGTGGAAATTGCTTGAAGATGAAGAACTTGCAGTGAACTGTGATGGACAGAAGTGTCTGAACAAAGAGATGACAGGAGAGCTGGGTGGGAGGGTGGGAAGGAAAATACCTGCCGTATCTTCCTCTCTCGTCTTTTCCTCCAGTTGTGTGTATCTCCGTAGTAAAGGCTATTGGTTGAATGTCAAGTAGTTCAAAAAGAAAACAGAATAATCCCAGAGGCAGGGGAATTGGCAAAGCTGGAGCCGCATTAATTTGTCTTAGCTTTGACTTCATCAAACGCTGATTTAGGGCTTCCCTGGTGGCGCAGCGGTTGAGAGTCTGCCTGTCGATGCAGGGGACGCGGGTTCGTGCCCCGGTCCGGGAAGATCCCACATGCTGTGGAGCGGCTGGGCCCGTGAGCCATGGCCGCTGAGCCTGCGCGTCTGGAGCCTGTGCTCCGCAACAGGAGAAGCCACAATAGTGAGAGGCCCGCGTACTGCAAAAAAAAAAAAAAAAAAAAAAGCTGATTTAGGTCACCCAAGGGTTCCTTCCAGAGCCAGTGCCCCCAAGCTGGTCAGGTCCCAGGCCCTTCAGAGCGTAACTCCTGGTGCTGCTATCCACACTTACGGCTCCGTGATCCTCCTACAAGCACCGAGGGCTGAGAGGTGACTTCTGAATCATCAAGAGATTTTCCATGGCTGGTCACTTCAGGGACCCTCTTACTCTACCCTGCAGCATGTGTGGTGGCTACTATATGATAGTCAATAAATCTATGTTCATTTACTTAAAAAACATTTCCTCCTTATCCCTGCCCATTCTCCCAACAGTAACTTCTCAGGTAACACGTATACATTTCAATGGTGGCTGTGTGAAAACCAGTGTAGATGACTAAATGGAGTGATTCTAATGGTAGAGTTTTCTGGAGATTTCTGACTTGGTGGATAATGCTCCTAGAGAAGAAATTGGTAGGTAGGCCATGCTTTATGAAACCCCTCACATCTTCCCTGATTTGGAGAGGTAGGCTGCTTGCTGACCCACTTCTTTTTATGCATGGTTTTGCTCCTATTGTCATTGTGGTTTTACAGGTTTGGTTCAAAATACTTTTTGTTCTATTTCTATGCTTTTTCTGGGGTAGGGGGGAGGTTACAGGCAATTAGTTCTTTTTTTGTTTTGTTTTTTTGCAGTACGCGGGCCTCTCACTGCTGTGGCCTCTCCCGTTGCGGAGCACAGGCTCCGGATGCGCAGGCTCAGCGGCCACGGCTCACGGGCCCAGCCGCTCTGCGGCATGTGGGATCCTCCCGGACCGGGGCACGAACCCGTGTCCCCTGCATCGGCGGTGGACTCTCAACCACTGCGCCACCAGGGAAGCCCAATTAGTTCTTTCAGTTAGAATTTCCTAGTAATTTTTAGGGTCAGGCAATCAAAATATTTTTCCGTTTTATAACATTCTTGTTAAAGTGTCTTACACTAATCATTTGTTACTTCAGTTTGTATTGTTCTCATGCATAAGAATTGCATTGCTGTGGTTGAAATCTGTGAACAAACTATTTCTCCTTATATGCAGTTTTGAAAATTGCTGTTACTTTTCTAACACGTGAATTTCAGGTTCTGTTTAAGTATGCAAACTTTTAGTTTAAAAGGGACTGTTTAAGAAAAAAATAATGTGTTTTTCCTGTTTTAATTGCTAATATATTTCAGACCGAAAGTTCTATAGAGGGATTTCGTTTTGTCCTGAAGACAGTCTCCTTATTCTTTTTCTTACTTGGTACGTGTACATTCAGACCGTGAGGCTCTGGTTTTGTATAAAAATTTAAAAGCATCTTTGATTTATAAGTATTTTTCTTTGAGATTTAACTAAATGCATCCTTTTGTGGTAAATACACATTCATAAAATAAACTGTGTGTTACCTTGGAGAGGGGATACAGGATTCTGGGTTACATTATTTTAAGGAAGTTATGATTTTAAAAATAAACTTTAGGGAAGTTACCGTGATTTTAAAACTGGCAAAGTGAATGGTTTGCCCCATGGATTGTTTATTAATAAACCACAGTTTGCTGTGTTGACTAGAGAGGACGTAAAACTTCACAGTGGTTAGTACTGAGCTCCCATCCCTCATCCTCATGTTGACTTTTCAGGCAGAGCAAATTGCAGAGTCAAGGTGGTACTCAATAAATATTTGTTAGAAATTAATGAATAAATGAATAATTTAGGCAAAATCTATTTATCAAGTCTAAAAAAATTCCAGTCCTCAGTCTTATTCAATAAATATTTTCAGCACACTTACTTTGTAAGAACAATCAAGTACAAATTCACAAATTTTTAAGGAGCTGATAGCTTTGTTGGGAAACTAAGAGAGATATAATGAAATGACTAAACAATCATGAGGCAATACCCAAGATTATATGAGTGTTGAGTTACTCAGGGATAATTACATGGTCAAGAGAAAATTACCTAGAGTTACACTCATGGCAGTATCAGCATTTACGTAGTCCTACCATTTTTACATTATTTTTATTTTGTTCATAAATGTTCACAGGTTTTTGTTTAGATCTAGATGCCATGGCTGTGCTGGCCAAACCCAACATTAGACAAAACAGTAAGTAAAGAGAGATCCCTTGTGCTCTCTAATTTCCCAGGTGCAGTGCCTATGTGATGCCCAAGGGTTACACCAAATTCCCTAGAAAAGCCTCCACCTCAGTCTGACCACACTCTCTTCAAAAGCCCTCTCTTTTACTTTCTACAAGTTGAGGTTGCCTTATACAAGACACTCCGTTAAATTTGGATAAACAATAAATAACTTTTATTATAGGGAAATATTATAATGTTGTAATATTTGGGATGCACATGACTAAAAAATGTAATTTATCTGAGATTTGAATTTAACTGGGCATCTCAAATTTTTATTTGCTAAATCTGGAAAACCTACCCAACACCCATCTCCACTGCCACTTTATCATTGCATGTAATTTCACCCAGTCTTCAGAAGACAGACTCTAACTGGAAAAAATTATATATATATATACTCAGGTATAAATGTCTTGTAGCTAGATTAATGAATAGTCATTAAATTAAATATATTCATATAGTTCAAAGAGGAATTTGTTTTTCCAGAGGATCAGTCTTCTGAAGGTACATTTTTATCAGAGATATTTTATAGTGTTCCACCTCAAGAAAGTATTAGTACCTCCTTCTCCTATCTAAATAGCTAAGATGAGGTTAAGTGTGATATTCCTTGTCGAATCTCGTATGTGAAAGTAGTAATCCCACAACCACGAGGGCAAGGTACTTGGCCTTTCTGTATCACAGTTTCCTCATTTGTAAATTGGAGATTATAATAGGACCTAAATCAGAGGTTTGATGTGAGGATTAAATAAGTTAATATATTTCAGTACTGAAAATAGGATCTGGCCCACCATAAGCATGTGTTAGCCATGGCCACCAATTGTTTATTCTGATGACATTGGTACAGACTGATCATTTGTTGTCTTTATTTACTTGATGTTTTCTGAAATGTGGAGGAAGAACAGTTGATTAGGAAGGAGTAAGTAGTAATGGATTTTAGTCCCATATCCCCCACTGGTTTTTGGTGACCTTGAGTAAACTTAGCCTCAGTTTCTCATTTACAGGTTCTGCATGGTTAAATCTCAACTTTACAATACAGGGGAAGCATCCGAGTTGCTTGGGGGAAGGTATAGATTTCTAGGCTTCTCATCTGATGTCTTGATTCTGGAAGCCTGAGAATAGGCCAGGATGAAGACGATTTTTAGTAAGCTCACAAGTAAATCAGATGCAGGTGGTCCATGGACGACACATTGGGATATAGTGGACTAGATGACCTCTCAATTCCTTTCCATTTAGTTGTTAGATGTAGACAACTGTGATTCAAAGTAATTAACAAAATTGTTTATCTAGATTAAATGTCTTATAAATGTCCTACAAAACGCACAAAACCTCATTTCAAAAGCTGTATTAACTCTGCATTGTGAATGCCTCTGGTTACTTTTATTGGGCAACTTAATCTAGAAAGGTTCTTTCATGAATTTTCATCAATTTTTTAACAAAGCTCTGTTGCAAATGGTGAATTATGCATTAACATATGTTCATGCTAATTTATACACCAGTGACAGATTTTTGGCATGGGATCAATAATCCACAATTATATTTTTAAAGTTTGTTTATTAATAACATCAAGGAATTTTGATTATCATTTAGATAGCAATGTATCATTTGAACCCAATTAAAAAAAGTAAATTTTGCTCTTCTCAGATGTCTGCATACTTGTCCAAGGAACAATAAATGAATCTGAAACTAACAAGATAAATATCTCCTGCTCTTCTCAATTAACAGTTTGTACAGCCGTGTTGGATTGTCTTATGTCAATGTCTTGTCATCAGATGGAAATGCAGGGTATTATTATACCAACTTTCTCTAATATCCAAATAATTATGGGCTTACCTAGTTGAGTCCTGAAAAAAAACAAAAAATTGTAATTTTGACTGGGTCTCTTCTAAAAATTTAATACAATTTTACTTTATTTCTGCATAGTCTTCAAAGTTAAAAATTTCCCATAAAGAAGTAAAAATAATCCTGTTAAGGAGCTTTATTAGTATGTTTCTATCTCACCAGTATACTATTATTTAAACATACTGGTTTTAAAATAAACCTTGTTTTGAGAAGCCATGATGTAGACAAAAAAAAATTCTAATAAGACAAGTAAATTAGAGGATGGTTATTTATATGATTGAAAGATTTTTGTGCGTTACAATTTTTAAAAAATCTACAATTAAAAAATGTGTCAATCCCTGGAAGAAGCCCCTGCCCTATTATACTTAAATGTGATTTGTCTCAAATAATTTTATGCTCAACTTTTTGGAAAGACATTGTTAATGCATTTGGAGGTCACACTTTTCTATACAGAGCAAGAGTTTTATCACTCACCGTTGCTATCTGTAGAGAGACATCAGCCCCCACATCTGACAATTATATTCCAGATATGGTTGAAGAAAATAAAGTTAGTAAGACTGAATCAATTATATGCCCACTTTATCCCTTTGGTGACAATCAGCAGAAACAAAGAGAGCTCAGGAGCTTTGATGATGCCTGCTATACTTCCATATTAACATATTTGCAAGTACCCTTCGCTGGGGGTGGGGGAAGTGGAGAAGAAAAGAGCATATTTTTAAATTAGATTTTTAATACCACTCTTGTCATGACAGGGGATTTTAGTTTTTTTTTTTTTAATCATAGAAAGAACATAATTTTGGATAGCAAAGAGAACGGATTTTAAATCTTGGTTCTCTCAATTGTTAGTTGTGTCAAATTATATAACTTTTCTGAGCGTTTGCTTCTCTTATTTGAAATAAAGATTACAAGGCTGTCTTTACTGGGCTGTTATAAGAATAAAGTTATCTTTATAAGTGCCTGAAACAGTATCTGGCATTTAAGAGGCAATCAATCAACATTTAAATGTATGTCCTTCCACTATGACATAATAAAGATGCCCCTGCTGTACTTTCTGTCTGTCTCATTAACCCACTTGCACATTTAGTCTATTTGATATCATTCCACATCTGTTGGTAGGTTGCTTTGCACTGTTTAGTAAATGCATGTGTTCATCCAAATTAGCCTGGCAGAAACTGGAGTCTCTTCCAAACTCATCTTCTATCCTTTGCGTGGTCTCTCTTTCCACTCCTATTCATTTATAACATTCTATTGCAGGGATTGGCAAACCATGGCCTCTGGGCCAAATCTAGCCACTCACTTGCTTTTGTAAATAAAGTGTTATTGAGACAGGTCCATGCCCATTCATTTACATAGTGTCTTTGACTGCTTTTTTCTCTTTTTTTTTAAAGACTTTTTTTTGATGTGGACCATTTTTAAAGTCTTTATTGAATTTGTTACAATATTGCTTCTGTTTTATGTTTTGGTTTTTTGGCCATGAGGCATGTGGGATCTTAGGTCCCCGACCAGGGATCGAACCTGCATCCACAGCACTGGAAAGCGAAGTCTCAACCACTGGACTGGCAGGGAAGTCCCTGCTTTTTCTCTTTTTAAGGGTAGAGTTGAGCAGTTGTGATACTTTATGACCCACAAAGCCTAAATTATTTACAATTTGGCCATTTGTAGAAAAAATGTGTAGGCCCTTGGCCTATTTCCCAATAAAGGGTAGCTAGACTTTTAAAAATTAGCTGATTAGGAATTAAATGCTTGTTGATAAATAGATGTGGAATGAATGGAGAATAGAAAAAATTCGATAATTATCAGGGACAGATTTCTGAACTCTGATATTAAGAATGGTGACAGTGAGGACAGAGAAACAGTACCATTTAGGAGAAGTAACAGAGAAAGATGGAAGCCAGAGAAGATGCCTTCTGCCATTAACTGCTATTGGTCCTTACTTGAGTTATGCTGTCTCTGTGAATTTCAGTTTCCTTATGTGTGAAATGAAAATGATAATTTCTGCTCAACCTAACATCATAAGATCACATTACATGAAGTTAAGGTACTTTCATGTTCTATAACTTTTATTTTGTTTATGTGATAATGATCTCAGTGAACACACTCTACTTCGAGACAGAGTTCAGGATGCTTTCATCTTCGTTTAAAGATTTCAGGGGAAGTGGTACCCTTGGGGAAGAACCAGGTATGAGTTAAGTAAGGATGTAGGAGGGGTTATTAGAAAGCATTTGAGGATGTAGGAAAGCTTGTTTGACATGGAACAGAGTTTCTAGGGGCCCAGTCGAGAGAAAGAAGGAAAAGTGAAGGTCAGAGAAGAGAAAGCAGAGAGCTTGAAAAGAGTGGAACTAAAGGGAGAAATAGATGGCCAATGGCCTTGCAATGGGGATATTAGGTATGGTGAATTTAGGGGGCCACTGTTTCCAAGACAGTGGGTGATAGCATCCCTGGTATGTGGGAGCCCAGACACTGCAGGTGGCTATAAGGGTAGAAGACCTGGTGGTTGGTCAACTACAGTTCAGACCGGTCTGATCTTCAGGAGGCTCTTTATGTCCAGTGAAATAGGCACTGACCTAGGATTTAGAAGACCTGGATTTGAGGCCAGGCTATTCTGTCTTGTGTCACTATGTACAAGCCTCAATTAACTCATCTGTAAATTTGGAGTATCTTCCCTGTACTTCCCAGGACTATTCAAAGAGTTTCATGAAATAATGTGCCTCCGTGTGTTTTAAAATCTGTTCAAATATAAACCAATATTATGATTTTATTGAGTATAATATCTGAATAACCACAAAAGAGCATGGGCTTTGAGTATATTTTCAGAAGAGTTAATAAATTTATGCCTATACACGTACACACACACGCATGCTCGCTCGCTCTCTCTGTCCTCCCCCATCCTCGTGCACTTATTTCATAGTTCCCCTTTTTTAATTAATATGGAAATAGGGGTGATAGTGCTAGTCTCATAGGTAATATTTTCTAATCATTAGGTTACAAATATCTCTGGAAACCTTGATGTTTATCTGAAGTCATACATCAATACCTTCTTAGCCAGTGGGCACAAGAAATCTCTTTCTAGAACAGAACCCTTTTTTAATATCACTGGACATGGATAACCTCCTTCTGACAGGTGTGTGATCTAGGGCTTTTGTCTGGGTTCCCTCTACCTGGATTATCAAAGCGCTGTGTTACACATGCTTCTGTTCTCCCTTTGATAAAGGAAACCATCACTGAGAGGTGATAGCATATCTTGAGAGTAGAATACTAGGTTTAGAGCAATTTGTTCTCCCTCTTTTCTACTCTACAGTAAATGATATCCACATACTACATTCAGACTGCTTGGGGAATATGATGAGAAGAAAACAAACAGTCTTTCTTTAAACAAAGGAATTTTATGGAGGAATACACAAAACGGTGGTTCTTTTGTTATAATAAATGCATAGCCAGTGATTCTACTGATGAGCAGTTGGTTGGAAATGTTTTATTAGTCATGATTTATGGATGACAAGTTTGAATCGTTATTAAGCTTAATTGCAGTTAAATGATGGATTTTTTCCCCCAGTTGTTTATCTTCAGGGCAAGGATGAAAGTGAATGTGTTAGAAAAATACAGAGTTCAGTGGTTGCTAAATGAGCTTATTAATGTTTACATATGTAACAATTAAGGGCATTAATTTGTATGTGTTGGAAGGGGCTGACCATCTCATGTCACTCTGCAGAAAATCCCACACAAACCATAGCCATTTTACTTTTGTATAAACACAACACACAGCTGTTCAGTTTCAACCACAAGTTCAAGTTTTCGTGAGGTTAATTTTGTTCTAGCTTTGGCTGGTAAAAGTATTTTCAAGAAAATGAAATTATGACACCTATTTGGCTGTATTAGGGCATTAGGTCAAAAGCATCCAGGCTCTGCCCGTTCTGGGAAGGAAGGGTAACTTGTCTGATCTCCAAGAGCTCTGCCTTATTTCCACGGAATGATTTTCTGGGCAGCCCATTTTACCTTTAATACAAAGGGCCAGCAAAGCAGATTCACCTGTTTTTGCAAAGCAAAAATAAAACCACCGAATTTCTGAGCTCTGAAAGCTGGTTGCTCCTTATTACAGCTAAAGATGATATAGAACCTTGTTACAGACTTTATGGAAGATGGCACAAGTGGTTTAAAATTCTCAGATCAGTACACTGGTGTAATGAACTGATCATAGGTTAGGCTGGCCTCTTGCATGGGTGAAATATTTCTCTCCTCTTATTCCCCCTTTAACTCATTGGTTCTTCATTAAACACATTTCACACATAGTAACATTTCAAAAATATGACAGACATATGTGTATGTAGGTATATATATATGTGTGTGTGTGTATATATATATGGGAGATTTTTTATAAAGATATGAAAGAAAATAAGGAAGTCAGAAATTTGATCATGCATCTGGCTTTTATATGAAAATCTAGAAAAATCTGCACCACTTGGTTTCAAGAAAGAACGAATACAGTGGTACCAACGCTTGCCAGTGTCTGAGTCCATTCTGACTGCTATAACAAATTACCATAGACCTCTGGGTTTAACAAGAGAAATTTATTTCTCACAGTTTTGGAGGCTGGAAGCCTGAGATCAGGATGCCGTCACAGTTCCGTTCTGGTGAGACCCCCCTCTTCCAGGTTGCAGATGGCTGACTTCTCATTGTATCCTCACGTCGGGGAAAGAGGGAAAGGAGCTCTCTTGTGTCTCTTTCATATAAGGGCACTAATCCCATTAATGAGGGTTATACCCTCATAGCAGAATTGCATCCCAAAGGCCCCAGCTTTTAATACCATCACATTTGGGGTTAGGATTTCAACACAGAATTTGTGGGGGACACAAACATTCAGTCAATAAGAAAAGTTGCAAAGAGACTGGAACCTGGCTCAAGAAGTGGAAATCAGTAACCGGACATAGAACCTTTCATGAGCCATCAGTTCTGGAGACCTGGTTATCACACTGCTTCTCAAGAGCAGGTTCACTGATCCCCACTGTAGCGTTTCATTGTTAATGAAGATCCCATAATGCTCCATACCTCTGCTTCTCTGTTTATTCTGTAATTAACTTTTATCTCTGAACTTTGTCCACTTGTGGTTTCTGCCTACTCATAGCTTTTAGCACCTCATGGATTCTCCTTATTACGTTGGGTTTCTTGACGGCTCAACTTTGTGTTTCTGCACACATTTTCTGAGATGAAAGATATGACTGGTGTATGGGACTAGTCATCCCATTTAAGGCAACCTTTCACCAATGAGGCTACTGGTCGGCATATAGATTCGGGTCACATGCCTATATTAATCAATCAGCTGTTGGCAAGTGGATATAAATGATAAACTTTGCCCACATATTGCCATTCTGTACAGAGGAGGCTTTGAGTATTCTGAGGCTCAGCCTTTCACTGCAATGGGTTTTCTCAATTGACCATGACAATTAAAAATGGATCAATATTCCAGTGCTCATCTTTGTGCCTGGTTTTCCAAGAGAAGAAAACATATATTTTCCTCAATTGTATTAGTAGTAGTAGCAAATATTAAGTATCCACAAAAATTAATAACATTGGGACTGGTCCCCTCAGCTAAGAAAAAGAGCCATTACATTCTTATTACTGCTGGAATTTTAAAAATCTATTTACAGCAGCGCCATATTGCTATTGACTCAAGTTCCTCCAGATTTCTTTAAAGTTCATTGTATCACCTGTTCCTCAGAATCTCTGACTCTCATCTCTTAAACTCACTCTTGCCAAGGACTTGCAGATGTAAGAATTATTTCTTATCACAGACGTTCTGCCTGGAAGAAGAGGCATCCACCTCTAGCTTTCCTCCTTAACTACCAAAGTCACCTTGTGGGTGCAAAGACGATACTATCTGCTCCAGGCAGACTTCTTGTACTGTGATTCAGAGAAAGGAACACATCTACCTCTTAACCCTCTTACCTTTCTGGAAAAATACCATGGTTAATCCTCCTCTCCAATCAAATGGAAAATTTCAGCAAATGTATATAGCAAAACAATCTCTACTAGAAAGCTATAGTTAGATAAAAACTTCAAATGGAAATAAAACCTGCTAATATAGTTCAGTGAAAGAAGAATATGATATGTATGGTGTTATAGTATGTATTACATACCAAAATATAAAAATAACATACTCGGGCTTCCCTGGTGGTGCAGTGGTTGAGAATCCACCTGTCGATGCAGGGGACGCGGGTTCGTGCCCCGGTCCGGGAGGATCCCACATGCCGCGGAGCGGCTGGGCCCGTGAGCTATGGCCGCTGGGCCTGCGCGTCCGGAGCCTGTGCTCCGCAACGGGAGAGGCCACAACAGTGAGAGGCCCTCGTACCACAAAAAAAAAATACTATATTTTAAAGAAGTTTGTTTACAAATATCTTCATGTACATTATGTTTCATCCTTGCATCAACTCTGTTAAGTAGACAGGAAAAGACTTTATCTTTGAAGGGTGACATGTTTTACACACACATACACATACACACACGTGACGTATTTCAGATGTGGAGCTCCATGTGGCCACGAGTGGTTAAAGGGATTTGTCCAGGTTCATCAGCAAGAAAAGCGGTAAGGTGAAGTAAAAGAGTATGAACATTTGAGTGGTTCTGTTTCTAGGTTTACATCCTAGTTCTATTACGTTCTAGTTGGGTGACTTGAAAACGAAAATGTTTAGTAACATTTTTAAGTCAGTTTCAGTTTCATTGGATGCAAAATGAGGATTGTTGCCGAGTGGTTATGAAAACAGAGAGAGAGAACGCATGTAAAACATACTTGGTAAGTGGCCTTGAGGAAGTGCCCAGTAGGTAGAACTAAGACTATGGTCAGTGGCCTTCCACCATACTTCAAGAATTAAGAATATCATTTTCCAAGAGAAAAGGAATGAAATTACCAAAACCTAGAAAAGATACATCTTGACTATCTTTGTCCCAAACCATTTACTGAGTAAAAACGTCGGTACTAGAAAAGTCCCCAGCACGCAGGGATGCAGTGGTCCCTTGCTTTCCCAGTGGATGTGAAGTCCTGAGAGGAGAACAGGAGCGGGCTTGGCTTCTGGCAACATCAGTCTAATTTATTTTAATTGCCTTTACTAACCCCAAAACAGGCAGGCAAGTGTCCCAAATAAAAGGTGTTCCCAGAAGTTAAGAAACACTGAAAATTCTCAGAGATTATAGCAAAATAAGGACTTGGCCTTTAAACATCTTCTACTATTTACTGCACAGTTTCTATTAATTTCATTCTTTGGGGTCCCTTCTACACATTCAAACATCTACTCCAAAGCAGTCATTGCTTATAAATAACCTCCTGTTCTCTGGACTGTTTTGTGGGAAATTCCTTTTCTCCAGAGCTACCTTTGACCTGATGAGTCAAGCAGGTACCTAGCATTTTATCAGTCTGCAAACTTGCTCTGAGATGTGTAACACGTTAACAATAAAAACCAAGGGCTTCTCACTACAAGGATGCAGTATATGCTCATCTCCAGAAGAGAGAGAAGCTACTAGAAATCCCTAGAAAACAGTTGAAAAATGCTGAAGTTCTTTTTCACAACATTTACCCCCGCCCCCTGAAAATAATTCAAGTCCAGCTTGAAATTTTTAAAAAATATGATAGTTAAACTGGTTTAAATATATTTTAAAGTAAGGCAATATATTCATTACATGTGGTTTGGATTTGGCATTTAAACATATCAAACTTATTTCCTTAGAGAGATGCTTAATCTTTCATACTATCTTCCATTCTAAAAGTAGACCACTGAAATATGTTTCTCTGTCTGATCTATAGCCTATCAAGTCCCAATGTTTAATGGGACTTTTTTTTTCTTGAACTCTTCTTGGCTTGTGAAAATTACTCAATTACTCCTAACTTCGAATATTTCAACCACCTCTCTTGACACCCATGCTCCTAACTCCCTTTTGAAGTTTCTCCTGTTTTACTGTTACCTCTTGTCATCACTTTCTCTGAGGCTGAGTATCTGTACGAATACCTCTTAAGGTGTTCTGAAATAATCCAGCACAATCCATGTTTTATTCTTGACCTTAAAAAATAAAGAAAGTAAGAAATTACATCGCCCAAACGAACCCACCATCTTAGGCAACTCTTACTTTTCTGTGAGCCAGTCTCATTTCCATCACCACCTCCACCCTTCCACCTTGCACAATGCAAAGGTAGAGATTGTCCTGTGATCTTTCAGACAGAGATGTAGTTGCCCTCACAGCCATCCTCAAACCTACAGATAAATCCTAGTGGCCTCTGTGCTTATGCACATATCGAGGGGAATATGTGCAGAAATTAATCTAAATTCAACAGTGATCCCTGTCCTCTGGATTCTTCTACTCTAGGAAGAAAAGGCTTATGCTGGCTCTTAGAAACAAGGTCAAAAAAGCACGCTGGGCATATGCATTCTGCATCAATATGAGTAAGGGGATTTCACACCAAACCTCTGTTAATTCTCTTGAGCATTCCTTAATTTTGTTTTCTCATTTGTGAGAAATTAGCAGTCATACCCTTTCCCACCCTCTCTCCAGCCGCTTCCACTAATCTGCTTTATGTTTTTATGGGTTTACCTTTTCTGGACGTTTCATATAAATAAGAGCATACAGTACGTGGCCTTTTAAAAAATGTCAATACATGTTTTGTTGAGGTGGTTGTAGAGTCAGGTGCCATTGTAATAAATAATACACAAAGGTCCTGTGCATCCTTAACCCAATCTCTCCCAGTGGTAACATCTTACATCATGGAAGTGCAATATCTTAACCAGGATACTGATGTTGATACCAGCCACCAATCTTATTCAGATTTCCGCATTTTTACTTGTAATCATTTGTGTATGTGCCTGTGGATATATTTGGTTCTAAACAATTTTGTCATATGTGTAGGTGTGTGTATCTACCACTAAAGTCAAGATACAGAGGAATTCCAACACCACAGGGGATCCTTGTATTCTCAAGTTGCCCTTTAATGCTGTCCTTTGTGACCACTAATCTTTTCTCTGTTTCTGAAATTCTGTCATTTCAAGAATGTTATGCAAATGGAATCGAACAGTTTTTAACCTTTTGGATTTGACTTATTTTATTTTATTTTTTTAACGTCTTTTTTTGGTGTATAATTGCTTTACAATGGTGTGTTAGTTTCTGCTTTATAACAAAGTGAATCAGTTATACCTATATGTATGTCCCCATATCTCTTCCCTCTTGCGTCTCCCTCCCTCCCACCCTCCCTATCCCACCCCTCTAGGTGGTCACAAAGCACTGAGCTGATCTCCCTGTGCTATGCGGCTGCTTCCCACTAGCTATCTATTTTATGTTTGGTAGTGTATATATGTCCATGCCACTCTCTCACTTTGTCCCAGCTTACCTTTCCCCATCCCCATATCCTCAAGCCCATTCTCTAGTTGGTCTGCATCTTTATTCCCGTCTTGCCCCTAGGCTCTTCATGATCATTTTTTGTTTTGTTTTTTAGATTCCATATATATGTGTTAGCATACGGTATTTGTTTTTCTCTTTCTGACTTACTTCACTCTGTATGACAGACTCTAGGTCCATCCACCTCAATACAAATAACTCAATTTCGTTTCTTTTTATGGCTGAGTAATATTCCATTGTATATATGTGCCACATCTTCTTTATCCATTCATCTGTTGATGGACACTTAGGTTGCTTCCATGTCCTGGCTATCGTAAATAGAGCTGCAATGAACATTTTGGTACATGACTCTTTTTGAAATATGGTTTTCTCAGGGTATATGCCCA
>NC_041232.1:66337077-66364745 GCF_002837175.3 Physeter macrocephalus
ACATGAAAGAATGCTCAACATCATTAATCATTAGAGAAATGCAAATCAAAACTACAATGAGATATCATCTCACACCGATCAGAATGGCCATCATCCAAAAATCTAGAAACTATAAATGCTGGAGAGGGTGTGGAGAAAAGGGAACCCTCTTGCACTGTTGGTGGGAATGTAAATTGATACAGCCACTATGGAGAACAGTATGGAGGTTCGTTACAAAACTAAATATAGTACTACCATATGACCCAGCAATCCCACTACTGGGCATATACCCTGAGAAAACCTTAATTCATAAAGAGACTTTTTTTTACTTAGCATGATTCCCTGGAGATCATCCAGGTTGTTGCATGCATCAGTAGTCTATTCCTTCTTATTGCTGCATTGTATTCCATGGAAGTATGGCAGTTTAACCATTTACCCACTGAGCTCTTTCAAGTTTTTGGCTATTATGAATAAAACTGCTATGAACATTCTTTGTAGGTTTTTGCATGAATATAAGTTTTCATTTCTCTGCGATAAATGTCTAAGGGTGCAATTTACAGGTGGTACAGTAATTGCATGAAGTGTTTATAAGAAAATGTCAAACTGTTTCCCAGAGTGGCTGTACTGTGTTAAACTCCCATCAGCAGTGTGTGAGCAATACAGTTTCTTTGCATCCTTGCCAGCATCTGGTGCTGTCACTACTTTTTATTTTAGCCACTTCGATAGGTATGTAGTGAATATGTAGCTTTTGTGCCTGGCTTATTTCACTTAGCACAGTTCAAGGTTCATCTAAATTAAAGCCTATATTAGTATTTTATTCTTTTTATTGCTGAATAATGTTCTGTTGTGTGGACATCCATGCATGAACTAATGGAAGACTATGTTAGGAAATAGTCTACTATTAGGAAAATAGTAAGGAAAATGCTTTCTGAATTTCTTCATACTGAATTCTATTTAAAGTATAGCCTCTCTTTTTAAAAGCACCAGGCGCTGTATTAGATACTTTTTATGTATTCTCTCGAACAAGTTTCATAAAAAAACATATGACCCAAGTCCTGATGGGTAAACTGGAAACTCAAATATTAAATCAAGATTATAGAGAAAAAGAATAAATCTATCAGGAAGACTTATTTAACTTGGCTAAGTCAATTATGAAAATAAAAATTTAATGCGTCCAATTCACTGCAGACCCACAATATGCTTCCTTGTCCCATTAGATTAATTCACACACTTGGCCTGCTTGGCCTCATGACGAATTTGAGTTTGCCAGACCTGACTTACTATCTAAGTCATCTTACAGATAAAGAAATTAGCATTCATTCATTCACTGTACAAATATTTGTCGAGAGCCTAATATGCATTGGGCCTGCAATAGATGCTGTGATTCAGAAAGGCTAATTAATTCAGTCAAGGTCACCAATTTAGTCAAAAGCAATGATTAAGTACTCGATTGCATATTGAGAGTAAAATTTCATCTTTAATACTTATTTTCTCTGGATCCTAATTAAAGTAATCCAAAGAAATAGTTTAGACTTAAGGTAGTTCATTAGTGATCTTTATTGTTTTTTGTTTTTTTTTTAACAGAAGTGAATTTGTAAGGATTATTTTCAAAACATAATATCTACTTAGCTTATCAAATGTATCATATTTTGTAACTTTGTTGGCAAATATTAAATCAAGTTTATAGAAAAAGAATCCAATAGCCAGGCTACCTGGCATGTCAACTCTCCACCATTGTAAGTGTTGTCCAACCTCATTATGTGTAGCTGGAATACAGAGACTGAACATACTATATCATTGTCACTAATAAACTTGAGTTGCTCCTTTACCAGTTTTTTCCACTCCCCCATGTCGATGTGAGATTTATGTCAAGCAGCAATATGCATAAGTTGCCTTTGAAAAGGAGGGACATGGCATTATCAGTCGCTGCATGAGCGAGTTATAGCCAGCTCCATCACAGGAGAGAGCAGATGATTACAATCAATAATCAAAGAACTAGTGACAGTAATCACACATTACCTGCGACTGTGAAAGCTTCACGCAAAGCTTAATATTGCAAGATCCAATTTCTGGATATACTAGGTGCTTTGCCATTGTCCTGAACCTGCTCCTGGCAGAACAAGCCTGGAACCCCTACTCAGGTGCACCCCCTTTTGGAAAGTTTAGCAATAGTTAGGTAGAATTGAATGTGAGAGAAGAAAAGCACCATTGTCTCAGTCCTTGCCTAATTTCTTATGACTCGCTGTACCCTGCTTTGTGTACCACTAAGGCCGTATCAGGTATACCATTGCAATACACTTCTCATTAATCAATCAGATGCATTTTTTGAAACTGTTGGCAGAAATTGTATAAGTAGATGTTGAAGTCATGTCCAATAAAGTATACCGTCTAATTAAAAGCACAGCGTCTATAAAACCAGAATTAATTTGGAAAAATTGTCTGGGAGGTTCATTGGAAAGTGAATACTCTTTGTAACACTAAAACAATTATTCAAGTAGGAACAATTCTTAAAAATACAAAAGCTTTTGTATTTAAAGTGGAAGGAAAATATTCTGAGAAAATTGGTGCATGGGGATTTTTTCAAACTCAATCATTCAGCAAATCCTTGCTGAGCCCCTACTATTCACAAGGACAACTTAGGTACCTGCCCTTCAGGACCCAAATATCTGGTATATGAAAAAAATAAAAGTAGATTGCTTAGTGCTATAAGAGTTTATGCACGTGCTTGGGGACCACAGAAGAAGAGAGATAAGGGATTGAAGGTGTTGTGGGTCTTCTGTGAGAAGATGGCTTTTAAATTGAGAATGGAAAAAGAGTGGGGAAAAGTCATCCCAAACACAGAATCAGTTAGGCGATAAGATAGGATACAAGAACAAAAGAATGTGGCATTTTCAAGCACCAGTGTGAAGATATGCGTGGTTGGAAAGTAGAGGAGGGTAGAGGCAGGGGACTTTGGTGGAAGGAAGAATGGTACATGGGAGAGAGGAGGAAATGGAGACACAAAGGTATGTTGGAGCTAGATTGTTAAGAGGGGGAGTGAATAGACCAACTTCGATCTTCAAGAAGCCCTCTGACCATGAGAGTGGAAAAAAGACAGAAATGGGAAGCTAGGGGCAGGTGGACTATGTAGCAGGCTGTTTCTCCCTAACTTACGTAGTTTACTCAGCACAACTTTTTGACTTCCTCCAAAAAAAGAAAAACTTCTTAGCGATCTGGCCTTCACAAAGCGTCTTCTCTCACAGATCTTAAGGGAATTGTTTTTTTGTTTTTTGTTTTTTTTAATTGGGAGCAAGACACTATATTACCGATACAAGGATTTTCAGTAGAGCTCACAGTATCAATCATATTAAGACTTGAATGTTCCTTGAAAAGAGGAGGCCTCCATTCCAGGTCTCTGATGGGGCTTCCAGCCCTAGTGTAAGGCCAGGCAAAAGTTGCTGTGTTTGATTTAACCACATGGCTAAATCTTCTTCAAAAATGAGTTTGGAAGTACCCCAGATTCTATCCCTCACCTAGGATGTGTCCCCTTTCTTTCGAGCTAGAATGCCTTTTTTCTTTTATTACTGATTTTGCTTCCATTTGAATGTTCATTTCAATGTTCTGTAAAAGAAGCTTAATTCCCAAGAAGACTCCTAGACATTTTCACAGAGAAGTTTGGAGCTTTTCAAACGATCTATTCTTTAAACTTCCGTATTGCTGACAATCAGGCCCTCTCTGAGAACCAGGTTTGATTATTATTTTCTTCATGTGAGGTTTAGACTGAGTGCAGTGTCCTTCTGATTTTAATCATCCTTAAGGAGGTAGAGGCTGTCAGTAAGAGAGGGCAGGGAGCCTATGCTGTTCTAGAGTGGTGTTATTTGATTTGCATCTTTTTATACTAGATAGTTTAATTTGGAAGCTCTGGTTTTTCTTCATCTGAGTTTCCCTACAGGTCCTTATCTTGTCATGAGAAAACCATCTTCAGTTCAGAGGACAAACACCAACAGGAAACAATAAGTCCCTGAGCTTTTGCTTGAGGAAATAAATAAATAAATGCAGTAGTAAGTAAATACGTGGATAAAGTGATATTTAAAATCTTCCTTTTGATATATTTAGACTTGGATTGCAAAGCATAAACAAAGAAGTGTTGGGTAGAATTTTGAAATTATTAGCTTTCATAGGTTCTAAAATTAGGCTGTTGTGGGGTGAGCGTTTGGAAATTAGCTTTTTCAAAATGATGTTTCCCATTCAGTGTTGAAAAGTAAACACAGCTACTGTTGAGGCTGCTGTCTGGAGGCAAATACATAGTTAGCTGAAATCTTCTTCCTGGATATAAATATCTCCCGGGTTTCCAAACTTGGAGACTTAAAATTACTGTCGAGAGGCGGCAGCTACAGTCCACAGCATGTGAACATTTTTGGACCCCCTGGAGCCCTCTCGTTTCCCCAAATATGACAGGTCTGGAAAGAAAAGGAAATAACACAAAGAGAGCAAAGGTGTCGATTCCTAGAGACACTGGCATATGGCTTTTCACTGTCTGTCAATGCAAAGTGTTTATTTCACCCTTGAGAAACTGTAATTATACCTCGAGATATTTGTCCAAAGTCAGTCAGTGGTGTCGCCATGTTTGTGCCCCCTTCCCCTGCTTTGCATCTCAGATGAAGTACAGCTCTTACCTGTGAGTACTAGAATGTTTTTGTCTTCTGCCATTCCCTTCAGGATTACACTTCTTTCTTTCCAAATATCCAAATCTTTCCCTGTTCTTCAGGCTCTGGCTGTGGCCTGTTTACTGAGCTTCCTACCCTGGATTCAGTCTGTTCATGAATCATCACCAAGAGGATCTCGCTAAAACAGAAGTCAACATTTCATTACAGCATTCAAACAACTGTTGGATTTGGCTGGGCTCGCTCCATCCCCAACATGGCAGCAAACCTGCACAACTACATCCCAACCTATTCTCAAGCCTACTCTTAGCATCCTCACCTGCTTACCTCCAGCTACAGTGGCAATAGTGAGGGTCCTGAAATCTGATGACTTCCCAACTTCCAGCAGCCCTTCTGCCTTGTTCACACTAGGGATTCAACCTGAACTATTTCTTGTCATTAGTTATACACTTTTCAAAGCCTGTCTATGGTGATACCCTCTTTTCTCCCCAACACTGCTTTTGTTTTTTTAACTTAACCTCATCACAGTGTTACTTTTACAAAACAAAAACAAAAAGAAAACATCTAAAAATATATGTACCTTCACCAACACCTATGTAATCTTTCTTGATGTAACCTGTTCAAACTGAATTTCTTTCTTCTCTATTCTGACTATATTTTGTCTCTATTATATCTCCAGTAGCTTTAGGACAAGCTCTGCTAGACCCATACCTCTCCAGAGAGGGGCTTTCCTTACTACAGTGTCTTACTTGTCGTAATATAATTCCCTCACCCTTAGTTTCTTATAAACATATCTTTGCTTTTTTTTTTTTTTTTTTTTTTTTTTTGTGGTATGCGGACCTCCCTCTGCTGTGGCCTCTCCCGTTGCAGAGCACAGGCTCCGGACGCGCAGGCTCAGCGGCCACAGCTCATGGGCCCAGCCGCTCCGCGGCACGTGGGATCCTCCCAGACCGGGGCGTGAACCCGGTTCCCCTGCATCGGCAGGCGGACGCGCAACCACTGCGCCACCAGGGAAGCCCCATATCTTTGCTTTTAACACTGATTATAAACTCCTTCATAGCAGAGATTACCTATTCTCCTTTTGTATTTTCCAACAGAGCCTAAAGTATCAGACATGGAGTAGATTTTTAGCAGTGTATTAAATGAGTGAATGAAGGATATATAGTGGGTGACAAGGCCTCAGTGCTAAAGTTGGTGGCTGGCCTGGAGTGGACAGACATGTGTAAAAAGTTACAGTTAGCTTCTTGCTCTTTCCAGATGGAAAGGAGTTTGATGCTGGCAATTATATAGTAATCAGCAATTTGAGTTTGAGATGTCAGAACATGAACTGGTTTGGGGATTCTTCAAACCTCATCTCTGAGTCAATATATATTTTGAGTTCCTTCTTTAATACAGAAGGAACAGAAGATTTTGTGGGGCTTAATTTAAACTGTAGTGAACTTGGAACCATAGAGAGATATTTTAAGAATTCATGGATCCCTAGGAAAAGTTCTCAGAGTTCCTGAAGGAAATATTCTCTCCAAAGGTGCAAGTGTAAGGTAAATCCTTGAAAAATAAGCTTGATTCAAAGTTCAGGCATATCTAAGTAAAGGTCAATGGGAAATCCTGGTAATTACAGTCAAACTGGAATTCTCAGAGGCTGTGTTCACTTTTTTCTGGTTGTTTTGTGGGATGTTCAGTGCCATTATCTTGATATAGTGGAAAGAGTCCCATATCACAGTTCCAATTTTTTGTTCATTTTCTTTAAATGTACACACTAAGAAGTTAAAATCTCTTTGGATTTTAAAATGATATCATTCCTTTATACTTGACATTACTTTGTCTCTTTTTTTAAAGGTCCTTCAATTTTAGCAGCATCAAGGCATTTGGTCTTAAGTATGGTTACTGTTCTTTCTCTCAAGAAAAGAGTTATTCACAAGAGTTGGGTGTGTTTAACTTTGCTCTGTTAGTAGAGGGAAATACATATACTGGGTCCTAAAACATACAGTTACATTGCAGAGAGTTGGTGATAAAAGATTTAAAGAATATTGAAAGAAAATCCTTTATCTTAAGTAGAAAGTTTTAAGAGTTAATTATTTATGGAAGGCTACCTTCCTTAGTGTAATTTTATCTCTGCCAGGACAAGGATGCTATCATATTTAATTTCTGTCTTCTTTCAGGGCCTAGTGCAGGGCCTCATTCAATTGAATTCAATTTATATTGATGGCAGAATTAATTCTAAAAAAATAATAATAACCCACAAAATAAATGCACATGATAAAAACTGTGAAGAGGTACAGGAAAATTAAGGAGCTATTATTCCTACTGTCTTACCATCTAAGAAGATAGACATACATTTACCAACTATAGAGCCATCTCAGGCAGTGTACAATTGAATGCTTGGAGAAAATTGTGGATTATAGTAGTTATTCAGATCTTTGTGGCTGAGATTTTAATTAAAACTTGCAGGTATCAAGTGTAGAATTTGACTTAGCAAAATGAAAGAGGAAAATAATTCCAGAAAGAAGACAGGCAGAAGTGAAACTGTATAGATAAGGGACAGCGTGGCTATAGGGGAAGTTTAGAGGGAAAGGCATCCTGATTGAGAATAACAGGTTCAAGTTAAAAAGCATTAAAAGGTAAGGTTCTCTGGAAGGTAAACCTGGGGAATTTGAATATCTACAATAGATAAACATGACCTGACACATGCAATGATTTATCTCTCTAGGCATCTAATCTTTAAATGTATATGATTAGAGATAAATTTCTCATTTATGTTATTCTTTGGAAATTATTTGGGACATATTTGAGTCATTTTACTCTGTATATGATATGATAACACTTCCTGTAAATAAAAGAGCAACCAGGATTGAAGTGTGCATGTGTGTGTGTGTGTGTGTGTGTGTGGGTGTGTGTGTGTGTGTGAAGGAGACCCCTGCATAACCCAGAGGACTGGGCTAACCAGACATTTGAAGAGAGAATCCTGCAAGTATTTGGGGAAAGAGAGTCCTAGCAAAATTCCAATGCCTTTGATTTGGAGAGTGAAGTAAACAGGAAGAGAAAAATAAAGATGGCAGAAAGCAGGAGACTAGTCCTGAAGTTTGGATAATGTTTCAACTATGTAAGGACTGTAGAGATGAGTTTATCTTCTAGAGGGAAGGGTTTGTGTCCCACTGTTTTCAAGCACAGATCATGGGAAGCAAAGGCAAGTGGGGATGTGGTGAGGGAGGTATAAGACAAGGTATTGACACCCTCTCCTTGGTTTGAGTCAATGTTACACATCCTCTGACTCTCAGTTTCCTCATGCACAAAATGAGGCTGTTGACCGGTCTTCCTAGGACCCTGCCAGCCCTATAAATTTTACAAATTGAATTGCTTTATTAGGTTAAACATGTTATTCTGCTTTTGTCATTTGTTTTAGATGTATTAGTCTCATATCCCCAATGAAATTATCATGGGATTCAGAAAACACTGGTTGAATTGATTTGGTGTCTCTGCTCATGTCTCTCATGCTTTGAATAAGAGCACACTTGTTATTCAAAAGCTGGATGGTGATGGGAGAAGAGGCACCTACTTTATCATGTCAAAGAAGGGCCAACACACTCAAAGTTGAGTTCAGGGTTTCTAAAAGACTTATGGCCATCGTGTTCTTAAAGTAGAAATCAGGAATGATTTGTGGAAGATGGGGATGTTTATGTGGCCTTCATGCTGTTGACTTCAGAATCTATTTAGGCTCAATGAACTTTTCAGTAATCCTGTATATACCTGTCATCAATTATTTGACACAAATATTCTTGATTATATTACATTTTCAGCCTGTCACCTTTTCTCCATTTCTCAGAATGAGTGTGTGTGTGTGTGTGTGTGTGTGTGTGTGTGTGTGTGTGTGTGTGTAATGCTGAGGAGGACAAAATGAAGAGTAAGACTGGTATAAAAATATGAGCAAGTACCAACTTAAACCCCTAATCTTATTTATATCTAAAAAATCTCCTGACCACTGTAAATTATTCATTCACATGTAAACTCTGTTCTGTAATTTATTATTCACCATTTGATTGGATTTTTATTAAAATTACACTATCACTTATTTAAAGAAAACTAAACTAGTGTCATATTTCTGTCATCAATCAGGGTGTCTATGTGAAGATTTTAGTCAGATTTTTGTTGTTGTTGTTATAAGGAAAACTTTGGTGCTTTAATTTTTTTGTTTGTTTGTTTGCATTGATTATCTGTCATGAGTTTGGCACCAATCTGAGTTTTTATGTTCCCTGAAAAATCTTTCCTTTTCATGCTTGTGTTTTATGAGTTGTTGGCTGGCCTGTCTTATGGCTGAGACCGACAAGGGGAGGTGAAGTCCACTTGCCCAGGAAAAGGTATTTGTCAAGGGGCAAAGTCTATGGTGAAAATCATTGAGTAGTGGTCCTAGAGAATCAGGGAAAAATTTGGAGCTAATAGTGTTTTCCCCTAGAAGGCAATTGGGCAGTAGAAAGTTGGAAGCACCAAGCCACTCTTGAATAGTGTTTCCTTGTCCTAATGCCTTTCCAAAGACCTTGTCTTGTTTGGTCCACACAGTCACTCAGGGAGCCAGTTAGAGCAGATGACATTGTCTCTACTTTATGGATGAGAATATGGTGGCCCAGTGTCTTGAGGAGACTAACCCGGATAACATGGCACACAAGGTGAGGAGCCAGGAGGGGACGCTAGTGCATAACATTTCTAGTGCAGTGTTCTTGCCATTCGTAGCCCTCTTATTCATTATTTATCCTCTTCAGTCACCATATGGTCTTCTCCTTCTGCTGTATCAAGTAAGAGCAAGTGAGCTCAGAACTGGGAAGGCGATTTTAATATATTTCCTCATTACCTTCAACTTTGTTGATGATTCTCTTTAGTGCCAAAAACAAAAACAACAACAATCCTTCGATGGATTAAAAACTTTAACCTCCTTTTTCTTCAATCAGTGGAGGCAACTTTCATAATTATGAGATTTGTATTCTACCTCCAGATCCTCTATGTTCTAACTCTACTACTTTTGCAAAGTAATTTTATTTTTTGAGTGCTTATTCTTAGAAGTGGAAAAATGAAGGGCTTGAACAGATGAGATAAGGGATCCTTTTTAGCTTCGATATTTTATAAGGTTTGGATGTGAGTTTTGCCCTGTTGGGACAGCAGAATGGAGGGCTTGCCTTGGCCTTAAGCCCTGCTAAGTAGCCAGGACTTAGCCTTTGATCCTTGCAATTCTTATTAAATGTTGTTCAAGACTCTCAAACCTCAAATCAAACCTGGTCCTTTCCCACTTTTTAACAAACAAACCTAAGGCTCTTGTACTCAGATCCTCTGGGCAGCTCCTAATACAGCACTTAGATGTGAGAAGAGTGGTTTAAAAGTCTTTTTCTTCTGAAAGGATATTTTTATCATTATGGAGCTACACCTTTGTATCTATTATAATCTTACCCTTACATTTCAAATGAGGATATACTAGGGCCTATATTGCTATGGACAAATGGCTCCTGAAGTAAAAATGTAACAAAATGTGTAATTTTTACTGTGGAATAATCCAGCTCTCATCTTAGATACCTGTGAATTTGAAGAAAAAAAATCCCTAAATTTGTTTAATTCAGTAGCATTCACTCAAAAGTTTTGAAAGAATAAATAAGTCTAAATGTTTAACAAGGGCATGTTTAGAGTACATGATCCATACGTATTTTAAGATTTGAAAAAAATTGAACGATTGAATTAAATGTCAGCAGAAGTAATTTAAATTAAACCACAGAATCAGAAGTGTCTAACTATAAAGATGGAAAATAACTTAATGCTGTGACATTTCTGTTTTGAAATATTATCAAACATTCCAATAGATTGAGAGGGCAAGAGGTTATATCTTAGAACCCTAGTCTAAAAGACCAAAGAAAATCAAAGAACATCCAGAAGAAGATTTTAGATTTAATAGGAGGACGAGTTGAGGATGTCACAAATGTTTATCTTGGGGAAGTAATAGAGAGACATGATGAATACTACTGGATGTTTGAAGTTGTGCCAGAGAGAGTTGGGCTTAACCTGCACTGTATTCTAGTTCCATAAATTTAACCTAGAGTTTAAGAAGATGAAGAGAGACAGGTTTCGCTTCAATATGAGAAGTGATAGTTTATTGGTCAGATCTGAGTTCCATGTCAAGTAGAGGCTGGACAGAATGTTTCAGATCAGTGACGTCCAATAGAAATACAATGTGAGCAGAGCAGTGGATATAGTTTTAAGATTTCTAGTAGCCGTGTTAAAGAAAGTCTTAGAAACAGGTGACATTTCTTATATTATTATACTTTCAACCCAATATATTCAAAATATTATCATTTCAACAAAAATCAATATAAAATCAGAGTATATTTTATATGATTTTTTCCCTACTAGGTCTTCAAAATCCAGGGTGTATTTTACACTTACAGCTCATCTCAGTTTGGACTGGCAACATTACAAGTCTTCAGTAGCCTTTTGTGGGTGGTTCCTGCTGTGTTGGGTAGTGTACTTTTAGAGTAACCAAGCACACTAACCAACCTTGAATTGCCATAATTCAAAAACATATTTGGATAGAATGGAGGCAGAATAGATATAATTTCCCAGGCAAAAGCACCTTTGGGGTCATGGCACAGATGTAGGCTAACAGAATAGTCGCTTAGTCCTGGGGACTGTGGGAGAGAGAGAGGAGGATAAATGGATCACAGATCACTGTTAGGCCGTACAGCACCCTTATATGAATTTTAAAATGGAACCCCTTCTGGACAAATAAAATACAGAAAAGGAGCATCTCACCCTTATCCTACTCCAGGGCAAAGTCTTGAGTAGAGAGCAGAGCTAGAGTTCAGTCCACCCTTGCCCCTTGGGCTGGGAGCCCTCCTGAGGCACTTCCTGGCAGCTGTATCCCTGTGGGCTGCCTGGGAGCCAGTTTCTGCAGTGACTGCAGACTGCAGTCTTCAGCAGTGATTCTTAAACTTTCATAGGTCACAGGTGCCTCTCCAAATTTGATGAACACCATGAACCTCTTATCAAGGAAAAATCATCAAAGATTCACAGAGTGGCAGTGGTTCATGGACTGCCTTTGAAAGCATGAACCCTTTTGAGTCTGTGGACCTGTGGCTAATAAACCTGGCCACAGTAATAGTTGTCCATATTTCTAATGAAGGCCCTCTTGTTCGGGGACAAAGGGGACAGGAAAGTAGGAGAGGCACAGACCTGCTTATCTCTCCCCTGCCTAAAATAGGCTTCATGGATGTGAATTGAAAGGAACCTTTGTTCCTTGTGTGTTTTGCCAAGTCATTATTTTCTCTCTGAACTGTTGGGGGATTTTTCTGCTGCTCTCACCAGCTCTCTCCAAAGTTCTCACCCTGTCATGTTGGGGGAAGAGCACCTGGTGATGACTAAATCAAAGCACTGAATGTTTTGACACTGGCCAAGGAAGAAGCAGGTCATTTGGTCTATTTTTAATGTCATCCCCATTGGTATTTCCTCCCAGTGTTTTTCTTGTGGTGCCACAGGACACTCCTCCCCTGCTGCCTGCTTCCTACTGTGATAAATGTTCATGATCACACAGGTCACATCTTCTATCAAGAACAATTGACTCAGCGTGCTGGGTCTCCAGTTCACTCCCACAGGCCATGCTCTCCTGTGCTCCTCTCTGCACATCAGGGTTTTAGAACAGTGACCAGAAAGAAAACTTGTGAGGTTTTAGTTTCCTGTATAGTAATTCTGCAGTATCATCACATCTGGAATATATATATATAAAATAATGTGTGTGTATATATATATGCGTGTGTGTGCATCTATATATACATACACATGCATACATACATATACATTTTCACTCTTTTAAATTTTACTCATATTTTTTTTTACATTTTGTTATTTTTTAATTTTTATTTTATATTGGAGTATAGTTGATTTACAATGTTGTGTTGCTTTCCGGTGTACAGCAAAGTGATTCAGTTATACACATACATATATCCTTTTTCAAATTCTTTTCTCATTTAGGTTATTACAGAATATCACTTATATGTGGAATCTAAAATAATGTTACAAATGAACTTACTTACAAAACTGAAACAGGCTCACAGACTTAGAAAACAAACTTATAGTTACCGAAAGGGAAAGGTGGCGGCGGGGGGAGGGATAAATTAGGAGGTTGGGATTAACATACACACACTACTATATATAAAATAGATAATCAACAAGGACCTACTGTATAGCACAGGGAACTCTAAATTTTACTCTTTTAAAAAACAACTTTTCCCCTTGGATTGACTGAACTTTTTCTAGAAAACTTAAGATCTGGACAACAGGTAACAGGTTTCTTTTTCTGTCTGAGTTATAACCATTATAATCACCCATTGAACTTAATGAGCATTGGGTTATTGAGAGTGATGCTATGCTGTATTATACCTTTTCAATTGCCACTGCAGCTCGGGTTAGAGACAGAATGATTAAGAACTATTCTATAAAACTTAGCAGTTCAGAGGTGTGTGATAAGTGAAGAAGACAAGGGAAAATAAAATCATTCTGAGAAACAGATAGTACATCCAATCTGCAGGGGCGATGAGATGCTTGATTAGATTGTGGAAGCAAGGACTTCTTTCCTTCAGTCATTTTTATACCTTGAGGAGGAGTTGCTATTGGGGAGTTAGTTTATCAGGGTCTGTGAGATACTGAATCAGACTTGGAAGCTTCTCCCTGGGGATTGTAGGGAATTAGAGACCTGAAGGCAGTTCTGGAGACTGCCTTTGAAAGTTTAAGGATGGTGTCCAGTGTCAGTAGAAGGAAGCAGTAAGAAGTACAGAAGGGCAAGGGCTTTTACTGACCTGATATTTTCTTGCAATGCTACTCAGAGGTTGGTAAATGGCTACATTTGCTTGGTTACTTCCATGTTTCTGAACCAATGATAGCGTGACTTTTTTTGAGATATAAGTGACATACAATGTTATACTAGTTTTAGGTATTCATCATAGTGATTCGATAGATTTATATGTTGGAAAATGATCACCACACTAAATCCAGTTGACATCCATCACCACATAGAGTTACAGATTTTTTTTTTCTTGTGATGAGAACTTTGAAGATCTACTCTCTTAGCAACTTTCAAATATATAATACAGTACCAACTACTGTCACCATGCTGTACATTACATCCCCAGGACTTTCTTATTTTGTAACTGGAGGTTTGTGACTTTGGGCCGTCTTCACCCATGTCACCCACTCCCTACTCCCTCCGTCTGGCAACTACCAATTTGTTCTCTGTAGCTATGTACCCAGTTTCTGTGTATTTTTGTTTGTTTTAGATTCCACATACAAGTGAGGCCATACAGTATTTGATTTTCTCTGTCTGGCTTATTTCACTTAGCAAAATGCCCTCAAGGTCCATCCATGTTGTTGCAAATGGCAGGATTTCCTTTTATATTGCTGAATAATATTTCATTTTGTCACATCATCTTTATTCATTTATCAAACTGTGGACACTTAGGTTGCTTCCATATCTCTCAGAATCCGCAGCCTGGCTCTGCCAGCCTTGGAAGATCCTGGGGTGTAGGCTTGCATGGCATTTCAGCAAAGACTTTCACATTTAAATGTGAAATATGGGGACTTCAATTATGTAGAAATTTCACATTTGTGGATAAGATGTGAATGATTTGGTCAACATGTATCCAGTTAAGTCTTTTGTTCTATATACTTATTTATTTCTATGGGATGCTGAAAAAGTAAGTTTAGATATTGAGCTTCTAGAAACTTTTGAGAAACATTCCTCATTGATTTAAGTTTATCTGGATCTGGATGTCCCTGCACTGCATTCTTTCTAGCCAAATTTCCTCTATATTTGAGAGTCAGTCGCTGCCGGGGTGCTGAAATGTGGTTAAAGAAAGCGAAGATATTAAACACAATAATGCATAGAGGTATCTTATGCACAGAGGTACCTTTCTGAAGGTACTTCTTCATGGCCCTTGCAAACTTGAATTTTCAGATATGGAAACTGACCTAGTCTTTGATGCTCCCGATTGGACTTTGTAGAGACTATGTAGATGAAAATGAATTCAAGCCATGTTATATACTGTCAATTCCAGCATTTAGTATCTCCTTCCTGACATGACAAGTAGAGTCCCCCTGTGCACATGGGAGATAGAGGACCTTCCGGTTTTGTTGCATTCCATTTACCTACTCCTTTCTCTCCATCTTCAACCAGCTCTTTCTGTCAAAAGCAGAAGTTTCTATCTTAGGCATCGCCTTTGTCTCCCTGTCTGAGCCCTCATCTCTTAAGCACAGTGCCATTTTGCTCACAGCATCTTTCCTTCTCCTAGCCCCTTGTCTTTGTATCTGTTTTCTAAAGACCCACCAAAATGAGTGCTCATAACTTGTCCACACAGTGAACCCATGCTTTACTGCTTATCCTTCTTGTCTCATCCCTTCCAGTCCTACTGACGAGAATAATAGAATATTAGAGTAGTAAAATAACCACATTCTAGGACATTCCTTTTAAAGCTGATTTCACCTTTGGGTAGTAGCATCTCCTATTTTATCAAATGTTCTTATTAACTAAAAGCTGCATTTTTTATCATGCATGACATTATCTGACATGTAAAATATAAACTGTGGTTTATGGTTGACATTCATGTACTTCTGTCTGTCCCAGGCACCACACTTATTTCTTTACATTGATTATCTCATTTAATCTTCATAACAACCCCACATGTTGTATACTATTAAAATTCTCATTTCATAGATGAAACACTGAGATGCAAGGAGCTTACATAACCTACCGAAGTTCATAAACCACAAAAAGCAGGGCTGGAATTTGAACCCAGGCAAGCTAGTCCAGGCTTCTTTACTATATAGTCTCCTACCCAAGTTCATAAACCACAAAAAGCAGGGCTGGAATTTGAACCCAGGCAAGCTAGTCCAGGCTTCTTTACTATATAGTCTCCCATTTTAAATGTAATTACTCTGAGACCTGATCATTCAGATTTCTCAGAGCCCTAGAGCAATTGTTACGGGCATCCCTTCTCATCATACCATCTGCAGAAGAGACTAAAGTATGAGCCTGGAAAAAAAAAAAAGTTTTATTTTGAACTTAGTACAAATGAAATAATTGCCTGAGTAACCCTAATGTGAGCTTTAGAAGTGAATGAGTCCATATTGATATAAATCGATGATTGAATAAACGCATAAGGGAGAGGAAACACATATCCCTTAATGAAGAATTTTAAATAGTTTATGTAGATACTCCCCTCTCTCAACAAGTGGAACATAACTCTCCCCTCCTTAAGTGTGGGCTGTACATAGTTTACTTCCAAAGAGTGAGGTATGGAAATGGGAGGAAAAGAGTAACTTTATAGTAGAGAAAAATAAAAAGCTCTACTTAAGTCAAATGATCAAGGTGAACATCATCGGTGATAAGTCCTGTTAATAGTATGTACCCTTCATAGGAAGTGATGAGAGTGGCTCTTACATGGTCTTCCTCCCCTATACCAATAATCCCAGTCTAATCATGAGAAAAATAGCAGACAAACCCCAGTTAGGGATGGTTCTACAAAATACCTGTATTCCTGAAAACTTCCCAGGTCATCAAAAACAAGGAAAATCTGAGAAACTCTGTCAGCCACAAGACATGAGGATTAAATGTAATGTGGTATCCTGGAGAGATCCTGGAAAAGAAAAAGGGATATTAAATAAAAACTAAAGAAATCTGAATAAAGTCTGGACTTTATTTAATAATAATGTATCAATAGCATTTCATGAGCTGTGATAAATGTACCACACTAATGTAAGATGTTAACAGTGGGGCAACTAGTTGTGAGGTATATAGGGGTACTCTGTACTTACTTTATAACTGTTCTGTAAATCTAAAACTACTCTAAAACAAAAAGGTTATTTTTTAACAAGTGAAGGATAAAGATAACCTAGAACGGGAGATACATATACAGAAGTAAGGGGCAAATAGTTTCGTGTCTTTGTAACTAAAATTTTTCTGCTTTCCAAATTCAGAAACAATCCTGCTGTGTACAGCGTAAAACAAGGTCAAAGAAAAGAGTGTTATGAAATTATCTAACAGAGAGAATGTGGTCAGTGGCGAAAGTACTGGAGCTGCATGCCAATGATGGAGGTCATCACAGAACAGGAATAATGGGGACTTGGCAGGCATGTTCTCTTAATTGAAATGTCAGCTCTGTTGGGTACAATCAATGTAGGAGAGCTCAGGACAGAAAAAAAAGGTGGCAAGGTGGAATCATACCTCTGAAATATTAATAGTGGCAGTGTACTTCAACTGGTCAATGAAATGGACAGTAAAACATTTTGGAGAGGATACAGAAAAGGCAGAAGAAAACAGAAAGCCTCAGCGAAGCTCTGCCATGCATTATAATATTGATATGATTGTCTTTGAGGAAATACCTAAACTTTGGGTCATAAAGTTGTAGTACCCAAAACACAAGCTTTAACAGATCTGAAGTTTTTCATTTGGCAAGACAATGATCCAGTGTAAGAGGGGGAAAGATGCTCTAACTAAATTTTTAGTAGTAAAGCTACTAATTTTTACAGGCAGGCTTTGAATAATGAATGAGCTATCCACATTCATAACGTAATAAGTTAGAAGAGCTCTTGAAAGGTCATATAGTCTCCCTTCCCATTACCAACCCTCATCTCCTCCCCCCACACACATACACTATGTAGCACAAATTAATATTCCTAATAGAATAGCTATTGAAAGAGGACAGCAGTCTTCTTTGGTGACCTATCATGGAGCTCAGCTATCCCAGTAGGTGGCATATTCTATTCCAAATGCTTAAGCTGCAGATAAAGTCTTTATCTTCCTCTTACTATACTAAGATATGCACCTCGGAGTCTTGGGAACTTTGGTTTTGGTGCGTGAGGTATTGATATATGTCAGAGAAAACAGAAGATGGGTATACTATTAAAATTCTCATTTCATAGATGAAACACTGAGATGCAAGGAGCTTACATAACCTACCGAAGTTCATAAACCACAAAAAGCAGGGCTGGAATTTGAACCCAGGCAAGCTAGTCCAGGCTTCTTTACTATATAGTCTCCCATTTTAAATGTAATTACTCTGAGGCCTGATCATTCAGATTTCTCAGAGCCCTAGAGCAATTGTTACGGGCATCCCTTCTCATCATACCATCTGCAGAAGAGACTAAAGTATGAGCCTGGAAAAAAAAAAGTTTTATTTTGAACTTAGTACAAATGAAATAATTGCCTGAGTAACCCTAATGTGAGCTTTAGAAGTGAATGAGTCCATATTGATATAAATCGATGATTGAATAAACGCATAAGGGAGAGGAAACACATATCCCTTAATGAAGAATTTTAAATAGTTTATGTAGATACTCCCCTCTCTCAACAAGTGGAACATAACTCTCCCCTCCTTAAGTGTGGGCTGTACATAGTTTACTTCCAAAGAGTGAGGTATGGAAATGGGAGGAAAAGAGTAACTTTATAGTAGAGAAAAATAAAAAGCTCTACTTAAGTCAAATGATCAAGGTGAACATCATCGGTGATAAGTCCTGTTAATAGTATGTACCCTTCATAGGAAGTGATGAGAGTGGCTCTTACATGGTCTTCCTCCCCTATACCAATAATCCCAGTCTAATCATGAGAAAAATAGCAGACAAACCCCAGTTAGGGATGGTTCTACAAAATACCTGTATTCCTGAAAACTTCCCAGGTCATCAAAAACAAGGAAAATCTGAGAAACTCTGTCAGCCACAAGACATGAGGATTAAATGTAATGTGGTATCCTGGAGAGATCCTGGAAAAGAAAAAGGGATATTAAATAAAAACTAAAGAAATCTGAATAAAGTCTGGACTTTATTTAATAATAATGTATCAATAGCATTTCATGAGCTGTGATAAATGTACCACACTAATGTAAGATGTTAACAGTGGGGCAACTAGTTGTGAGGTATATAGGGGTACTCTGTACTTACTTTATAACTGTTCTGTAAATCTAAAACTACTCTAAAACAAAAAGGTTATTTTTTAACAAGTGAAGGATAAAGATAACCTAGAACGGGAGATACATATATAGAAGTTAGGGGCAAATAGTTTCGTGTCTTTGTAACTAAAATTTTTCTGCTTTCCAAATTCAGAAACAATCCTGCTGTGTACAGCGTAAAACAAGGTCAAAGAAAAGAGTGTTATGAAATTATCTAACAGAGAGAATGTGGTCAGTGGCGAAAGTACTGGAGCTGCATGCCAATGATGGAGGTCATCACAGAACAGGAATAATGGGGACTTGGCAGGCATGTTCTCTTAATTGAAATGTCAGCTCTGTTGGGTACAATCAATGTAGGAGAGCTCAGGACAGAAAAAAAAGGTGGCAAGGTGGAATCATACCTCTGAAATATTAATAGTGGCAGTGTACTTCAACTGGTCAATGAAATGGACAGTAAAACATTTTGGAGAGGATACAGAAAAGGCAGAAGAAAACAGAAAGCCTCAGCGAAGCTCTGCCATGCATTATAATATTGATATGATTGTCTTTGAGGAAATACCTAAACTTTGGGTCATAAAGTTGTAGTACCCAAAACACAAGCTTTAACAGATCTGAAGTTTTTCATTTGGCAAGACAATGATCCAGTGTAAGAGGGGGAAAGATGCTCTAACTAAATTTTTAGTAGTAAAGCTACTAATTTTTACAGGCAGGCTTTGAATAATGAATGAGCTATCCACATTCATAACGTAATAAGTTAGAAGAGCTCTTGAAAGGTCATATGGTCTCCCTTCCCATTACCAACCCTCATCTCCTCCCCCCACACACATACACTATGTAGCACAAATTAATATTCCTAATAGAATAGCTATTGAAAGAGGACAGCAGTCTTCTTTGGTGACCTATCATGGAGCTCAGCTATCCCAGTAGGTGGCATATTCTATTCCAAATGCTTAAGCTGCAGATAAAGTCTTTATCTTCCTCTTACTATACTAAGATATGCACCTCGGAGTCTTGGGAACTTTGGTTTTGGTGCGTGAGGTATTGATATATGTCAGAGAAAACAGAAGATGGGAATGATCTTTCCTGGACTTTCAGATATTTAAGCCCAGATGTGTAGAGAAGTAAATCACTGCAACAAAGAACGTGAAGTTAGAAACCAGCTTATCGGATAGTAGGGCACTATAGATATAGAGATTACAGAGAGTGGTGGATTGATAGGTGAGTGCATGAAGATAGGTCGGTGTATGTGCTGAAGGTCCAACATGGGTAGACTGTACCTTCAATGTTAGGAGAATGGAGATGCACAGGAATCAGAAGGGCAAAGCCAAGTGGCCAAAGAATCATTTAAGGACACTTGAAGGACCTTGTGTCCATCAAGAAAAGGATTGGATATAATCAGAAACTTCTTACATGGTTCCTACTATCATTCAAAACTATTACTGAGATATAGGTGGCCCAGGGTCTGAGATGAGGATGGATAGGAAGGTTGGAGAGATGGGAAATGCCACAGTGTAGTCTTAGGGTGAGAAAAAGATGGGAATAAAAAGGTTTATTTTAAAATTCATAGTTAAGCTGTTTATATGAAAACATAATGGAGAAATGTTTACTTATCAAATTTAGATTTAGCCTTATTAGATTTATATTTCAAGAGGAGATGTCTTTTTGAAATCTACATTATGATTTTGGCACACTTAGTTCATTCTGAAAGGGTGAAAATAATTGGACAGTATAGGGACAAATGCCCCAAATTTGAGTGGAGGTTTTGAAAAGTTCTCAGGTCACTTCTGGTTAGAGCAAGAAAAGAGTCAAGGCTGCTGCCAGCAGCTGATGGCTTCATACTGAAGGGTGGTGTAGAGTAAGCAGAACTCCTCCACTCCTGCCCTACTTCTGGCTCCTCTGCCAGGGCCAAAATGTCTTTGACTTGACGCTGTGAAATGAACATATGTAAATGCATAGGCAGAGCAGAGACTGCAGTGATAATGGGGCAGAGAGAAGGTAAGTTTTGAAGCTGCCCTGAATGAATTCAAGTCGGCTTGACCAGGTGACACAAAGCGACTGGTCCATGAGATCAATGAACTACTGTCAAACATGACTTACTGTTCAATAAACAATTAGTGTGCACCTCCAAGAGACAGATGCTGTGTTAATTTCTGAAAACACAAAGGTAAATGAGTGAGAAGCCCCTCCTTCACTGTGTGAGTGCATGCTCTGGGAAGGAAGCCAAAAAATGGTCAACAATAATGACAGTCTATGGAGGGCAATCACAGAAGCTCGGAGGGCTTCTAGAGGCGGGCAATGGAGATTAACAGAAAGGATGCTGTTTGTGCTAGTGAAGGATGATTAGGAGTTTTCCATATGGACTGGATGAGAAAGCCATTTCAGAGAAAAAAATGTATCAACACTATATAACAGACATAATATATGTTATGTGCTGCCAGCTTAACATCACGTGGTACCATCTATCAGAGCAATAAAGAGCACAGGATTTGGAGAAAATAATTCTAGATTCAATTCCCTATCCACAATTCCTAGCTACTTCATCTCAGAAAGTTATTTTACTTTTAAATTTTCTTCTTCTTACCTGTAAATTGGTGTCATAAGAGAGGCTAGGTCATAAGTGAGATAAGTGTTCAAGAAATGTTAGTAAGTGTAAGATATTATTAACATTATTAATTAGATATTGTCAGATCACAAAGTAGAAATGACCTCAAGTGAAAGAAACTATGGCAGATAAGAACTAGAAGAAAAAATGACTAGCAGGTTAGTAACTGAAGGAATGCCCTAAGGATTTGGATTAATGAGACCTTGTGCATGTTGAGAGACAAGTCGTAGTAACACGCTACAGGTGTTCTGTCTAGCCTTATTCACGTTTTAATCAACGTGGATGAATGCTTCTGAAATTCATAAATGATATGATACTGGAGGGGCTTCAATGACTTAGGGTGATGTTTTCCAGCATCCAACTGATGTTGATTGACTAGCTGAAACAAATTCCTTGCATCTGACAACATGAAATTTCAATTTTAACATGAATTATATAAAGTCCTAACTTTGAGTTTACCAAAGATCAGTGATAGAATGGGGAAAGATCTGTATGGTCAAAATCATATGTGAAAAATACAAGATTGTGGATTTGCGTAGCTTTTAAGTTTGATGTTGGTCAACTAATGTGATTTGGATTTCATCAGTAAAGGTGAGGTATACCTAGGATGGTAGAGGTGATGGTCTCATTCTCTGTTTTGACCAAAACACATCTACCATGCCGATCTCTAAGAAAAATGTGTAAACAAATTAATCCAATTCACTTGATTACTATCAGGGTGATAAAGGAATTTAGTCCTCTCATTTATGATACGTAGATAAGTTCTTAAAAGGAGGAGACTAGGGACACATAATTTCTACCGTTATACCTATGAAGAGTAGTCATGAAGAAAAGGAATTAGATTTATTGGGGTGGAATCTGAGGCTAGGTGTAGGATGAATGAATGGGAGATAAAAGACAGAACTTAGGCTTGGCATAAGTAAGTCTAATGAGTTCAAAAGATGGAAGTTCAATTAGATGTAAGTCTAATGAGTTCAAAAGATGGAAGTCTAATGAGTTCACATCATGGAAGGTGATGTGTTGGCTAACAATGAAAGCTTCTAAGCATGGTCTAGTTGTACCAGGCAAAGACTACAGAAGAAACTATTGTCAGGACAAAGTTGGGCTAGATGGCCTTTAAAGTTTTGTCCAAATCTGCAAATCTCTGATGCTGTGATAATTAATAAGATTTAATAATGAAAAATGGTAAGCCATAAGAGCCAAGTAGCCATTATGGCTGTGGACTGAAAGTTAGTCAAAGGATGTCTGGATTAATGTAAACCTGAAGGAGGACTGACGATGTTTAAAAAGAACATCCATAGTAAGAACCTTTTGGGTGTCATGCTGCAGGAAATTCCAAGAAAATGTTGAGGTCTAATTCAGTTTATCATTTATTAATGATCTGGAAGAACTAAGAGTATGCACACTGAAGTCAGTACATGTTTCCTTTGTTGCTGAATACAGAAACATAGGCAGAAATCAATAAACATTTATTTTTCCTTGGGGATGTCAGTAGAGCCCTATATGCTGGAAGAATAAACTAGATGATCTGTTTTCTTCTCATTTGCACTGTCTGTATGTCTATAGTAACAAAAATAATACACCACAGGCTGAGAGCATGATTTTTTGATACCAGCTATTAGTGACACACACAGGAAGCAGAAGTACTTAAGTTTGCTTTTTAGTAGATATTTTGGTTTGATAATCTGGCTCTAAAGAGACTTGGATTTTTTTTTTTAAAAATCTGTTATCATTTAATTATATCAAACTAAAGGGTAGCATCTAGTTTTGATTCATTTAACCTTAATGGGAAAGAACAAGTCATTACTTAAAGAGTGTCTTATAGCCTGTTATTTCTTGTATTTTAGAAATCATTTATTCCTCTTCAAATTGATGTGCTGTAATTATTCATTAATAATTCTTCTTGATGTCTCTAGAGTCGTTCCATTACCCACAGTCATTATGCATCATTTTGTCAATGTTTGCTGTGATACTGAGATATCTGTAGCTCATTGAGTCATTACATCCATTGGTGTATATCCTTTTAGTGAAGAATATCCAATTCATTCTGAATCAAGTTTCATTGAGATATTTTCCAGGAACTTTAGAAACTGCTTTTATGTCCAGGGAGAAGAATACAGATATAACTCCTACATACCAACTCTTGAACATCTTTCATAGAAATCTTGACCTTGACTGGAGAAGTCCATTTTTGTAACCGGGCTAATGATCGGAAGAGATTTGTTAATAACTTTCTGGGCCCCAAATTGTAACACAAAGCAACACTCCCTAGAATCACTGTCATAACAATTTTATCCATTTAATGGTAGTTTGTACTAAATCAACTCCATTATGGGTGGGCTCAATAGCCTTTAGTGGGAAGACCTAGAAACTTAAAAGAATGTCATTTCCTCTAGGTAATGGCATCCTTCATTTAAACAACCACAGTCTGTTTGTTAAATTCGGAAGACTGGCACCACGTCATAGGGTGAAATGTTTAGCATGGTAAGGATAATGTATTTTTTTAAAGTTTAGGATTGGTTCAGACATTTAAATCCATTGTTATTTTGTCTGAATATCTTTTCTCCAGAGGTTAAAATAATCTAATAATGAATTAAGCACCTTCTAAATATTTATAAATTATTTTCTGCATTTCTTAGAAAAGACCAGGTATAAACTTCCTTCAGGCAAGTCTAATGTATGAAGGCAGTTTATAAAACAGATGTGTTAGTGTATGTTATTCACATCACAAAAGGCTCTTTTGTTACAAAAGGATGGAGCTCAGGGTTTCTTTAAATCTGAGCCCCCATTATGCATTTAAAACAGCATTTAGATTATCCAAACCTTCAAGAATAAACTTACTGTGTAAAGTAACATATACTTATGTTATTTGTGAACTTCAGTGAAATGAGTTATTCAGTAGGTGATTGACCAAAGTCTGGCAAAAAGCAAGAAGTGTGAAAATCAGGACTTTGTAATTCTTGAAGCTCTTGTACCATATTATATCTGTTTCCATAAAAATATTTACAACTAGTTATTTTGAAATAATAGTAATATTGATATAGTACTTTAAAAATAAAAAGTGTAAAGCTTACTTTCACTATTATATAGAAACTCTAGAAATATTTTTAATGAAAAAATATACTAATTCATTAAACAAATATTTATTAAGTGCACATTATTTGAGCTGGAAACAACATCAACTATTTAAATCTCCCATTTGATCTATGAGAAAACTGAGGCCAAGAGAGGTGATACGGTTTGCTCAAGGTCAGTTAATGAACAGATGCAGAAATAGTAATAGTATCAATTCCTAACTGCTAGCCTTTCCACTGCCCCATACAAGCTGGTCGTATATTAATTTATTTCCTTATTGAGAGAGATTATTTTAAAAATATCATCCTGTCTCCATTAACTTATTGAAAACAGATGGATTCCTATTAAAAAGGTATTCCCTCTCTCCTTTTGTATGCCACAAGGGATTCAGGCAGCCATAAAGCCTAGCACGCACTGCTGACAAAATACACAAAAGAATCAAAATCAAATTAAGTGATCAAAAGTGAAAACCAAGATGATGAAATAAGGAATAATGTAAATCATACATAGTAAATGTAAGTATAACAGAAATACCTGTTTCTACCTGATTCTCTAACTCACTGCTTATTTAGGTCACAAATAACATGTTCTTAGAAAAAAAGAAAACTCCCAGTTTGATTTATTTTGCCATCCAAGTAAATTTTAGAAAACTCCCAAAGCTTTCCAAATAAATTTCAAATATCATCCCATATTGTAAAGGAACGAGAGAGAGAGAGAGAGCGAGAGAGAGAGACGAAGGAACGTATTATTTATGAAGCTAATCGGCTGGCCATAGGAGTTAGCTTTTAACTTTTTCATTTATTATTTCCTACGAGTTAATATTTCACAAGAAAGCAAACAATAAACAGAATGTTTAGAGGATTAGGAGGAAATGGCTTGAGGATTTTCTACATTTTAAGTTTGTAGTTCATTATTACATGTATACATTCCCTCTCTCTCTCTCTCGTTTTTTTTTTTTTTAAATTAGCAGGGTCATTTAAATAATAAAGAAAAAGTTTCAAATTAGTAATTATTTATGGGAGTAAACCAGGGATAAGCAACTTTTTTCCATAAAGGACCAGGTAGTAAATAATATATATTTCTGGTTTGGGGACATATGGTCAATGTTGTAACTACTCAACTCTGCCCCTGTAGCGGAAAAGCAGCCATTGAAATACACGAATGATTGTGCAACAATAGAATTTTATTTATGAATGCTGATATTTGAATTTCATATAATTTTACATGTCATGAAATTTTACTTGTCATTTTTTTTTCAACCATTAAAATATGTAAAAAACATTCTAAGCTCACTGTCATATGATTTGCCCTAGGACCATTGTTTGCTGACTCCTGATTAAATTGAATATCCTTATCATAGGGATTTTGGTAACTACTGCTGTGACCCTTTTAATAAACAAGTAAGCCTGTATATGAACTAGTGAGCCGCTCACATACTGTCTCATACTGCATCCTTCTACTATAGAACAGAAAGAAAAATGAAACATAAGCAACGCATAAATCCTCCTTGACCTTCACAACCTTGAGTAGTTATAGCTTCTCTTATAAATTTGTACACTTATACTTGATGCTATCATCTTTTTAAGATAAGATATTGTTGTGTATCAGCTTTCTTTGAAATTCATCATCTGTTCTGGAGATGTTTGTGAATGTGTCTTTTGTTTGGGTGTGAAAATGCAGGATAATGTGTACAGTAGGGCAGTAACTGCTTGTGACCTGAAATATTAGGTTGCTTTCTTAAATACACTAATATCTGCATTTAAAAAAATCAAATGGCTTAACATGAAGAATGATTCAGATACTGTATTTTATTGAATAGATATCTGTATCACTTTTTCTTTATAATTTTATCTCTGCATGATACTAAACATCTAGATATTTGGAAGCATATGGAAGGTTGAACATTTTGCTTTATATCCAGATGTTTGGTGTTACGTAAACCTTTGATATATAGGAAAAGAATATGCTGAGCCATCTTTATTCAGAGTTTTTATGCGTTCCTTAATTGTCCATAAAAGTGATGATTTATAAATGTAGAGATATCTAGAGATTTAGTTAAAGCTATTTTGTAGGCATGAATACCTAAATAAGATTTAGAATATATATATATGGCAGTGTTGGAACTGATGTCTGCCTGTCTCTTACTTATACTTTATATATATATATTTATATACATATATATACACATATATGAATATATATGTATATATATGTGTGTGTATGTGTATGTATATATATATATATATATATACATATATATATATACATATAACATTTTATGAGTGTTTCTGGAAGTGCCAATGTGGAAACACTAACTAAATGGAAATTTACTTTTTGAGCCAGTAGCCATTGTGAGTATTCCAGTACTGTTGCCTGCTCTAACAGTCAGTCCAGAGATTTCTGTTCAAAAAAAAGAACCTCATCTTCAGATCTGTAATGGAATTTTATGGTGATATTCACTAGGTGGTAGGTTTTACGTTAAATGAGAAAATGTGTATGACTGGTGCTTTCTAAATTGAAAAGTGCTGTACAAATATTAGAGGTTATCTGCTTAACTTCTCTTATGCCACTCAATTCATTTTTCTCCATCTTATTTCAGAAGCTATTTCTAAGTCAGGAGATAAATGTTTTCATCGCTGGTTTCCCTCAGTAAGCTATGGATGCATTTTATTTTTATTATTTTGCAGTTGTTAATCAAGAACCATTTATTAAGTGACTGCTATGTGTAGCTCTCCATTAAAACACATGCAGAAGGTGTAGACATCAAAGCAAGTAAGATTTCTCAGGAGGGATACTGAATGTGTCAAGATGAGGTTCCTGGGTGAGTTAGGATTCTACCCTGGACCTAAAGGTAGGGAGGGGTTTTTGAAAGTGTCATCTGAAACAAAAGTTTTAAAAATGAATAATTTGGCACATTCTCCTGAAATAGTCTCTTATAGTCTCTTCTTGAGGCAACGGACGTGAATTTTATGTGGAGATAAATATGCATTACTGTTAGAGTCTAAGCCAGCTTTGCTGACAACTAACAGTAGAAAAATCATTTCCTGGGCCCCAGATTCCTTACTTTATATATAAGGGGATTGGGTTACTTGTATTGAAATTGCCTTTTTACTCTATTTAGCTACAGCCTTTTATTTAAATGAATGAAAAACAGCAAAAAAAAAAAATGACCTTGTCAAATTTCGAAGGAATGAAGCATGGCTAGGAAATCTCTTTGTTAAAATTTTTGGTTCCTTTTTCACTTTTCTATGAACAGTTTTCATTTTTGCATTTTTATTTATTTATTTATTTATTTTTTTTTTTTTTGCTGTACGCGGGCCTCTCACTGCTGTGGCCTCTCCCGTTGCGGAGCACAGGCTTCGGATGCACAGGCCCAGCGGCCACGGCTCACGGGCCCAGCCGCTCCGCGGC